>NC_142028.1:10739375-11076250 GCF_982192425.1 Myodes glareolus
ATTCCTAATTCAGTCACTAAGTCCTCTGGAGGTTTGTGGGGTTTGTGTAGTCACATCTGCTTTTCTTGTTAGTACAGTAAACCTAGGGATCCTACCTAACTTTGAATTTTTCCTAGTTTCATTTATATAGATTGAAGTTTCAGTCCTTCCAGAAACTCCCAAATAAACACACCAAGGCTTATACTAATTACAAATCCTCAATCAATAGCTCATGTTTATTGCTAACCAGATCAAACATTTTAAATTAACTCATAATTGTTAATTATATTCAGCCACATGATGTAGGTGGGTCTTCTTTCTATGTGTAGCTTTCATTGGTTAATTAATAAACTGCTTGTCCTGAGAGGTCAGAACATAGGTGGGTGGAGTACGCTGGGAGAAAGAAAAGCAGAGTCAGGCAGATGCCATGGAGCAAGCCACCAGGTCAGACATGCTGGATCTTTCCCAGTAATCCACCACTTCATGGTGCTACACAGATTATTAGAAATATGTTAATTAAGATGTGAGAATCAGCCAATAAGAGACTAGAACTAACGGGTTAGGGAGTGTTTAAATGAATACAGTTTCCATGTAATTATTTTGGGTGTAAACTAGCTGGGGAGCCGGGATCCCAGTGGGAACATAGCCCACTGTTCCTTTCACTACAGCCACATGGTGGCAACTTTATTAACATTACACATTTGTCTCCTGCTCCCTCAGTTTCTGCTGGTGACTCCTCTGACTCTACCCTTCTTTTACTCATTCTTAGTTTCACTCTCCCACCTATTTCAATCCTGTTCAGCTATTAGCCAATCAATTGTATTAAATCAATGAGGGTAATACATATTTACAGTGTACAAAATGATTATTCCACAGCATTTCTCACTTTTTGTCTAATTAAAATGGAAGGTTTTAACTTTAACATAGTAAGATTATAAACAACAAAAACAGTTATTAAGAATTACAGGTACAATATCTAGTAAATTTGTATTTGGCAAAATTATATAAAATATTCTGTCATCTATCTTATCTCAGTGATTCTAAATTTTATACTTAATTTATTCATTGTAACTGAGGAAAGTTATAATTATGACTGACTAATCTACAACTCTATCAAAGGCCCCAGAAGAATGATATGTTACTTAATGACAGGACATACATCTTGCTGCCTGAACAGTAGTCAAGTTTCTCTGTAACATTGGAGGGCATCCATCTTAATTCCACCATCTTACAGTATCTGGCAGACTTTTCTGTGATGCAGGAAATTTGAGTGACCTACCTGTCTTATATTAGCAAAGTTCATCATTGTTTTCCTTTGTGTCCTGCAGAATGTCTGACAGATTCTTTCATGAAGGAGGAATCTCAAAGGACTATCATGCCTTGTATTGGAAAAGTTCAGCAGACATTTTCCTATGTGTCCTGCAAAATGTCTGGCAAACATTTCTATGAAGCAAGAATCTTGAAAGACTGACCTGCCTTGTTTCGGCTAAGTTCAGCAATCTTTTTCCTATGGATCTGGCATGTCCAGATTATAGAGTATGCAGTCAAGTAGTCAAGGCAAAAGTAGTTTCTGGTTAAAATTTCAAATCTTGCTCCAAAAAAGCAAATGCCTACAGAGTTGAATTAATGCTTATTACCTTCTCTGAAGTAAATTGGTGATACCAGGAGAAGATGTGTCTCATTGTCATGAAAAACCTAATGTTATCAGCACATTTCATGTGTCATATTCTGTAGATATTTGGAGTGCTTGAAAATCATTTATCTATCTAAAATATATCTCTACATGATCTTGAAAACAAGCCTAACATGTCTACAAATATGATTGTCGTGAGACTAACTACAACTTGTACTTGTTGATTACCCTAAATATTTTACAGTAACTTTTAAAAACCAGAACTTCAGCTTTTATTTTTTTAATGAACTACAAAGGTATAGCAACTTAAACAACTGTAGAAACATGTATGCCATGACACAAAATTCACTTAAATTTACATCAACATATGATATTCCCCTAATTGATAGCAAACATCCATAGGCCACCAAATAACCAAAGCCTCCCCTGCACCTCTTGGAAATATGGCATTATGTTCTTCAAATTGGTGAAGGCATCTTTAGGGTGCCTGAGATAATTTGAGATAATGACCAAGTGCTAGGAAGATAAGCAGTAAACTTATAGATATAATCTGAAAGATTCATGAGGTCTTCCATGATCAAACCTGACAAATATTATTCCTGAAGGAATTCACAGATTCTTGTTTCTTGTGGAAACAAAAGCAAATACTCTTCTCCAAAACATTTTTGATTTTTATTTGACAAGTATATTTTTATTTCATTTTTAAATTTAAGATAGCCCAAATTTTAAAATTTGCCATCCTACTGACAATTCCATGTCCCCTAGCAACTGTCTTTTGATCATTATAATTTAAAAAAAATTCAAAATTAATACAATAACATACCTTATTTAGACTCCCTGTGTATTCCTCATCTCTGCATGGCTTAATCGTTTTTTTTATTGTACTTCTCTTTTTAAAGACTTTATAACTTTAAACTATTCTTTCTGTGACTTTCGGTACTCAGTTTGTTTTCTTTCTTAAGCTTATATATATTTTTAAACACCATGGAATATTTAGACATTTTTTTTCCAATCTGATTCTCCTTTTATTTTGTATCTTTATCCTTTTCTGACCACACAAGTCAACCTTTAAACTGCTAAATGGCTTTTCACTGGCAGATCTTGTGGCAGGTTCCAACTGCTTGGTTCCATGAGACCCCAGTCTCATTGCTAAGGTATGTTTACCACCAGCTCTGGAAGCTATGTTATCGCCCTAACTTTAGGAACTTTCTGGGTGTACAAAGTCACCAAATAGCATATCATCCACCATTCATATACACCACTTAAGAATTTAGTAGCAGAGCTTCTCAAGAGAACTGCCCATTTTTTGCCATGCCAGGTAGCTGTCTCCTAAAGGAGTCACACCTCTGCTCATTGCTAGCAAGCAGAAGTCACTGGAAAAAAGGCAGTTACCAATAAGTTGCTCCTGACTACCCTTTTGTGCTCTCAAATAAACTCACTGAGGCTTATATTAATAGTAAATGCTCAGTCAAAAGGTCAGGCTTATTACTTCCATTTAATGTTTTTTAAGCAGTGGAATTAGAGTCAGGAAGAAAGATTTCTGTGCAACATAAGCAGTGCACAGAATGCTCTATATGTGATAAGCATGGGTTCAGTGGTGACCTTCAAAATTTCAAAGTAAAAAAAAAGTACTTAAAATACTTAATTGTGTGTATGCGAGTTTGTGTGTCTGTCTGTGTGAGGGTTACAATGTGTTTATAACTTGTTTTAAATCATTAGGTAAATGCCAATTCTCTTTTTAAAGTGACATTATGGGACAATTGAAATATGTGAATGAGTAGGGGTTATGATAATGTATACTTGAGTTAAGTAATTTCCTAAGTACGATGTTTTTAAAAATTGATAACATTTATTTTTCTGCTGTGTTTTATAAATACTATTCTATTTTCATTTATAGGTATCTATAACTTACCTCCAGTAATTACTGGATATTTAATTGGCGGATTGGTTATGAAAAAGTTCAAGTTTACTGTCAAGAAAGCTGCATATGTAGCTTTCTGCTTATCCCTGACTGAGTGGCTTCTATTTTTATTAAACTTTATGTGGACCTGTGATAATTTCCCAGTTGCTGGCTTAACTACATCTTATGAACACGAACGGTATGTTGTTTCCTAAGTACAGTCATGTAACATGAGGGCCTGCTTGTTGGGGTTTTTGTCCCACCCAGTCCCCCAGCCATTTAGTCCCAGAGAAAATCACACAGAGGTCTTTATAAGTTATAAACTGATTGTCCAATTAGCTCAGGTTTCATATTAGCTCTTATAACATATCCTAGCCCATTATTCTCATCTATGTTAGCCACATGGCTGAGTACCTTTTTCAGTAGGGCAGGTCAGGTCTTTCTTCTTTGGTGGTTGAGACAGGACTGGAGAGAGCTTCTTTCTTCCAAAAATACTCCAGTTCTTATTGCTCAGCCTTGAATTCCTGTCTCGTTGTCCCACCTATACATCCTGCCTGGCTACCGGCCAATCACCATTTAGTTAAAATATAATTGACAGAATATAGAATTGTCTCACACCAAGGTCATAATATTTTCACTAATGTTAAGTCATTTTTCTTCAAGCACTGAATATGACCATGTTATTTTATTACAACATAAAGACAATCATACATAGTTATCCTGTATTTTTCTTTCACCCATCAATCATATACAAATGTGAGCCTATTAAAGATGCCTAGGGACTACCAATGAGTAAATTTATAATTCTATGTACATATGAGTAGTTGCCAAAATGATATCCTAGTCTGCTTTGAAGTATAGTGAAGAAAATAATCTAGATATTTGTAGCCTAAATTATCCATGTATTTTATATTCCAGATCACTTAAAATGTTTAATATAACAACAGATAGTTTTAAAACTCAGCTATACAGGCCAAGAAACCTTCATAGATTTCTACAATGGGCACAAATTTAGCACAGTTGAGTCTAATACATGGCAAGTCAATATGTGTGCATATTTATTTATGTCAACAATATAATTATATCTCATATACTTTGTAGTCTTAGACTTTGTATTTTAAGGATTACCTGATCATATTCTGTATTAGCATAAAAAATGTAAAGCTTAGTTTAGGGCAGAGTTATATATCATCCAATCAACCAAAATGAAATAAAACATATACATGAGCATTCCTTTCAAGGTTCTGGGGAGACAACTCATTTGTAATATTTACCGGATAGGCAGAAATACCTAAGTTTAGATCCCCAGAATGCATGTATAGCTTGTCATGATATCTGTAATCCCAGCATTCCTACTGTGAGCTGAGAGGCATGGTCAGAAAAACCTGAAAGATCATAGGCCTGTTAGTTTGGCATATGCATCAGTGAGCAACAGAGGACTCTATATCTAACAAGATGGAAGTTTGTCTTCTGCTCTTCACATGCATGTTATTATACATGTGCTTACATACACACACACGCACACACACACACACAGAGAGAGAGAGACAAGAGAGGTATAGAGAGAGAGAGAGAGAGAGAGAGAGACTCAGGAAGGGAGGATAGAGAAATTGGGTGGAGGGAAAGAAACACAATTCATCTCCTCCTCCACAGCAAAAACAGAAAACACCCAAATATCAGTTTGTGATCTCTGGACTATTTCATTGGCACACAAGTCATCTATATGGCTGGTTTTTCAATTATTTCAAAAATAAATATTAATTACCAACCATGTAAGAAAATGCTGTACTATTAGAACTAAAAATGAGGAGTGTAATTTGTTATTAATTTGCACAGTGGGAAAAAATGAAAAAGGACTAGCTTGAGCAACATCAGTAATTTCCATTTATAAAATAGATGCTTCATTTAAACCCACAAAACAGTGGTTTGAGTAATCAGGCATCATCTTCTGCAATAGAAAACACATGCCCCAAATTTTTTAATGGGTTTGGAAAGGGGTAACATAGGATTCTAGAAGCTGAGTTCAAATCCTGTCACTCAAACCTTGTGTGAAGTCATCACGACTGGAGACAGAGTTACTCTGTACAATTCTACTTTGGTATTATTGAAAACATTATTTTGCAAATTTACTGATTCATCCTGTTTCATTTTCTATGTTTGCACACACACAAGCTGAGATAAAGAGAAGAAGATAAATAGCATGGTGGTTCTTCACTATCTGTAACATTATTTTAAATCATTTCAGAATTCAGCAGCCATTATATGTGGAGAAAAAGATTCTTGCTAACTGCAACACAAGGTGTAACTGTTTAACCAAAACATGGGATCCAGTGTGTGGAGACAATGGAATAGCATACATGTCAGCCTGCCTTGCAGGCTGTGAGAAATCTGTTGGAACAGGAATTAACATGGTAAGCATCTTCTCAGTGTTGGAGGCTGATGTTTTGTTCACTGCATTAATAAGTGCTATGATCTAAGCCTACATCTTCTAAAAGGCAAAAATTAGTTCATGCTTAATATAGATATGAATATTTTTGTGAACAACTGATTTTACTGTGTATATGCATATTTGACCTTACAGTTCCAGATGTTATGTAAAGCCTTGACAGAGTCTGGGAATTATTTTGTAATTTAAAAGCAATTGAGACGATTTTTCAAAGTATTAGAGTTAAAATCCTCAGAATGGGTGGTAGAGCTAGCTTAGCAGTAAGAACACTTGCTGCTCATTCAGTACACTTGTTTGGCTCCCAGCACCAATAGGAACAGCTCACAACTCCAGCTCCAGGCAATCTACACTCAATCTGACCTTCCTCAGGCATCACATACACCTGCTTTAAGATACAGAGATACAGAAGCACACACATAAACACTAAAATTAAAATTTTAAAATGCTTTGGACAAAGTCTGACCTTTTTGTGATAGAGACTCATAAAGTTGAGTCAGACTCAAACAAATTGTGCATTAGAGGCAGGCAGAAAACTTATTTTTTATATTACAAACTTATTTTATTTATTTATTTATTGTAGTTGTGTGTGTGTGTGTGTGTGTGTGTGTGTGTGTGTGTGTGTGTTGGAAGACTGAGGTCATTTGTTTGTCCTGGCCACCCAGAACCAAAATACTCACACAGAAACTATATTAATTAAAACACTGCTTGGCCCATTAGTTCTAGCTTCTTATTGGCTAACTCTTATATTAATTTAACACATTTATTAATTTGTATATTGCCGTGAGGTCGTGGCCTACCAGCAAAATTCCAGCATGTCTCTATCTGGCACCAGTTCAATGGTGTCTCTCTCTTTCCTCCTTCCTTCTCCCATCATTTAGACCAGTTTTCCCCACCTACTAAGTTCTGCCCTATTACCAGGCCAAGGCAATTTCTTTATTCATTAACCAATAAAAGCAACACATAGACAGAAGGACTTCCAATACCATTTCCCTTTTTCTGTTTACACAAAAAGGAAAGCATTAACATAGTAAAATTACATAAACAAAACAGTTATCAAGCAAGAAATACAGTTACATTATTTATGTATATATTTTCTTTTATCATAATTAAGCAGAAGTATATCTACTCTTTAACTTCATCAAAGACTCTAGAAGGATAAAATATTACCTAAGTAAACAGGCAGTGCATTGCAAGAAACTTTCAAAACTAGAGAATTGACAGAGATATCTCGCAACCTGTACAGTCACCCAAAGTTCTTTTGTACCATTGGGGCATCAATCTTCAGTCTACAAGCCCATAGTATCCAGCAGACATTTTCATTGATGCAGGACATTTTAAAGACAGTTCCACCTATAAAGGCAGTTTGTCAGTAACTTTTTTCTGTGTCCTACAGAATATCTAGCAGATTTTTTTCATGGAGCAGGAACCCCAAAGGATTTTCTCACCTTTAGGCAAGTTCAGCAGTCATTTCTCTGTGGGTCCTGCATGCCCAGTTCAGCAGTCCAGGCAGGAGCAGTTTCTTGCCCAAATGGATAGAAAATTCCATAAGAAACCTCTTGAATGCCCATCATCCTCTTGAAGTAGCTGGTGCTGCCAGGAGCAGATGTGTCTCACTGTCATGAAAATCTTAAGTTCTCATTCATTTTAAATGCTATATTCTGAAGGTCTCTGAAAAATTTGAATACCTAGCTAACAGAAATATATCTCTATCCATCTAGAAAATCTAACTTACATGATTTCAAGTTTGACTATAAGAGATGAGTATCTAGTAACCTATATTTCTTAATTATACACTATATTTTTAAATGAGCTACACAAACACAATACCTTAATCAAGGCCAGAAATACATATACATATAACAAAATTGACATTAAATTTGTATCAATAAACCAAGATCCATACCAATGCAAATTATTCATCTCTATAGCATATCCCACTTTAAATGTAAACAAACAATTATAAACAATATTTGGGAATATGGGTGTAGTTCTGTCCATACTGCTTATAGCTGTTTCGGGGTCCTGTTAATCAGGTCTTTCAATAGTGTATCCTGTGTGCTAGGTTCATCTCAGTTTGCAGTTGGGGGAAGTAATTTTTTGAGGGTGTTCACAGCAGCCTTTCAGAGGCTCATGCTATATCAAACCATACTTGTCTGGAAGTGATCCACAGGTTCTCATCATCAGTGATAACAGTAAAAAGCTCTTTTCCTAAACAACATATCCTTAGACTCAACTTTTGGAATCAAGATACCTTTATGTTGGTTTAACTTAGCAGCCCATTCAATGAAATATCTCTCTGTATTTAGCTTCTTCACAGTCAAAATATTCAAAGAAAACACAATAATATACATAATCCATACTCTCTGTGGATTTTCTGTTTTATGTGGCTATATTTTTCACTCCTTTTAATCTATGTCTATCTGTACTCTGTCTTTTTAAAGACTTTTCCCTTTTTTTAAAGCATTAATTTTATTTTATGAATCTCTATACTATTTTTCTTCTCTCTTCCAAGCCTACATACATTTATACAACACTATGACTTATCTGGATTTGTCTTTATGTATTTGTAATTATTTTCTGACCAGAAGTGCTTCTGAAAATGCTAAGTGCTTATGAATATAAGCTGTGACATTACTAAGCTACATTGGGTATTTCCTGCTTGCTGTACCCATTTCAAGTTGTGCACTACTCGCTGCTTACAGCAGGCACACCCACCGCCCCACTTCCATGCACATAGTCAGTGCACACTGCCACCAAGCAAGCCATAGCACGCTTCTCACAAACCACATACAAATACTTGATCTCCTGAAAGAGCCATAGGTCATGCTGCAGCAGGTCCCAGAAAGACTGTATTTCAAAATGGCATGGCTTTTTTTCTTTTGCTACTACTGAATCAGGAAATCCTCTCTAAAAGGAGCCCTGCCTCTTCTTACTTCTATCAAACAGAGCCCACCCAAGAAAATGCTGCAACCAAACTATGCTTAACTCTGTTCTTTTGTGTCTAGAATTTCTTTTTATGCTTTCTCAGGTTTTGCATGGAAGAAGTAACCGAAGTTGGCGCCAATATGTTGGAGGAGTGAGGCTGCTTGTTCATCCCAGTCTCCCAGAACAAAAATAACCACACAGAAACTATATTAATTAAAACACTGCTTGGTCCATTAGGTCTAGGTTCTTATTGGCAAACTCTTATATTAATTTAACCCATTTCTATTAACCTGTATATTGTCACGAGATCGTGGCCTACCAGCAAAGTTTCTGCATATCTATCTTCTTCAGCAATTCCATTGCCTCTCTCTCTGTCTTCCTTCTCCCAGCATTCATTCAAGTTTTCCCTGCCTACCTAAGTTCTGCCCTATCAACAGGCTAAGGTATTTATTTATTCATTCACCAATAAAAGCAACAGATAGACAGAAGGACCTCACAGACTCTGTGTGTGTGTGTGTGTGTGTGTGTGTGTGTGTGTGTGTGTGTGTGAAGAGCTGCATGTGCATATGGAGATCAGAAGACAACCTCTTCTGTGGACTCTCAGGTCCCATCCACTTTGTGCTTTAGCTTTAGCTTTAGCTTGCTTTAGCTTTAGCTTGCTTTAGCTTTATCTTGCCTGAAATTTGCTGATTCTGTTAGGCTGCCTGGAAAGTGAGCCCCAGGGAGTCACCTGTTTAGTCTTTTAGAGCACCAGTGTTGTGAGCACCTTTTCTACACATGCATCTTTCACATGTGTGCTGGAGATCTGAACTCAGGTCCTCATGCCTGTGCAGGACTATACAGACTGTACCATCTCTGCAGCCCACATAGCTCAGCAGATGAAGATTTAAGTATTTTTCCTTGCCTTCAACATATTATAATACTTACAGAGTTGGTTGGTAGTCAAAATAAAATATAACTTTTGATTCTTACTCATGCCCAGAAACATAATTCAAAAAAGAACCAACTTTATTCTTAAAATAAACTTGTCTTCTTGAGGACTTCAGTAGTAAGCATGTAACTTGTTAGTATTCTATTATCATTCTGAAACACATTTTGTTTTTGTACTTATTACTGGGCCAAAACAAAACAGTATTTGTTTACTTTTTTACAAAAGTATGTGCAGGTTAAATGTTCGTTCAGTGGGTCAAGATATTTGTCACCAAACAATACCACCAGAGCTACATCCTGGGGCCCCATATGAGAGAAGAAGAGAACCAAGTCCCATAACTTACCCCTGATTTCTACATGGATGCCATGGCATATTCATGTTCACCCATAAACACACACATACATAGGCAGGTACATACAAAAATGCACACACACATATGTAGACACACATAGAATAAAAACAAAGAAAAAAGCAAATAAGTGTGCATTCAGGATAATTGAATTTTTGCAAATTTACTTCATGTATTTAGAAAAAAATACCAATTCTTTAAAAAAAAATCTCCCCCTTTATATTTTAAGATAAAATTCTCAAATGCCAAAACAGAGATGTTAATAAAGGGGAAAATAACCTCCATTTTACTTGTTTAGTATTTATTTAATGGTATTCTTGCTCCTTCTCATTCATGATAGATCAGTGCTCTTCCTCTGAGTTGTACTATTGTCTTCA
The DNA here is from genome assembly GCF_982192425.1 of Myodes glareolus. Classification (NCBI taxonomy): domain Eukaryota; kingdom Metazoa; phylum Chordata; class Mammalia; order Rodentia; family Cricetidae; genus Myodes; species Myodes glareolus. Next base: position 10,749,916 of record NC_142028.1, read on the forward strand.
ACACTTTCCAGTTTTCTCTAATTGGCTATGTAGCAAATACTGAACATTTATGCCCCATAGTTTTCTTCTGCAAATAAGACATTGTTTTTTGTTTATTTGTTTGTTTCATTTTGATTTTGTTTTGTTTTTTTTACAGGTGTTTCAAAATTGCAGCTGCATTCAGTCTTCAGGAAACTCATCTGCAGTCCTCGGGCTGTGCAAGAAAGGCCCTGATTGTACTATAAAGCTGCATTACTTTTTCATCATGGTAGTAATTTGCAGTTTTATCTACTCACTAGCAGCTCTACCTGGGTATATGGTTCTTCTGAGGTAATTAGTAACTTGTTCATTTATCTTTGTTTCTCGTCCTCATAGCATTGTGTGCTTACATGAGTGTATGAGTGTGTGTGTGTGTGTGTGTGTGTGTGTGTGTGTGTGTGTGTGTGTGCGCGTGTGTGACTGGCTGCTGGGTTTCTGTGTGCCACTGAGAGCAGGGTGAGATCAAAAGACAATGTTGGGAATCAGTTCTCTCTATTTATCTTACTTCTGAGTCAGGGTCTCTTTTATTTCTACTGAATACCTGGTCTTCAAGATCTAACTAATTCTGTTTTCTCCTATTTTACTATAGGAATGCTGAATTTACAGAAGCATGTCACCGACTTAGGCTTCTGTATTTTTTTTTTCTTATACATCTCTGGGTTCTGGTTGTTGAACTTAGGTCATCAAGCCTTTGTGGCAAGCACATTTACACAAAGAATACCCTACCAAAGCCATTTAGATTTTTTTTGTTCATTTATTAAAATTTGTTTTCCAAAGAAAGACCCTTGGAGTAATGGTTCCCAGAACTTCAATGTTTTGAGTTACCTTTATCAAGACTCTTAATACAAAAATAGCATTGATACATTAAGAGTAAAGTTTGCTGAAATTTTTCTTCTGGTCCTTTTCTATTTTCTCCCTTTATGTCTTGAGCCTAAATTAAGGGACATCTTGTTTTGGAGGAAGATAGTATTTACCTCCACCCATTTCCTTTGCTCAGCTAAGTGACTGGCAATATGTAAAACTCTATGTGTAAAAGTGACCAGGCTCCCTTGACATCCTGAACTCAATCTGTCTTTGTAAAAAACATAAATTCAATAATATTATCTGACCAAGAGGCACATGAATACAGTAGTAGATACTCTCTAATGAGAAGATATAAGAATATAAAAGCAGATACTCTAATCTCTAATATAAAGTGAGGAAGCTGAAAGTCAAGTTTCAAGTTATTTTCTTCTTCCACATGTTCTTACTAGTCTAGCAAACTTAATAGACACCAACAATGGGGAGACTGTAACCGTTTTCTTGTCTCAATAGAATTCAGAAGCAAAGTTGTTAAGTACAATATGTCATTCAAAATATTTTTTCCCAATAGAATGGACCAATGTTCTCAATTTCCCCTTATGGGAAACTATACTTTTCTGTTTCCTTGTCCACATTCCCTTTTCATCCCCTCCCCTCCTCCTTCTCTTCCTTTTCCAAATTCCTTTCCCATTACTTTTCCCTCACTTCGTTCCTCTTCTCTCATGATGCCTCTCCTCTCCTCTCTTCTTCATTCCTCTCCTCTGCTCTCCTGTCCTCTCCTCCTCTCTTCTGGTCTTCTCTCTTCTCCTCTTCCTTGATTTTCTCCCTTCCCCCTCTCCTCTAACTTTCCACTCTTTGATATGGTTCCTCTTATTTTTTTCAAAGTTTATTAAATTATAAAAGTTTCCATTTCCGCCCCTCCTCCCAACACCCTCCCACTCCCCCGGCTCCCTCTCCTCATCCCTCTCCATCCCTAAGAGCAGTCAGGGTTTCCTGCCCTGTGGGAAGTTCAAGTTCCTCCCCCCTCCCTCCAGGTCCAGGAAGGTGAGTATCCAAACAGACTGGATCCCAAAAATCCAGTATATGCAGAGGAAACAAGTCCCAGAGTCATTGTCAATGGCTTTTCAGAAAGACCCCACGCCAGCCACATTCAGAGAATATGGCCACATTCAGAGAATCTGGCTGGATCACGTGCTCGTTCAGTCCCAGTCCTACTGGCCTTGGTGAACTCTCATTAGATCAGTCCCCTTGTATCAGTGGGTGATCGCACCCCTCGCGTTCCTGATTTCCTTTTTCATGTTCTTCCTCCTTCTACTCCTCATTTGGACCTTGGGGGGCTCAGTCCGGTGCTCCAATGTGGGTCTCTGTCTGTATCGCCATCCATCGTCGGATGAAGGTTCCCTCTGGTCTTGCCTTCTTTGCTTACTTTCTCTTTCCTTCTGCTTCTCGTTTGGACCTAGGGAGTTAAGTCCAGTGTTCCAATGTGGGTCTCTGTCTCTATCTCTATCCATCACCAGATGAAGGTTCTATGGTGATAAGCAAAATATTCATCAGTATGGTTATGGGCCAAGGCCGGTTCAGGCACCCTCTCCTCTGTCCAGAGAACAATCTGGGGATCTCTTCTTGGACCTGGGATCCCATTTATAATCAAGTCACTTGTAAACCCTAAAATGACTCCCTTAGTTGAGATATATTCTTCCCTGATCTCATATCCATCCTTCCTCCCTCCCCCCCCATCCCAGTCCCCCGAGCTTTCCCCATTCCTCCCCTACTTCCTTCTCTCTAACCCTCTCCCCTTTCATCAACCCTCCCCCACCATGCACCCGAGGTTACCTGGGACTCTTGTTTATTTCCAATCTCCAGGAGGATAACTACATGATTTTCTTCAGGTTCACCTTCTTATTTAGCTTCTCTAGGATCACGAATAATAGGCTCAAAGACCTTTAATTATGGTTAGAATCCACTTATGAGTGAATACATACCATATTCCTCTTTTTGGGTCTGGCTTACCTCACTCAGTAAAGCGTTTTCTATGTCCATCCATTTGCATGCAAAATTCAAGATGTCATTGTTTTTTACCGCTGAGTAAAACTCTAATGTATATATGTTCCATACCTTCTTTAACCATTCTTCTATTGAGGGGCACCTAGATTGTTTTCAGGTTCTGGCTATTACAAATAGTGCTGCTATGAACATAGTTGAACAAATGCTTTTGTGGTATGATAGGGCATCTCTTGGGTATATTCCCAAGAGTGGAATTGCTGAGTCTTGAGGGAGGTTGACTCCCAGTTTCCTGAGAAACCGCCACACTGATTTCCACAGTGGCTGCACAAGTTTGCATTCCCACCAACAATGGATGAGAGTTCCCCTCTCTCCACATCCTCTCCATCATAAGCTATCATTGGTGTTTTTGACTTTAGCTAATCTGACCAGTGTAAAATGGTATCTCATAGTTGTTTTGATTTGCATTTCCCTGATCGCTAAGGATGTTGAGCATGACCTTAAGTGTCTTTTGGCCATTCGAAGTTCTTCTGTTGAGAATTCTCTGTTCAGATCAGCACCCCATTTTTTAATTGGGTTAATTAGAGTTTTAGTGTCTAGTTTCTTGAGTTCTTTGTATATTTTGGAGATCAGGCCTTTATCTGATGAGGGGTTGGTGAAGATCTTCTCCCAGTCAAAAGGTAGCCTTTTTGTCTTACTGATGGTGTCCTTTGCTTTACAGAAGCCTCTCAGTTTCAGGAGGTCCCATATATTCATTGATTCTCTTATTGTCTGTGCTACTGGGGTTCTACCTAGGAAGTGGTCTCCTGTGCCTTGTAGGACACATCTTGTAGACACTTCCCACTTTCTCTTCTATCTGGTTCAAAGTGGTCAGATTAATGTTGAGGTCTTTAATCCATTTGGACTTGATTTTTGTGCATGTTGATAGATATGAATCTACTTTCATTCTTCTACAGGTTGACATCCAGTTATGCCAGCACGATTTTTTAAAGATGCTTTCCTTCTTCCATTGCATACCTTTAGCCCCCTTGTCGAAAATCAAGTGTTCATAGGTTTGTGGGTTAATATCCGGGTCTTCTATTCAATTCCATAGGTCGACTTCTCTGTTCTTATGCCAGTACCAAGCTGTTTTCAATACTGTAGCTCTGTAATACAGTTTGAAGTCAGGGATGGTTATACCTCCAGAAGTTCCTTTGTTATATAAGATTGTTTTGGCTATCCTGGGTTTTTTGTTTTTCCATATAAAATTAATTATTATTCTCTCAAGGTCTGTGAAGAAGTTTGATGGGATTTTGATGGGGATTGCATTGACTCTATAGATTGCTTTTGGTAGAACTGCCATTTTTTACTATGTTGATCCTCCCAATCCAAGAGCAAGGGAGATCTTTCCATTTTCTGGTATCCTCCTCAATTTCTTCCTTCAAAGACTTAAAGTTCTTGTCAAATAGGTCTTTCACTTCCTTGGTCAGAGTTATCCCAAGATATTTTATGCTATTTGTGGCTATCGTGAAAGGTGAAGTTTCTCTGATTTCCCCCCTGCTTCTTTATCCTTTGTGTATAGGAGGGCAACTGATTTTTTTGGAGTTGATCTTGTATCCTACCACGTTACTAAAGGTGTTTATCAGCTGTAGGAGTTCTTTGGTAGAGTTTTTGGGGTCGCTCATGTACACTATCATATCGTCTGCAAATAACGAGAGTTTAACTTCTTCCTTTTACAATTCGAATCCCCTTCATCCCCTTATGTTGTCATATTGCTATTGCTAGAACTTCTAGCACTATATTGAAGAGGTATGGGGAGAGTGGACAGCCTTGTCTTGTTCCTGATTTCAATTGAATGGCTTTGAGTTTCTCTCCGTTCAGTTTGATGTTAGCTGTCGTCTTGCTGTAAATAGCTTTTAATATATTTAGGTGTGGTCCTTGTATCCCCAATCTCTTCAACACCTTTATCATAAAGGGATGTTGGATTTTGTCAAATGCTTTTTCAGCATCTAATGAGATGATCATATGGTTTTTTCTTTCAGTTTATTTATATGATGATTACACTGATAGATTTGCATATGTTGAACCAGCCCTGCATCTCTAGAATGAAGCCTACTTGATCATAATGGATAATTTTTCTAATGTGTTCTTGGAATCGGTTTGCCAGGATTTTGTTGAGAATTTTTGGTCAATGTTCATGAGTGAGATTGGCCTGTAATTCTCTTTCTTGGTTGTGTCTTTATGTGGTTTTGGTATCAGGGTACCTGTAGCTTCATAAAAAGAGTTTGGCAATGACTCTTCTGTTTCTATATTGTAGAATACATTAAGGAGTATAGGTATCAGCTCTTCTTGGAAGTTCTGGTAGAATACTGCATTGAAACCATCTGGCCCTGGGCTGTTTTTGGTTGGGAGGTTTTTGATAACAGCTTCTAATTCTTTGCGACTAACAGGTCTATTTAGACTGTTCACCTTGTCTTGATTTAACTTTGGTAAATGGTATTTATCTAAAAACCAATCCATTTCTTGTACATTTTCCAACTTTGTGGCATATAAACTTTCGTAGTGAGATCTAATGATTCTCTGAATTTCCTCTGTGTCTGTTGTTATGTCCCCCTTTTCATTTCTGATCTTATTAATTTGAGTGTTCTCTCTCTGCCTTTTGATTAGTTTGGTTAGGGGTTTGTCAATCTTGTTGATTTTCTCCAAGAACCAACTTTTTGTTTCGTTGATTTTTTGGATTGGTTTCCGTGTTTCTATTTTGTTGATTTCAGCCCTCAGTTTGATTATTTCCAGCCTTCTACTCCTCCTGGGAGAGTCTACTTCTTTTTTTTCCAGAGCTTTCAGGTGTGCTGTTAAGTCTCCAATATGTGCTTTCTCCATTTTCTTTAATTGGGCACTTAGTGCTATGAACTTTCATCTTAGCACTGCTTTCATTGTGTCCCATAGGTTTGAGTATGTTGTGTCTTTATTTTCATTAAATTCAAAGAAGACTTTAATTTCTTTCTTTATTTCTTCCTTGACCCAGTGATGATTCAGTAGTTGACTGTTCAACTTCCACGCATTTGTAGGCTCTCTGGTGTTCGAATTGTTATTGAATTCTAACTTTATTCCGTGGTGATCCGGCAAGACACAGGTGGTTACTAATATTTTTTTGTATCTGTGGAAGTTCGCTTTGTTACCGAGTATGTGGTCAATTTTCGAGAAGGTTCCATGAGCTGCAAAGAAGAAGGTATATTCTTTCCTATTTGGGTGAAATGTTCTATAGATATCTGTTAAGTCCATTTGATTCATTATCTCTAGTAATTCTCTTATTTCTCTGTTGAGTTTCTGTTTGGTTGATCTGTCCATTGGTGAGAGAGGTGTGTTGAAGTTTCCTACTATTAGTGTGTGTGGTTTGATGACTGCCTTGAGTTCTAAAAGTTTTTTTTACATAAGTGGGTGCTTTTATATTAGGGGCATAGATATTCAGGATTTAGACTTCCTCCTGATGAATTGTTCCTGTTATGAGTATGAAATGTCCATCTCCATCTCTTCTGATTGATTTTAGTTTGAAGTCAATTTTGTTAGATATTAGAATGGCCACACCCGCTTGTTTATCAGGTCCGTTTGCTTGGAAAACCTTTTTTTGGTCGGGAGGTTTTTGATAACAGCTTCTAATTCTTCACGACTAACAGATTGTTCACCTGGTCTTGATTTAACTTCGGTAAATGGTATTTATATAAAAACCAATCCATTTCTTTTACATTTTCCAACTGTTTTTGTATCCAATCTCTTAGTCTGTGCCTTTTTATAGGTGAGTTGAGTCCATTGATATTAAGTGATATTAATGACCAAATGACCAGTGGTTGTTGACTCCGGTTATTATTTTGTGTGTGTGTGTGTGTGTGTGTGTGTGTGTGTGTGTGTGTGTGTAGTAGAGTTTGTGTGTTTCTATTCTTTGAGTTGTGGTTGTGAAGGGTCAGTAGATGTCTGGGTTATTGTAGGCAGTGTTGGGAATGTTGGATTCCTTGGGTTGCAATTTTCCTTCTATTACTTTCTGTTAGGTTGGATTTGTGGCTACGAATTGTTTAAATTTATTTTTATCCTGGAATATTTTGTTTTCTCCGTTGATAGTGAACGATAGCTTGGCTGGGTATAGTAGTCTGGGCTTGCATCCATGGTCTCTTAGTTTCTGCAGTACCTCTACCTTCTGGCTTTCATGGTTTCCATAGAGAAGTCCAGTGTAAGCCTGATAAGTTTACCTTTATAAGTTACTAGACCTTTTTCCTTTGCAGCTCTTAATATTCTTTCTTTAGTCTGTATGTTTTGTGTTTTGATTATTATATGGCGAGGGGATTTTTTTTGATCCAGTCTATTCGGTGTTCTGTATGCTTCTTGAACTTTCATAGGAATATCGTTCTTTAGATTGGGAAAGTTTTCTTCTATAATTTTGTTGAATATATTTTCTGTGCCTTTGATCTGCAGTTCTTCTCCTTCTTCAATCCCTATTATTTTTAGATTTGGTTTTTTTATTGTGTCCCAGATTTCTTGAATGTTTTGTGAAGAGAATTTGTTGGATTTGCCGTTTTCTCTGACCAGAGCGTTTATTTTCTCTATGGTATCTTCAGAATCTGAGATTCGTTCTTCTATCTCATGTATTCTATTGGTTATGCTTGATTCTGTAGTCTCTTTTCATTTACCTGAGTTTTCCATATCCAGCCGGTTCTTGGTTTATGTTTCCTTCATTGCCTCCATTTCCGTTTTCAATTCTTGAACTGTTTCCTTTACCTGTTTGATTGTTTTTTCTTGGTTTCTCAGGGTATCACTCACGGATTTACTTATTTCTTCAAACTTTTTGTTATACTTCTCATCCATTTCTATACTCATTTCTTTAAACTTTTTGTTATACTTCTCATCCAATTCTTTAAGGGAGTTATTCATATCCTGTTTAAGGGACTCTATTGCTTTCATAATGGCACTTTTTTCCACTTCTTCTGGATTAAGGTGTTCAAGTCCTTCTATTGTAGAGTCGTTGGGATCTGGTGTTTTCATGCTGTTTTTCAGATTGTTGGAGGAGGTCTTGCCTTGGCGTCTGCCCATCTCTTCCTTCAAATGCTCTCTATTGGATCTTCTGGTACTGGGTCAGGTTCCCTTGTTGGGCAGGGACTTCACTGACAGAGTGCCCACCTTTCCTCCAGCAGGCTATTGAAGCACAGACACTCCCTACTTCCGGGATGCACCTACAGTCCAGGCCCAGCAGGCAAGGCAGCTGAGCTGGGGAAATTTTATGGCCCCAGAGGGAAGGGAGAAATATAGGAATTTGTACCTGGATGGAAGCTGGGATGGCAGGCAGGAGAGCTTAGCAGGGTAGAGCTAGCACTGCATGGTGACCTGGGAGTCTATGGGGTCGGGGAAAGTCCGAGTTCCTCCTCGCCAGGCCCCTGCCCTGCTGCGGGCCAGAAGCAAACTCACCCCTCCGATGGCCCTCTGGATGGAAGCTGGGATGGCAGGCAGGAGAGCTTAGCAGGGTAGAGCTAGCACTGCAGGGTGACCTGGGAGTCTATGGGGTCGGGGAAAGTCCAAGCTCCTCCTCGCCGGGACCCTGCCCTGCCGCGGGCCAGAAGCAAACTCACCCCTCCGATGGCCCTCTGCTAGAAGTCAGGGCCCCTTGCTGGTCAGGAATGTCGCTGAGCTGACACTGGGCCCACCTGTCCTCAGGGAGGGTTTTAAGACACAGGAACTGCCTCCTGCGGGATGTGCCTACAGCCCTGGCCCAGCACGCAAGGCAGCTGAGCTGGGGAAATTTTATGGCCCCAGGGGGAAGGGAGAAATACAGGAATTTGTACCTGGATGGAAGCTGGGATGACAGGCGGGAGAACTTAGCAGGGTAGAGCCACTTGATATGGTTCTTCTTTCCCTCTAATTCTACCCACCATAGCACTCACTGAAATAGGCTAGATATATGTTCTTATATATTCATTTTCCATGGTGAGATGTCATGTTTTTATATTCACACAAGTGGAGATGTGGTATATGACTTGTTTTAGTTCATAGACAGATAAATGCACCAAATATTACTAGTTTTATAGACTTATTGTTGCTAGTGAGCGAGATTTGGCTGTGGCACCTGTCACCCCATCATGTTTCAGGCTGATTCAGCTGATGTGGCTGCACAGTGTCTCCATTCTTCCTCAATACTCCAGGTGCCTCTGTTCTAAAGTATCATGCTCAGTTGATAAGGATAAGTATTTTCATAGAGGAGGATGGCCCTAGGTAAAGGGAATATTGGTAGCTGAACTATCCTGTTGGATCTTCTAAAAACATTCCCGGTTCTCACTTTCATGTCCCACTCACTTTTTCTATAGCCCTCATTTCTCAAGTTGACTCTTCAAATGGATTATAAACTGTGTCTCATTGGTGTGTGTGTGTGTGTGTGTGTGTGTGTGTGTGTGTGTGTGTGTGTTGGTTTTTTGAGACAGGGTTTCTCTGTAGCTTTTGATCCTGTTTGGAACTATCTCTTGTGACCAGGCTGGCCTCAAACTAACAAAGATCCGCCTGCCTCTTCCTCCTGAGTGAGTGCTGGGATTAAAGTGTGGGTCACCAATGCCTGGCTCCCATTGATGCTTCAGTGTATGATTTTTTAAAAAACATTTTTGGTCTCTCTCTTTGCATGTGTGTATATTTATGTATTTGTGCATGTGTGTGTTTGTATGCTATGACATGCCATGCATGTTGAAATGAGAGTATACCTTGCAGGAGTTGGTTCTCTTGCCACTATATTGATTTCTGTTATTGAACTCGGTTTTACAATCTTGATGGTACCCACTGAGCAATCTTGTATACCCTAATGTGTGGCTTCTTGATGTAATGGGGTTAATGTCTACTCAAATAAAATTTTTCATACTTCTTTGCTCCATTTTGCAATGTAAATAATATCTGGCATAGTACTAATATTTGTACACTATTGTTACTCTTCTGTTATGTTTTCTTGAATTCTTCCACGGAATCACTTCCAAAATGAAATCCTAGCATCTGCATTTCATACACAAAGGTGTATTTGATGAGGAAAGACAGCAGTTTAGAAGGACTTCTGTGTTCGTAATTTATAAGAATATTTTTCAGATTTTATCATATCTGCTTTATAAGCTTCCTCTCTATATGTAATTCTCAAAACCAACTTATCTAATTTTGTGGGTGGGACAGGAAAGACAAGTATCTAATATTTTTACCTCCATATAACAAAAGCCTTATCTTAATGTCACAGCCTACATAATGAAGTCTTTCTCTGTTTATCTGTGGGATTGTTTTTACTATATCTTGAATTTTTATATAACATGTGTTAGTTTTTTTTTCATCATCAAGACAAAATCCTGCCAAACAACTTAAGAGAAAACAAGATTTATTTGGTTTGTGGTCTTAAAGGTTTGTATCCATTGATTTGGGTATAAGGGTACTGCATGGTGGTCACCATGGTAACCTAGGTTAACTAGGTTTGCAGTCAGTGTCCAACTGTTAAAGGGTTTCACCCAGAATCAGATGTGTGGATGTCACAGGAGAGCTATCAGCAGTCATTACTCTCCTCCCTTTGTGCATGCTTAACAGAGATAGAGCTGCATGGTCTTTCTTCATGCTTATAAGCTTAACCCTTAGGTTCATGAATTATAATTGTCATTGAAAGGATGCTAGGACAGATATTTGTTTGCATGATGTACTTTTATTTATATGAGTATGATTTTTCAGGTGTATCAAGTCTGAAGAGAAGTCACTTGGAGTTGGATTACATGCATTTTTCATAAGAGTATTTGGTATGAACAATTTTCTCAACATATTAGATCAATATCAAATGCTTAGTAAACCAATTAAATTTTTCTGAAGAAAACAGACAGCAAATATATTGTTAAGTCAAAACAGAACACTCATCCTAAAGGGAATAAAAGGCTTTAATTTGGAATCAAACAAGAATCACCATGAAGGCAACAGAGATTTAGACCGTCTAAGTATCAAGTTTCAACATGATGACTGTTAGTGATGTTTATAGTTGGAGAATATCAGGAGTCATGAATAAGGAGCTTCTCAAACACATCTAGGGGGATGTCCAGAAGGTTGGTGACAGCATAGAAAGGAATTCCCTACTGCAGTCTCAGATGCTGTTTGACAGCATCCTTAGTGTTTGGGTAAGTGGAGAATAGCATCCAGTTAACATATCCACAAAGGCTTCATCATGTGATAGAAAATGGATATATGGTCAGACACAGGGAGGGAACAATAAATGACAAAAAAAGGAGAGAAAAAGGAAATTTGTCTCTGGATCTGTACTATCCCAGCTATCCACCTCAAGGGAGCTCCAAAGACCTCATGGCATCTTTAACATAGGTGTGTTCTGCCCATGTTACTCTGATTTTCATTTTGAAGCCCCTGTGGTTAGAAATGGCTACTGTTAATTTGTCTGAGGATGAAGTAACTTCAGAGATGAAAAATGTTTCCCCTTGTCTTTAAAGAACTTATTTGACCTTAATTACATTTTTCATCTTTCAGCAACTTCAATAATAGTATAAGAAAAAAACAGTTTTGTTAGGTAGATGTAGAGAAAACTGAAAAAGACATTTCAGAAAATAAATGAGGTTCATAATCATGAATTCATTGATTACGTCTTTAACATTTTATACATAATTTTAATTTTTTGATGTAAAAATTTTACAATAACTGATAATTCCTAAAAGTAAGCATAGAGACTTTTATTAATTATTTTTATTTTTTAAATAGGGAAACAGAATACTTTCAAATAACATATTTCTCTTTGCTTTCTCATTTTAAATAAACTGTTTTTCTTTCTCATTTATTTCCAGCGGGCATTCCAGCTCCTATTTACTTTGGTGCCTTGATAGACAGAACCTGTTTACACTGGGGAAATCAGAAATGTGGGAAGCCAGGGGCTTGCAGGATGTATGATATAAATTACTTCAGGTAATAATAATTTTGTGACATATGATTTTAGTACAAAAGTTTCTATTCATATCTAACATTTTGAGTGGTAAGATGATACTTTTTTCATTTTTAGAATGCACGTGAATGGTATACCATCCTATTTATGTATTTTGATATTCCAATTATTCCTAAAGTAGTCGATTCATATAAATGTGAGTGGGCTTCTAACCTAACCCTTCTGAATACTTTCAAAAGGGAACAGGGTATCTATGTGGACACTCTGAAGCAGTAGGGGATACTTTGTAACTCTGTCAGTAGTTGAGGTATGGACATTTCTTTACTCAAAGGCCAGTTCTGATAAGAAGAAAGGCTCCAGGTGGAGTGTCTTTGGTGCTCAACATTCTCTCGATGTGCTGCGGGAGTTCCTTCTGCTCCTTCAGCCAAAGGCTGCTGAGATACCAATCCATTGGGACATGGTCTCTCTCTCTTTAAAAAAAGCAGTGGCTGTCCTCCATTCTCTCTCTGGCTTCTGGCTTCTGGCTCCACTTCTGGTTTCTAGACTTCTTTCCTGATCACGCAGAGGGGCTGTAGTCCAGGACGGTAATCTATAAGTTTTTCCCCTTTGAATAAATAACCATTCTATTAATCATAATTCCAAACTGGTGTGGTATTGTTTGTGACTTATGCCTTCATCTGGCGCCCAGATACAGAGTATCCATAAGTGGATAAAACATTACTGTCACATCCTGCCAATACAGGATAAGATAGTTTTTAAAAGTTTCTTGCCTTTGGAAATGGTATGTCAGTTATGTTAGGCCTTAGCCAAAGTTGGTTGCTTCAATGCTGCAAACATGACTTTGGGTGTTTGCCCAGGTAGCCAGTTGTCTCTGTGATATGTTGCATGTTCTGGAAATTGTTTGACTGCACTTTCCAATTACTCCGGTAACATTCTTCCCCTTCTCAGATCTTCAATGGGGTTGAAGATTATATAAATGTAGTTACTTTCCTCTCACGACTTGGCCAAGTTATGTATTATACAAGAATTAAGCTAGTTAGAATGGGATATTTGTACTTATTGTATATAATTTCATAAGTTTGTACTTATTGTATATAATTTCATAGTAGACTTAGAACTTTCTTACTTAAACAAAAGGGAGAGGTGCTGTGGGAGCTCCTTCTGCTCCTTCAGCCAATAGCTGCTGAGATACCAGCCCATAGGGGCATGGTCTCTCTCGCTCTCTTTAAAAAAGCAGCGGCTATCCGCCATTCTCTCTCTGGCTTCCAGCTCCACTTCTGGCTCATAGACTCCTTTCCTGATAGCGCAGAGGGGCTGTTGTCCAGGACGGTAATCTGTAAGTTTTTTCCCTTTGAATAAATAACCATTCTATTAATCATAATTCCAAACTGGTGTGGGACTGTTTGTGACTTATGTCTTCATACTGTAATCAGCTGACAGCCATTCTCAGGCCAGTGTATCCACCCTAAGAGTGTGGAAGATCTCAACTATTTTTGTCAGTGTATCTGTGTGGATTACAGTTCCTTTGCCTTGGTATCCCATAATAGTGATGTATAACCTATATTTGTGAACTAAATTAACTCCTTTTACCTTTAAGTTGATATTTATTAGGGTCTTTCAAAAAAGTGAAAGAAACATAAACTGATACTTTTAAATCTATTATCTCTTTTGAAAAATATTTCTGAATTGTTATATCTGAAGTCTTTGGCATCTACACATATATACTATTTTTATGTTTCAACACTGCAGAAGTAGGTAAGATTAATGTCTCAATTTTTTTGTGGTCCCGGGTATCCTGTCTAAACAATGATCCCATACCATGACTCTATTCACAGGTCAACAAAATCCACACAGACTTTCACTGAAACTTCCTTCTCAGGAGATTCTAGATTGTATTAAGTTGACAACACTATCCATCACACCAGATTTTCCTACAAATATGTTGAGAATATGAAAGAATATTTTCATAGTTGTTTAGAAATATACATATAAAATGCCTATTTTTAATCCACATGAAGTCTAGAAATCTTAATGTATATTTCATCAAGTTTATAAAGAAAAATGCTTATGATAGTATAAAAGTTATTCTCAGAAATGGTGAAAAGGAAAATTACCTCATTTATTTTAGGAAGCATCCATAGTCTTCATGCTTAAACTGAATATGTTCAGCAAATGAAAAGAATTTGGGGATAAAGATATAGCTTATGGGATAAGAGCACATATTGTTCTTGCAAAACACATGAGTTCATTTCCCATAACCCACATTATGCAGCTCAAAACTTCCTGTTACTCCAACTGCAAGGCATCCAAGACTCCTGGACAAATGCACACAGGGAGACCCAACACATTCATATAGTTAAACAATAAAAAAATAAATTGATCTTTATACATGCAAAATTATGCATGAAAATTAACAATTTGAAGCTATTAATGTATAAAGTGACTAATAGGACATATTTTAGTTATACAAAAATTTCCATGTATAACACACATACAAATACTTAGTAGGAGAGAAACCTTGAAAAGTGACTTTTTCATTTTTTTGTTTATGTGTGATCAAACTCTGAGCAAACAAGACAGAAGATCTCTCTTAAACTAACAGGGATATTATTTTTTCAATATTTAAGAAAACAGGCAATAATGGCAGGGAAAGCATAGTGACTTAGTGTGAGGTAATTGCAGACATGGTTTGACTAGGAGGCTGGTCATGTTACTGTCTCTGACAGGAAGTGTTGAGGGCTACAAGCCCAGTCCATGGTATAAGGAACTTCATCCTCAGCTACACATTTATAAAAAATCATCCTCATAGGGCATCAAGAGATGTCTTTCAATAATGATCCTAAATCCAGTCAAGTTTAGTCAAGGAAACTAGGCATCACCAAACTGAAGAAATACATTCAAACTTTTATGTTGTTTTTTTTAACATTTTAACAAAATGTTAAAATTAAAAGTATTAATAACTGAGTAAGGTAACTTTTATAAAGTACATGGACAAAATAATCGCCTAATGTTTTTATTTGAAGAATAAATGATCTGTAAGAGTATACAAAATTATATTTCACTGATCATATTAAGTTTAATGCAGATTAGTTGTTTTCTATAGGAGTATTTTCATTGGGTTGCCAGCAGCACTAAGAGGATCAAGCTTCCTCCCAACAATCTGTATTCTGATACTTTTGAGGAAGTTCCAACTCCCTGAGGAAACTGACTCTTCAGAGACTGAGTTTACAGAGATGAAGCTCACAGAGAAGAAAAGCGAGTATATGGATATGCAGAGAAGTCCTGAATCTGATAACGACAGAGAACTGAAAACGAGGCTGTAATGAGATTTCTATTGACCTGCAAAAGAGCATGAACAGTGTGCATATGGTTCTTTTGAATTATGGGAAGTACTGTGGAAGCTATTTTCTTGTGCTTGAGGAACCCAAATTTATTTTTAATCATGATAAAAATATTTACTTATATTTCAGAAGCATTAGAGTGACACTTAACATTTTCCCAGGGAAGACTATGGTGACCCCACCACAATGAACTTCAGAGCTGCCTTCATTGTCAAACAGCATTTTCTCTTTAACTCAATCAGAGCAAGTGCACCTTTCTTACATATCTGCAAAGAGCCTTAAGACTTTCCCATGTCCAAACACTATTAAATTTCATGGAATTATGCTTTGATGTTATATTTATTTAGAGTGAAACATTTTCATCTTGGTTATGTTACATTGAAATTATTTGTTCAAATTTATCATTTCTATATGCAAAATATTAGCATACTTCTTTGTCTAGCTAGGAGTTCTTAATTCTCTTTTTTATTCTAGGTATGATGCTTCTAAAATTAGACTTCTTATTAAATGTCATCTGTTGCTATCAATCTCCTGTTTCATTACACATGTCACATATTTGACAACTTAGAGCACTGAAAATTTTAATCATATTTTTTAAAAATCATGAAGCAAAGATATTTGGAACATTTTTTCCTAGCATTTCAAAGCTGTTCATAAAACTTACTCTTAAAAGGAAGAATTTGAGGAAGCCTGTACTTTCATAGGTCTTCATAGAGAAGGGGTTGTGTGTCAGTGGTACAGTGATTGTCTAGTATGTGTGAGGTTCTGGGTTCAACATTGAAGTAGAGCAAATTACTGATAATGAAATAAATAAAGGCTGGATGCAGTATCAGATGTTCTTAAAAGACTAGTATCTCATATTCAGGTGGCCCCTTAGACCCAGAATTCATTTTACAAATGTGTCCTTAGACACATTTATTTTCAAAATAGTCTTAGAGATCATTCTTAGATCAGTTAGATGGTTCAGTGGAAAGAAATGTTTGCCACAAAACCTAACAAGATGGGTTTGATCCCAGAAATCCACGTGGTGAAAAGAGAGAACCATGACTTGAAAGTTGTCCTATGTCATCTACTCCTGTACTCTGGTGTACATGCTCCACCTATAAATAAATAAATTAATAAAAAGATGAAAGAAATTTATAAATGTTTAAAGAGTGACTTATTTTATGAAACAGGAATTAACAATATTGAAAGTACAGATTAAAAACAAAATAAAGTTGTGGTATTTTGAGGGAGAAATGTCCATCCTAGGCTCAAACAATTAGACATCGGCATTTCAGTTGATAACTGTGAGTGAGTAACTAGGGGTCCATCCTTAATGAAGGAAGTGCATTCTTGAGCTGGATGTTGAGAGTTAAAAGCATTGTCTACTTTCTGTTCACTCTCTGCTTTGTGCTTTTGTTGAACAAGTGAGTTAATCCCTAAACCCAATGAGGTTGAAATTAGGAAAGTTGAGGAGTGGAGGTCAATATAGTGTGTTTGTTTATATACAGTGAGAATATCTACATGCGAGAGAAGAATAAAGGAAGGCACAATCTTACAACTCTTTGAAGGAACCAGTCGTTCCCTCAAAGTTAAGTTTACAGTTTACAGTTTCATTACTTGAACTGAGGCCAATCCATTTCCATGAAAGAAAGGCTTATGTTGTTCATTCTCTCAGAGGTCTTAGGTCTCTTGGCCCTGCTGTTTGGAGCTGTGTCTATGCAGCACATTGGGGAGGTAAATCGTAGAAAGGAATTTGTTGGCATCACTTCAACTGGGAATCAAACAGAGATGTATGTAAGGAGCAAAGGGCCTAGGATCTCTTCCCCATGTTTTCCACCAAACTTCCTCCCTCTGTACCTCTTCCTTGATGCTTCCATTACCTGATGTGGTATGTCCTTCTGTATTGTGTGAATATGCTTTATTACCATTGGTTAATAAAGATCTGATTTGGTCAATAGCTGGGGGAAATCCAAGTAAAGATAAAGGAAA
This sequence comes from Myodes glareolus, assembly GCF_982192425.1. Taxonomy (NCBI): domain Eukaryota; kingdom Metazoa; phylum Chordata; class Mammalia; order Rodentia; family Cricetidae; genus Myodes; species Myodes glareolus. The sequence goes on from NC_142028.1 coordinate 10,766,950, forward strand.
AGGAAGGTGGAGTCTGGGATATACCAGCAGCCCCCACAGAAGTAAGATGTGAGACAACAAACCAGGAGACTCATGGTAAAATATGGGAAAATAGAAATGGATTTATTTAATTTGTAAGAACTAGTTAATAATAAGCTTGAGCTAATGGACCAAACAGTTTGCAATTATTATTGAGCCTCAGAGTGGTTATTTTAAAAGTGACTGTGGGACTGGATAGAATGAGAAACTTAAAGCTACAAATGGTATACCAACATGAAATGCTCAAATATCTATATGGCATTCATGATGGAGCTGGCTGACATCTGATATGAGCTAAGCTATGCAGTGGGTGGTGGGTTTTGGCAGTCTCATACAGGCCTTGGCAGAAAGAAACTAATCAGTCAAGCACTGTGTGACAGATTTTGCTTTTGCTTATATGGATATAAAAAATGTGTGATCTGACTGTAAGTTACCTGATGGCAGCATTAGGAGAAGGTAAGTGATAAGTCAGTTGCTGAGAGACATGGATTGAAAGAAACTGGTACAGTACATCAACCTGAATGTCTTAAAAAGTGTCTTAGCTTCATCTCCTCCTACAACCTTGGTGAAACTCTGAAACACAACTTGCTCCAATAATGGGGGGACTTAAGAAGTGAGTGAACACCCACACAGTGGGAAGCTCCACTCTCTAGGTCCTCCCTAGTGAGACAAAACTACAGACCCCTCCCCTAACTCCCTTGGCTTTCCTAACTAGCCAGCAAAGAGTTCCCTTCTTCCAGCCTGCCCCAAATCGTAAACTTATCCAGCCTACTAGCCACACCCTGCCACCAAACCTGCCTATCCTCCTGCAATCTCAGAGGAACTTTGAAACACAGCTTGATCCAATACTGAAAATATTTAAGAAGTGAGTGAACAGTCACACATTTGGATGCCCAATTTAAGAAGAAAATTAAAGACAATGCAATAAGACAGATTCAGATGTTAAAGACGTTTAAATGAATCATAGTGTTAGATTAAGTAAGTAGTCTTAGGAGACAAAACTAAAAGAGTATATAGAGTCATAAAATAAAGTTAATGCTTCAAAAAACAGATAAAGTCATTCAAGAGACAGTGCACAGAGAATCATAGATTAGAAAAATAAAGAAAAATAAGCCACATAAAAATGGAAAATTCACAGAGTCTGGATTCTATATATTTTTGTGTTTTCTTTGAATTTTTTGACTGCGAAGAAGCTAAGAACAGAGAAACTTTTCATTGTATGGGCTGTTAAGCTAATCCAACATGTATATTATAAAGCTATCTTGACTTCAGAATTTGGGTCTAAGGATATGATGCTTTGGAAAAGAGGTTCTTTTGTTTTCACAGAGGATGAGACCCTGTAGATTGGTTCTATACCAAAATGTTTTGATAGGCCATGCACTCCTGAAAGGTTGTAGTAAACACCCTCAGAAAATTACTTCACTCAAATGTAGACTGAGATTAACCTAGCACACATGATATACCATAAAAGACATGATTAACAGTGCCGCCATACAGCAGGAAGAAGTTTGGAGAGAAATAACTATGGCCATAATCCCAAATATTGTTTATAAATGTTCTTTTACATTTAAAGGGGAATATGGTATAGATATGAATAATTTGCTTTGGTGTAGATTTTCCTTTATTGATAGAAATATAAGGTCAATTTTGTTATATATATATATGTATTTCTAATCTTGATTAAGGTACTGTGATTATGTAGTTCATTTAAAAATGTAATGTATAATTAGGAACTATAGGTTGTTAATGGATAATCATCAGTAATAGTCAAGCTTATAGCCATGTTAATTGGATTTTCTAAATATATAGGGATATATTTCAATTAGATAGGCATTCTTCATATCTTTCAAAGACTACAGAATATGACATTTAAAATGTTTTAATAACTTAGGGTTTTTCATGACAATGGGAAATGTCTGCTCCTGGCAGCAACAGCTACTTCAAAAGGAAGATGGGCATTAAGAGGCTCCTTATGGAGTTGGTTAGCCATTTGGGCTAGAAACTGCCCTTGCCTGAACTGTTGCATAAACTGGGCACAAAGAACCCACAGAGAGATGAGTGCTAAATTTGCCTAAAGGAGAGATGATCCCTCTAGGTTCCTGTTTCATGAAAGAATGCAAGACACTCTACAGGACACAGAAAAAAGGGACTGAACTGTCTTTAAAATTTCCTGCTTCATGGAAATGTCTGCAAGATACTATGGACTTGTAGGCTGAAGATGGATGCCCCAATGGTTCAGAAGAACTTTGGCTACTGTCCAGGTAGCAAGATGTCTCTGTCATTTCTAGAGTTTTGGAAGTTGCTTACAATGTACTTCCTGTTTACTAGGTAATATTATATCCTTCTGGAGTCTTAGATAGATTTGAAGAATAGATAGAGAGTTATAGTTATAGTTTTTCTTTGTTATGATAAAAGATAAAGTAGACATAAATATTGTAACTATAATTCTTGCTTCATAACTCTTTTGTTATATGTAATTTTACTGTTAAAGTTAAAGCCTTTTTTGTTTAAACAGAAAGGGGGAAATGGTATAGAAGGTCCTTGTGTATTTGTGTGTATTGGTTATTAAAGAAACTGTCTTGACCTAGTTGATAGGGCAGAACTCAGGTAGAGAGGGAAGACAGAACAGGATTCTGGGAAGAAGGGCAGTGTGGCAGATGATATGGTTCTCCTGCCCAAGATGGACACTGGTTAGACTCATGCCGGTAAGCCACAGTCAAGTGACAATCCACATTCATGGAGATGAATTAAACTGATATGTGAGAGTCAGCCAATAAGAGGCTAGAGATAATTGGCCAGGCAGTGTTTAAATGAATACAGTTTCTGTGTGGTTATTTTGGGTATAAGCTAACCAGGTGGTTGGGACAAACAAGGTACCCCACTTGCTACTACATGAGTATTTTCTTTCAAAGAAAAGAACAGCATGCTTCCCACACCTATGTCCAATAATCTTTCAATTACAATGTTATGTATATGCATTGTTAGCTTTGGTCTTTGATCATTTATAGAATTTTGCCAAACATATATTTCCTATTTCCTACTGGAGTTTTGATTCATACCCCATATCTATCCTATCATCTAGAACAGTGTGGTTTTTTTGCAGCAGGCACTGGATTTTTAATTTTGCTAGTGAGAAATGTTCTCCACAGTAACCGGAAATGACTGGACCATGTTTGACATGAAAGACTCGAGAGGTCTTTCAAAGATTTCCTTGATGATATCAGGTTGCCTTGTCTGCCTTTTGTTTAACTACATTCATTGGGCCAATTTAGGCCTTTGCCACATCTTCTGCATAGTCTAAAAGACTGACACATTCTATCTTTGTTATTTTCAAAGTAGGCATTATTTCTAGGAATTCCTTTTCTACAACCTCTTCTCAGATCTCCTGTTCTACCAAAATTAAAGCATTTGGCATTTTGATATCTCCTTATAACTTTGAAAATAAATATTATCCAAGTCTCAGTATTATAGTCAAATGTCTCAATGTTCATTGTATGCAGAATCCATTCATCCATTGTTGCTGATCTAACTTTTAAAGGTCCAAGTATCTTTTTCCACTCTATTTTGGCAATTTCAAAAGTAGAGATTCAATAAGTAGTCACCTAGATTCTAGGTCTGTTACTCCAATGTATACAACCTTATTTTTTCTTTGTAAAAAGTCACTAAAAGGTTATTTTTGGTTTTGTTTAGCCCTAATATACAATTCAATTATTTTTCCTGGTTCTTGAATCCTGTTAAAAGCATTTAAGACTGCTGTGTGGCAAGATGTGTTCATTGTAAAAAGTTCCATCCTGTGGGTCAGCATAACTGACCCCTTCAAGAATTTGATCATGGGAAGCCTCAAATCCTTTTGCTTTTCCCCATTGTTCTAAAATGTTTGTGTCTTCTCAACAATAGTATTAGCACAGTAGTTGTGGCCATCTTCAGGAAAACTGAAACTAGTTAAAACCAATTATATGGGGTAGCCTGTAAGCCTCCTCACTTTCTGTGGATACCCAGGCCTAATCAAGGAGCACGCTTTCCTGAACCAGGGCCACGAGAATGGACGATTGTCCTAAGGGTTTAAACAGACAAACACAAGAGACCTGCTTGCTTGCCAAAGAGTAAAAAAACCCTTTATTAAACTCAAGTTGGGTATTTATACCAGGAGGCAAGAGGGTTCAAAAGGGCATGGCCCCCTCCTATCAGGAGCAGTAGAATAGATTGATACATTCCCAGCGCCTCAGGCAGAATCAGCTACAGGGGAGGCAGGCATGGGAGGCATGTAGGGCCCATAGCTGCAACCTTGTTTACAGGTGGAATTACCATAACAAAGACAGCCAAGTTCTTTCTAAGCTACCCTCAAGCCAGTGCTAGTGCAGAATCTCCAGGGTCCAGAGGTCAAACAGCCCTGCAAAATGCCAAGGAAGAAAAGGGAAAAAGATCTGGGTACCTACAATAGCCTTATTGCCAGAAGCCCATATCATTACCATTTTCTAACAAATGGTGAATGCAAGTCATAAGATACAACTGCGTGCTTAATTTTTTTTTTTTTAGATTGTTCATACCTGTAGATTTTCATCAACATTTCTTGGATCCTTTTGGGCATTTATAGAACTTGATGGTTTTTCAGAGGTGACTACAGGGTAGGATGCTAAATGCCTGGGTAAATCATCTCTGCCTCTGACATGTACTAACAAGGCTAAATTAAATCCTTGTACCTCTTCTTACTGCTCATCAGTTCCTATAATTTTCTCAATCATTTAAAATTTTATCACGACTGTCTTTTATAAATCCCAAATCCCTTGACCTATATATAACTCTAGTGGTCTCATTGACTCACATAACCCCTGGTTTTCATTCTACACATGTAATCCCAAAGGTATGTAGCTTAACCATTAAGGTTAGCTTGTTATTCTTGGATATTATTCGGATGGCATGATGATTGCCTTCCTGGAGTTATACTCTATCTGCTAACCTATCATAACATTTTAACAGATTTTGATTATCAACAAGTTATTATTTGATATGATATTGATATGAACAAATGATTATTCAACAGTATGAATTCTTTCAAATAATTTCTCAGCACCCTTTGACATGGATTGAATTTTGTTTGTCAAATTAATATTACCATTTTTAATGGTATTAATTTTTCAGCTAATTTTTTTATTTTTGATAGTATTAATTCTGTCAGCTAGCTGGTCACTGTTAGTCTGTAAAGACTGTATCATTTCTAAAAGTGCCTCATTTTTGGCTCTGTTATCAAACCATTTTCTTAAGCATACATTATGAAAATCAAAGCTAAGTCCCAATACCTAAAAATGGATATAACAGAAAAACCATCTACACTTGCAGAATGCCATACATAGTATAATCAAAAAGATTACTAAACCCCTAGATAATAATATTATCTGCAATTATATAACTTTCAAATTTATTGATTTATTTATTAATCAAATAATGTTACTTCTGTTATGAGATGTCAGTAAATTATTACAGGTGTAATAATATTTATTGGCCAGCATGTTGCAGTTGCATAGCTGAGAAACATGACCAGTGGTAAAGAGAAATGATCAACAGGGGTGCGAGTAGTTCCACTTGGTCCTTCTTTGGAGCTTGCTTAAAGACTGAAATATATGCTTTGCTTCACAAATTAAGAGCAAGTGAGGCAATCCTGTACAGAGAGAGAGTCTTTTGTTTGTCAGAATATCAAGAAACCCAGAGTACAAGAGCAGGGAACACAAACCAGAAGCTGTACAAGTCACTTCACTGCAACGAAAGCAGCAGGGTAGGGGAAGCAGGGGCCAGGCTGGAATATTGACAAGTCATTGCTTTGACAAAAACAAAAACAAAAACAAAAAAACCCAAAAAACAAAAAATAAACAGAAAACTGCTTAGTAGGTGAAAACAAGTCAGGAGGGCAGGGGTGTTGGTATAGGAGGTGTGGCGAACCCCTTGACCAGCAAGGAAGAATGACCACGAGTCGAGGATTCTTCTCACATCACACTTTATTGGAGCCTCTTGGTTAAAGGGAGAGCAGGAAGCGAGAGAGAGCAAGAAACAAAAGAGAACAAGAAGAGAAAGAGAAAGTGAGAGAGAGCAAGAGTCAAGTGGCATCTGCTTAAATAGGGTGAGGGGACTCGGGTACCTCCCTGATTGGTAAATACAAGTCTACTGATGCCCAGAGCCTTGGGATTGGTCAGTGACAAGGCTCAATTGCGCATGTGCAGGCAAAGGGCGCTCAGCCCCACGCAGCAATACCAAATAAGGACTTGATTACCTCCAAGCTGCAGGAACGCCGGTGCCATCTTGTAATGGCGATTTCTCAGGACGGCTCCCTACAAGGAGGTTCTTCTGTTTGTGTGTTGCTTTCATTGGTTGAATAAAGAGACTGTCTTGGCCATTTGATAGGGCAGTCCTTAGGTGGGTGGAGTAGACAGAACAGGATGCTGGGAAGAAGGGCAGTGTGGCAGATGCCATGAATTATCTGACTGAGATGGACATAGGTTATACTCTTACCAGTAAGCCACAGTCATGTGGTAATACGTAAAAGGAACAGCAGGCTGCTTCCACCACCCGGCTCCCAGCCACCTGGCTAGCTAGCTTATATGCCAAAATAACAACACATAAATTGTATTCATTTAAACACTGCCTGGACCATTATATCTATCCTCTTCCTAACTAACTCTCACATCTTGCTTTAACCCATGTCTTGTAACCTGTGTATCACCATGGGGTTGTGGCTTACCAGGAAGATTCTAACCTACATTCATCTCAGGCTGCAGCTTCATGGCATCTGCCTGACTCTGCTTCTTTCTCTCAGCATTCTGTTCTATCTACTCCACCTATCTAATTTTCTGCCCTATCAAAAATCCAAGGTGGTTTCTTTATTTAACCAATGAAATTAACACAAAAGAGAAGACACTTCTATATCATTTCCCCTTTTTCTGTTTAAACAGAAAGGAAGGCTTTAACTTTAACATAGTAAAATTACATATAAGAAAACAGTTATCAAGTAAGAATTACAGTTACAATATTTATATTCATTTTATCTTTTATCATATTAAGGAAAACTATAACTATAACTAACCATTCTTCAACTCTATCAAAGACTCCAGAAGGATATTATATTACCAAAGTAAATAAGAAGTAAGCAAATCCCAAAACTCTAGAAATGATAGAGACATCTCGCTGCCTGGATAGTCACCCAAAGTTCCTCTGTACTGTTGGGGCATCCATCTTTTGCTTACAAGCCCAAAGTATCCAACAGACTTTTCTATGAACCAGGATCTTTAAAATACTGTTCAGTCACTTTTTCTGTGTCCTGTAGAATGTCTCACAGATTCTTTCATGAATCAGGAACCCTGAAGAAACATCTCACCTTTAGGCAAGTTCAGCAGTCCTCTCTCTATGGGTTCTTTGTGTCCAGTTTATGCAACAGTCCAGGCAAGAGAAGTTTCTAGCCCAAATGGCTAACCAACTCCATAAGGAGCCTCTTCAATGCCCATCTTCCTTTTGAAGTAGATTGGTGCTGCCAGGACCAGATGTGTCTCACTGTCATGAACAGCCCTAAGTCTTTAAAATATTAAATGCCATATTCTGTAGTCTTTGAAAGATATGAAGAATGCCTATCTAACTGAAATATATCTCTATATATCTAGAAAATCTAACTAACATGACTATAAGCTTGACTATTATTAATAATTATCCATTAACAACCAATATTTCCTAATTATACATTATATTTTTAAAATGTACTACACAATCACAATACTTTAATCAAGATCAGAAATACATATACATATAACAAAATTGACCTTATAGTTCTATCAATAAAGGAAAATCTATACCAATGCAAATTATTCATATGTATATGAATATATACAATTTATGTCATATATAATATATATCATATATAAATATATAATATATATCATATCCCCTTTAAGTATAAAAGAGCATTTATAATCAATATCTGGGAATATGGTTGTAGTTATTTCTCTCCAAACTTCTTCCTGCTGTATAGGGGCACTGTTAATCAGGTCTTTCATATTATAACCTGTGTGCTAGGTTCCTCTCAGTCAACAGTTGAGTGAAGTAATTTTTTGAGGGTGTTCACAGCAACCTTTCAGGAGTACATGGTCTATCATACCATATTGGGATAGAAGGAATCCACAGGGTCTTATCCTCTGTGAAAACAAAAGAACCTCTTTTCCAAAGCATTGCATCCTTAGACCCAAATTCTGAAGTCAAGATATCTTTATAATATACATGTTGGATTATTTTAGCAGACTATACAATAAAATGTCTCTCTGTATTTAGCTCCTTCGCAGTCAAAAAAATTCAAAGAAAATGCAATATATAGAATTCAGACTCTGTGAATTTTCCATTTTTATGTGGCTTATATTTCTTTATTTCTTTTAATCTATAACTATCTGTACTGTCTCTTTAAAGACTTTACCCCCTTTTAAAGCATTAACTTTATTCTTTATATTCTTTCTCTTCTCTCTCCCAAGTCTACTTATGTCTAACACTATGACCCATTTAGAGGTTTTTATGTCTAAATCTGTCCTATTGTGTTGCCTGTAACTTATTTACTGTCCAGGAACATTTTTGATTTGTGCTTTTAAATCTGAGCACTTAAGAATCTAAGCTGTAACATTCCTAGGTCAAAAACAGGTACTGTGGGCTTGCCCCACCCAGTCCAATGTGGCAGGGCTGCTTGTGACTGAATCAGTTGCGTCTCTGAGCTGTAGAGCTGCAAGCTGCTCTGGATGTTTGTTCCACCTCTCTCCAGTTTTCAAATGGAGGACGTACCATTTTCTGCTAGCTCTGGATTCTCCAGGTAGGAGCCACACTCAACACTTTAACTCTGAGACTGAGCACAGAAACTCTTTTCATCCAAGTTACAGCCAAATCGGACATGCAGAGCACAGCACAGCCTGGAATAATCTCTCTGTATGACTGCAGAAATCTGCCATGCAGACATCCTGCCTGTCTAAGCCTGATCCCACCATCTGCCCAGGTGTGGGCGAGGAGCGTTGAGCCATTGGCATGGTCTCAGAGTACTTTCTTCCTTATCCCAAGCAGACACACAAACATCAGGACCCATGATTACACCATACCCAGATTTGCACTGATGGCAGGGCCCAGGAAGCTGCTTTTTGAAACTGCGCAGCCTTTTTCTCTGTGAAGGCTGCTGAGTTAGGGAAATTTCTCTGTCGCTCCTGACCAGAAAACAGCAAAAAGCTGTGTTAAACTCTGTATTTGTGTCTAGAATTCCTTTTTAAGCCCTCTTAGGTTTTACATGGAGTTAGTTACCACATTGGGCAGCCACTTGTAAAAGGAGCAGCAGGCTGCTTTCCACCACCTGACTCCCAGCTGCCTGGCTAGCTGGCTTATACCCTGAAATAACAACAGACAAATTGTATTCATTTAAACACTGCCTGGCCCATTATATCTATTCTCTTCTTTGCTGACTCTCACATCTTGCTTTAACCCATATCTTGTAATCTGTATATCACCACGGGGTTGTGGCTTACCAGGAAGATTCTAACCTATGTCCTTCTCGGGCTGGAGATTCATGGCATCTGCATGACTCTGCTTTGGTCTCCCAGCATTCTGTTCTGTTTACTCTACCTATCTACTTTTCTGCCCTATCAAAAATACAAGGTGGTTTCTTTATTTAACCAATGAAATCAACACAAAAGAGAAGACACTCCTACATCAGTGATATGCAGATTTAATAGAAATGGGTTACAACAAATTTTAAGAGTTTATGGGCCAGACAGCAATTTGATTGATATAGATTTCTGTGAGATTATTTCAGGGATTAAGCTAGATGGGCAGTGGGACACAGCCTGCTGCACCTCCTCCATATTACATAATGGGAGACATTCTAGGCCACAGATCTTTTGGGCTTTTTAGACATGTCCCAGTAGGAGGGGAATTGAGATTCACATGGGCTCCAGATCCCAATGTGGGGTACTACATCCAGATAAAACCTGAAAAGACTCAATAAGTAATTCTAAGCATAGAAGGACAGAATTAAGCATGGCATCTTGATAGCAGCATTTTCTTGGGTGAGCTCTTTTTGCTAGAAGCAAGCATGACTCATTTAAGGGAGGCTTTCTGATACAGCTTTAGCTACAAAAAACTTGATGCACTTTATATCACAAAACACTAAAATGCTGTTGATGAATAGCCAACATCATGCTTCTTGGTGATGGCAGGAATAATGAAACTTCACAGAGTTGTGACCATAAACATGGCCCCTGCAAGTACCTCTACCATGAAGCTGAACTCTCAGAAATCTAAGGAATGGGATAGATCCAGCCATCAGACCATGACTTTAATCCTAGCCACATTGCTTAGCAAATTAAAAACTGATGTGGTCAGAATAAAAGATATACTTAAATAATTCAGACAAAAAAACTTTTAGATGGTTTACAGTATGTTTAAAAATATATGTAGACTCTGGGGAAAAAAGAAAAGGGATAAAGACCTTAAAAAAGCAAGAAAGAGAGTAGATGGGTTTGGTGGCATACATCTTTAATCCGAGAACTTGGGAGGCAGAGGCAAATAGTTCTCTAAGAGTTCAAGAGATGCCTAGTCTACAGTGTGAGTTTTAAGACAGCCAAAGATACACAAAGAAACCTTATCTCAAAAAGAAAAATAAAAATAAATAAAAAAGAAATAGAGTTTAAAATAAAGCCATGTACAGATGTAAAATAAACACAGAATCTAGATACTGAATGTCATTGTGTTGTCCTAGAATTGTTTAATGACTGAGAAAGAAACAACAGCTGCTAACATATATTTGATTGTAAATGCTGCTGGATTAATTCAACATATATATTTTGAAAATGCCTTGACTGCAAAATTTAAGCAAAAAGATGTGTTACTTTGGAGAAGAGGCTTTGTTTTCATTTCTACAGGAAATGAGAATTAAGAAAAATTAGATTGGATCAAGGAAGATCCCCTGAAAAATCTCCAAGAGCAGCAGATGGCCCAGATGATCCAACATTTAAGAGAACCTCTGTAGTAGTTTTCTCTGAGTTCTATATCCAGAAAAGCCTCGAGAGTGCTGGTTGAGATGATCAAGCCTCACTGAATATTCTGTTGCTAGGAGAGGGCTACTTGTTCATCCCAGCCTCTCAGAAATGAAATAATCACACAGAAACTCTATTAATCAAAACACTGTTTGACCCATTAGCTCTAATTTCTTATTGACTAACTTACATCTTAGTTTAATCCATTTCTGTTAATCTGTGTATTTCCATGTGGTCGTGGTTTACCAGCTAAGTGTTGGCAGCATGTCTTTCTCTGGCAATGGATCCATGGTATCTCCCTGGATCTGCCTTCTTTCTCCCAGAATTCAGTTCCATCTTACTGCCTAAATAGTTCTGCCCTATCAACAGGCCTGGGCACTTACTTTATTCATTAACCAATGAAACAACACATAGACAGAAGGACCACACACAATTTCCCATTTTCTGTTTAAAGAAAAAGGAATGTTTTGATATAGTAAAATTACATATAACAAAACAGTAATCAAGCAAGAATTGCAGTTACAATATTTATATCTACTTTATCTTTTACCACAATTAAGGAAAACTATAACTATAAATTCTTCAATTCCATCAAAGACTCCAGAAGAATATAATATTACCTAAGTAAACAGAAAATGCATTATAAACAACTTCCAAAACTCTAGAATTGATAGAGACATCTCACTGCCTGGACAGTCACCCAAAGTTCTCCTGTACCATTGGGACATCCATCTTCAGCCTACATCCCTATAGTATCTAGCAGACTTTTCCATGAAGCAGGAAATCTCAGAAACGGTTCCCCATATATTGGCAGTTTGTCAGTCACTTTCTTCTGTGTTCTGCAGAATATCTTGCATACTCTTTCATGAAGCAGGAACCCCAAAGGATTGTCTCACCTTTAAGAAAGTTCAGCAGCTATTACTCTGTAGGTCCTGTATGTCCATTTTATGCAACAGTCCAGGCAAGAGCTGTTTCTTGCTCAAATGGTTAACCGACTTCATAAGGAGTCTCTTTGATGCCCATCTTCCTCTTGAGGTAGATTGTTGCTGCTAGGAGTAGATGTATCTCATTGTCATGAAAAGTCCTAAATTCATAAACATTTTAAGTGTCATATTCTGAAGGTCTCTGAAAGATTTGAAGAATCCCTACCCATCTGAAATACTTCTGGGTATATCTAGAAAATCTAACTAACAAATACAAACTTAACAAATATAAATACAAACTTGTCAATTATATAGAGGATTATCTATTAGTCTATATCTCTTAGTTATACATTACATTTTTAAATAAATTACACAATCACAATACCTTAATCAAGAGCAGAAATATACTTATAACAAATTTGACCTTAAATTTGTATCAATAAACCAAGATCCATACCAATGCAAATTATTCATATCTATATCATATCTCCCTTTAAATGTAAACAAATATTTACAAACAATATTTGGGTATATGGGCATAGATTTGTCCATACCTCTTCATGCTGTTTGGGGGTGCTATAAATCAGGTCTTTCATGGGGTATTCTGTATACTAGGTTCATCTCAGTCAGCAGTTGGGTGAAGTGATATTTGGGGATGTTTCCAGCAATCTTTCAGGAGGTCTTGTCCCATGAAATCATTTTGGTCAATAAGCAATCCATAGGTTCTCATCTTCTGTGAAAACAAAAGAAGAACCCCTTTTCCAAAGCACCACATCCTTAGACACAAATTCTGAAGTCAAGATACCTTTACAATATACATGCTGGTTTAGCTTAGCAGCCCATACAATGAAATGTCTCTCTGTTCTTAGCTCATTCACAATCAAAAACTTCAAATAAAACACAATAATATACATGATATAGACTCTCTGTGAATTTTTCCATCTTTATGTAGCTTATTATTCTTTACTTTTTTTAACCTATGACTATCTGTACTGTGTCTCTTTAAATGCTGTGCCCTTTTTTTAAAAAAAAAGCATTGATTTTATTTTATGACTCTCTATACTCTTTTTCTTCTCTCTTCCAAGTCTACATACATTTATCCAACACTGTAACCCATTTAGAGGTCTTTTATGCCTGAATGTGTTATATTGTGAATCTGTAATTCTTTACTGTCCAGGATCACTTCTTAAATGCTAAGTACTTCTTAAATCCTTAAGCTACTTCATTGTTAGGTCAAATATGGTAGTGTTTGCCTGCCCTGCCCAGTCCAGCAATGGTGGAGCCTCTTGGCCTCTGAGCTTCTTGTGCCTCTGAGTTTTGAGTGGGGCACTGCCCCACTTCCAGGCACACAGTGAGTCCATGTTGTCATCAAGCAAGCCAGAGAACTCTACTCACAAACCAAAATCAAATGCTTTGTAGCCAGACCTTCTGCCTGAAAGAATCAGAGGCTGTGCTGGCAGCCTGGCCCAGAAAGCTGGCATTTTAAAATGGCTGTGGCTTTTTTTTTCTGCAATGGCTGGAACAAGAACATCTCTCTCAAAGGAACTGCAGCATGTAGCCAGCAAACAGCAAACAGCTCTATATTTTTGTGCCTAGAATTAAGCTTTCTCGGGTTTTTAAGTGGATTTAGTCCATCATGTTGGCACCAATTGTTGCAAGAAGAGGGATGTTTGTTTGTCCTGGCCACCCAGAACTAAATAATCACACAGAAACTCCATTAATTAAAACACTGCTTGGCCTATTAGCTCAAACTTCTTATTGGCTAACTCTTACATCCTAGTTTAACCCATTTCTATTAATCTGTGCATCATCATGTTGCAGTAACTTGCCAGCTTAGTTTCAGCAGCATGTCTTACTCTGGTGGTGGATCCATGGTGTCTCCCTGGCTCTCCCTTCTTTCTCCCAGAATTCAGTTCCATCTTTCCACCTACCTAAGTTCTGCCCTATCGACAGGCCAGGACAGTTTCTATATTAACCAATGAAATCAACACATAGACAGAAGGACCTCCCACAGCAATATTCCAATCAATACTTGATCATAATCCTAAATTAGCACTCCTAATCAGCAGGAAGTAGCCTATAAAACTATGCCCACACTCCCCCAAAATGGATTATAGATGTTTGTCTTTGTTTAGAGTGTTGGTTACAAGTTTATATGGATAATGGTCAGGTAAAAAGCTAAACAAAGGAGATTAATTTCAGAGTTCTTGCTTAAAAAAAATAAAAGAAAGGCAAGTACTGAGGTACAATGGCCTTGTATCCTGTGAAGATATGTCACTGTATTAGTTTACTGAAACACTGATTGTCCAGTAGCCAGGTAGGAAGTATAGGTGGGGTGACCAGACTAGGAGAATTCTAGGATGAGGAAAGTTTCAATTTACAATCATCACCCAGACCCAGAGGAAGCAAGATGAGAATGTCTCACTGAGAGGAGGTACCAAGCCACATGACAAACACAGACAAGAACTGTGGGTTAATGTAAGAGTTAATTAATAAAAAGCATGAATTAATAGGTCAACTAGTTTATAAAAATGTAGGCCTCTGTGTGTTTCTTTGGGACTGAATGGCTATGGTACCATATAGGACGGAAACCTCAGTCAACATACCTGAGGTTTTCGTTTTTTTTAATTAAAACTACTTTAATTATTCTTTCCATTGTGCATTAAGTGTTGACTTCACCATCCATATCTAAAATTTTCTTAATGGTCCAGGTAAAGATTTTTTTTCACACTGTATGTATATTTTAAAGCAAAATTGTCAGCTTGTGGTTTGAGGTGACACCTGTATTTGTGTTCTCCTTTCCAGTCAACAAAACACTTCCTGCTCATTTTCAGCTCTTGGTTATCATTTTTGAAAACACCCCTAATCCATATTATCAGTCTAGAAAATCAGTTGAATTTACTTATTCCTCACTCATTTGCATATTTAATCTTCATTGTAATTATGGTTAGTATTTTATTTTACTTGGGCAGTCCATGATACCTTGATCACTTTGACTTCTGTACATCTCTTTGTTCCCTTAAATAAAAGAATTATAGCTATATGCATGTTCTACTACATCTGTTTAATACAAAATTTCTTTGGTTTTTCCTTAGTGTTCTTTTAAAAAATATTATTTATCTGATTTCCCTCTCTGCTTCTTTATCCTTTGTGTATAGGAGGGCAACCGATTTTTTGGAGTTGATCTTGTATCCTGCCACATTACTAAAGGTGTTTATCAGCTGTAGGAGTTCTTTGGTAGAGTTTTTGGGGTTGCTTATGTACACTATCATATTGTCTGCAAATAACGAAAGTTTAACTTCATCCTTTCCAATTCGTATCTCCTTAATCCCTTTATGTTGTCTTATTGCTCTTGCTAGAACTTCAAGCACTATATTGAAGAGGTATGGAGAGAGTGGACAGCCTTGTCGTGTTCCTGATTTTAGTGGAAAGGCTTTGAGTTTCTCTCCATTCAATTTGATGTTAGCTGTTGGCTTGCTGTATATTGCTTTTATTATATTTAGGTATGATCCTTGTATCCCCATTCTCTCCAACACCTTTATCATAAATGGGTGTTGAATTTTGTCAAATGCTTTTTCAGCATCCAATGAAATGATCATATGGTTTTTTCTTTCAGTTTATTTATATGATGAATTACATTGATAGATTTGCGTATGTTGAACCAGCCCTGCATCTCTGGGATGAAGCCTATTTGATCATAATGGATAATTTTTCTAATGTGTTCTTGGATTCTGTTTGCCAGTATTTTATTGAGAATTTTCGCGTCGATGTTCATGAGTGAGATTGGCCTGTAATTCTCTTTCTTGGTTGTGTCTTTGTGTGGCTTTGGTATCAGAGTAACTATAGCTTCATTAAAGGAGTTTGGCAATGACTCTTCTGTTTCTATGCTGTGGAATACATTAAGGAGTATAGGTATTAGCTCTTCCTGGAAGTTCTGGTAGAATTCTGCATTGAAACCATCTGGTCCTGGGCTTTTTTTGGTAGGGAGATTTCAGATAACAGCTTCTAATTCTTCGTGATTAACAGGTCTATTTAGATTGTTCACCTGTTCTTGGTTCAACTTTGGTATATGGTACTTATCTAAAAAAAATGTCTGTTTCTTTTACATTTTCCAGTTTTGTGGCATACAGGCTTTTGTAGTAAGACCTAATGATTCTCTGAATTTCCTCTGTGTCTGTGGTTATGTCCCCCTTTTCATTTCTGATATTATTAATTTGCATGTTCTCTCTTTGCCATTTGATTTATGAATTGTTGCATTGGGAACTGAACATGTGTCCTCTGCAAGCACAGGTAAACTCTTAAGCACTAACTCATCTTTGTAGCCCACACCTTTTCTTTCTTTGACATAGCCACTACAAGAACATAGCCCACTATAATCACTAGGCATATGAACCATTAAAGAAATGTATATATGTGTCATGTCTTACTAAAAGTTGAAAGAGATAAATAGTAAACTATCCATGTGTGCTTCTGACTGTGGGGATATAAGAATCTCCATTTTTCTACTAAATGGAAGAGCAGTGTTTTATTGAACTCAATCTAGCTAAAGTTCTGGACAAATGCAAATAGGAAAACATGACCAAAAAAAAAACAATTAAAACAACATCAAGCAATAAGTTAAAATATACTTTTCCTTTGCTATATTTGAGTGAACACAGAAGCAATCAGTCAGAGGTCAAAGTTCTCAGAGGGAATAAACAGAATCAAATGCCAAGGCAATGGCAAACACTGATAAGCCCTATCCTTGGCAAAGAATTGTTTAAAAATGTGGCAAAATGTCAGACACAAGTTCAGGTTTACTTCAATGAACTCAGAGAGGTCACATACTTCTTGGTAGATGTGGCAATAATAATTCAGCCCTGTTTTATATTTCCATCATATGTATTGATGATAAGGCAGATATTGAAGTAAGCCAAGTCTTTAAAAGTTACACAAATTTGATAATAAATAAGAAATATTTTTTGTAATGCAGAAAAGACTATTTTAGTGTAGATTGGCATGAAGGAAGATAAATATTAAAAACAGGCTAACAGTCACGTCCATGAGGACCAAAGAATATAAATATTTTAAGGTGCATTGTCTAAGAACTTGACTCTTCCTCAGCATTTTACTCTTTTCTGTAAAATTGAATGTGTGCTTTTTACTGTGTTATACCTTTTTTTAAAAATTATTCTATTTATTGTATTTGATGGCACCGATATGTACAATGTGTGGTATGCAGTGCAGTGTGTGTTACATGATGTGTAATGCACAGGGAAAATGAATGTATATAAATGTGTGTGTGTGTGTGTGTGTGTGTGTTTGTGTGTATGTGTGTGTGCGTGTGTGCTGAGGGGCAACTATTTGGAGTGAATTCTCTCCTTTCACAGTTATGTGAGTTCTGGGGATCAAACTCAGATCATAATTCCGTATTCTGTCATTCTTAGGTTACTTTTGCTTTTTTAAAGTGATAAGATAATTCATTCTTACATATTATTTAAATCTGAACTAAAGTGTCAAATGATATAAGCATTCAAACACATATTGTCTATGATAATCCTTTCTGTCAGGAGGTAAATGTTCTATACTTTGAGAGGACTGTGAACTGCACAGGAGTATACATTGTACCCTATACCTAAAAATTTATGCTTTATTATCTGAATAAAACATTGCCTGAGTAAACTGAAAGTACAGTACACACCTCTTCTGAAACCATAGAAATGACAGAGGCATCTGGTTGCATGGGGAGTCATCCAAGTTTCCTTTGCAATATTGGGGCACTCATCTTTGGTACACAGGCCTAGCATATTTGCCAGGCTCTTCTATGAAGCAGATATTTTGAAAAACTCTCCTACCTTTTCTCGGAAAAGCTCCACTATCTTTTTACTTTGTGTCCTACTTATCCAGTTTGGATGAAATACTGTCATTAACCTAGGCAAGGACAGGGTTTTGCGCAAAAGGATAGTTTTTTTCACCATTAAAGAAAATTCCATTTTAGTGGGAGGAGCTGCTTGTTTGTCCTAGCCACCCAGAACTGAAATAATCACAGAGAAATTGCATTAATTAAATCACTGCTTGGCCCATTAGCTGTAATTTCTTATTGGCTTACTCTTGCATCCCTAATTTAACCAATTTCTATTAGTCTGTGTGTTTCCACATGGCTGTGGCTTACCAGCTAAAGTTTTGGCATGTCTGACTCTGGTAGCAGCTCCCTGGCATCCCTCTGGCTCTGCCCTTCTTTCTCCTAGCATTTTGTTTATTTTTCCCTGTCTGCCTAAGTTCTGTCTTGCTATAGGTCCAAAGCAGTTTCTTTATTCATTAAGGGTAATCACAGCACACAGAGGGGACTACGACATCAGTCCATATAGAGTTTTTTTTTTGATGCCCATCATCCTTTTGTAAAAGGAAGGAGCGGGCTGCATTCCTGCCTGAATCCCAGCTAGCTTACCCCCGAAATAATTACACAGAAACTGTATTCTTTTAAACATTGCTTGGCCCATTAGTTTCAGCCTCTTATTGGCTAACTCTCACATCTTGATTAACTCATTTCTAATAATCTGTGTAGCACCATGAGGTGGTGGCTTACCGGGAGGATTCTTAACCTGTGTCCATCTTGGAGAGGAGAGCTATGGCATCTGCCTCATTGCCTTCTTCCCAGAATTCTGTTCTGTTTACTCCACCTACCTAATTTTCTGTCCTATCAAAGGGCCAAGGCAGTTTCTTTATTAACCAATGAAAGTAACACATAAACAGATGCCCCTCCTCCATCATCCTTTTATGAAGTAGATTGGTGGTTCCAGGAGAAGACACTTCTAACTGTCCTGTAAACCCTTAGGTTCTTAAATATTTTAAATACCATATCTATAGGTCTCTGAAGCATTAGAAGATCATATATCTGTCAAAATATAGCTGTTTAACCTAGAAAACATACCTAATAGTACAACAAGTTTGATTATTACAGATGACTTATTGCTAACTTGAATTTCTTAATTATATAATACATTTTTAAATGAATGAGTTACATAAGCACAATACCCCAAACAAAAGTAGAAACATACATACAGTATAACAAATATAACTTTAAATTTGTATCAATATACAAAATACATACCAATGTAAAATATTTGATGTTAATACTTGTCTTTTTATCCCATATTATGTATCCCTGCTAAATAATGACAAACATCTATAACCCACTGAATGAGAACAAAAGCCACTCACCCCACCTCTTATGAATGTTGTGCTCTCTAGACTACTTCCTGTTGTCTGTGGGTTACAGCATCTCCAGGGGACTCTAAAACAATAGTTAAGTCCTGGGAATACTAGTTGTAATATTTGTAGTGCAGTCTCAGAACTGTTCCCATGCAGAGGTATCAGTATATATGTCTTTGTCTTGTAGTTTTTCCTGATTTATTTTTTGTTGTCTATAGTCAAGATTTTCAGGCAATCTCCCTCACCCAAGCCTGATCTCTATTAACCTTGAAGGAATTCACAGCCTTTGGTTTCCTATGGAAACTCTCCTAACAAAATACATTTTCTGAATTTTCATTTTAAAGTTAAGACATTCCTAAGGTATCCAGGCAGATTTAAATCAGAAGTTCCTTTTACAATTCTTTGTCTCTGAATAGCTCGCATTTACACATTAGCACTCGAAAATCGACAGTTACACTACACTATACAGGATCCAGACCCCTGTCTTTATGCAGCTTTTCTCCTTTATACTACTTTTTCTTTTTCTTTTTCTTTTCCTTTTTGTGTTTTTGTTTTTTTTCAAGACAAGGTTTCTCTGTAGCTTTGGTGCCTGTCCTGGAACTAGCACTTTTAGACCAGGCTGTGGCCTCAAACTCATAGAGATCTGTCTGCCTCTGCCTCCCTCCTGAGTGCTGGGATTAAAGATGTGCACCACCACCACCTGGCTACATTGCTTTGTGCTTTGTTTTTAAAGACTTAATTTTCTTAGTTCTTCTTTAATATATATATATATATATAATTTCCACCTCCTCCCTTCTTCCCCTTTCACTCCCACTCCCCCCAATTCCCTTCCCCCTGCCTTTTTAAACTATTGTTTCCTGTGATTGTCCATACCCATTTTCTTTTCTTTCTTAATACCGTACATTTTTAAACACACTATAACATCTTTAGAGTTTTCTTTTTTAATCTTCACAGGCCTTTACTGCATGTATTTAACCTCTTCTAACTGTGTGAACCCAACCTTAGCTGTGCAGCTTTGTGATGGTGGCTGACTCTACCCTGTTAGTGTGTTGCATTCAACTGGGAGGTGCTTATAAGTAGGAGTTACATGCAACTACTCCAGCTCTGGAAAGTTGATGCTCATCTATGGCAGCTACTTTTACTTAGCTCACTGTTTCTATTTAATGTGGCAGCTGCAGTATGACAGAACCTCTTAAGGAAGAAACACACATTTTTTTCTTTCTTTTACAGCTTTCTCAGGACCTATGTGGAAATTTGTACTACATGTTCAGTGTCAAATGTAGCAGGCTTTCTAGAACTGCTAGCACTCAAATAATGGCATGGAGACTTATTATTAATTATAAATTCTTGGCCTTATTGTATGTGTTTCCAACTATCTCTTATAACTTATATTATCCTGTTTTTCATTTACTTTTTGCCTTGGGGCATTTTATTGTTCCTTCATTCTGTATATCCTACTTACCTCTTTCCTCCATGTCTGACTGACTGGTTGAGCCAGGGTATATCTGCCTCTTTTTCCCCATTCTATACTTCGTTGCTTAGATTACTCCTCCTACTTATTCTCTCTTCCTGCCAGCCATGCCTATCCCTCTGTTGTCTAGTTATTGGCAGTTTAGATTTTTATTAGGCAAATCAGGCACTTTAGGTAGGCAAAAGAACACATGCTTACATAGTTAAACAAAGGCAACACGCCTTTACATGGTTAAAGTAATATTCCACAACATTCTGTCAGATAGTTTGTCTCAGAAACAGAAAAGGTAATTAATGCAGTGATCAAGGGAGTAGACTGTAACCCATTTTGTAGAATAAAACTCTGTAAGTTCATTATGATTTGAATTACTAAATATTGAGGAAGAAGGGAAACTCTATCCTAACACAGAAAAGCAGCTGCTGCACTTAACACAAATAATGAAGTTTTAAATTGTTACTGGATGTTAAAACTGGTGAATTATGTATAGACAAGAGACTGTGTGATCTATAGATGTCCACACAAATGTCCTATGATTAAAATGGAGAAATACCGTGATACTAAGAGAACTGGAAGATACACATGGACCACATAACCAAAGTCCACTTCACCAATAGTGGGACAAATAAGCATCATGTATTTGGGTACATTGGGAAGGCATTATTTCCATAGCATTTCTACTCTATGTAATGAGAACCTTAACATGATGGGACTTTAGACACATTTTTATTGAGAGGTATTTTGAATAGCTGCCATTCTTAGAAAATTTTAAATAAAATTTTTTTAATGTAAGTATATGTGTCTGCAACATGAGTGTTGGTGCCAGTGGAGGCTAGAAGCAGGTATTAGATCCTCTGGAAATGGAGTTACAGGTGGTTCTGAACCAGCTGATGTGTATTCTTGGAAAAGCAGCAAGTGCTCTTAACAAATAAACCATCTCTCAGCCCCATCATGTTCTCTGTAAATGGTCAAAAATTCCCCTCTTCACAAATAAAACCAAGAAACTGGTCATTATCCAAAGAAACTACCAAAGATAACAATCTAAACACAGTGTCAAAGATTAAAATTGTTCTTAGAATAATAGTTTAAAAAAACTATAAAGAAGCCATTGTATTTTGGACTTGGAATATGTGTTGATGATGCATTGAGAAGAGACTGTTGCTTCTGCTGATCGAATATCTGTAACATGAGGGGCCGGCTTGATGGGGTATCTGTCTCGCCCAGTACCCCACAACCAGCAAGCCCCAAAGAAAATTATGCAGAGGACTCCATAAGATTATAAAACTGATTGGCCCATTAGCTCAGGCTTCTTGTTAACTCTTGTAGTTTATATTAACTGTTATTCTGATCTATGTTAGCCATATGGCTTGGTACCTTTTTCAGCTGTCAGCTCACATGTTGCTTCTTCAGTGATCTGGGCAGAAGTGGCTGAGGGAGCTTCCTGCTTCCCAGAATATTCCTGTTCTCATCACCCCGCCTCTACTTCCTGTCTGGTTGACCCACCTATACTTCTTGCCTGGCCAATCAGCGTTTTATTAAAATACATGATTGACAGAATACAGACAATTCTCTTGCACCAAATATCTTGTAATTAAACATGAGGAAAGATTTCACAAATGTAAAATTAATCAACAGTACTCTTATACACATCATGCATTCATGACATGCAATGCATTTATCATCTGAACTCAGATGCATTAGAGTCTACTTATTATGTTAACAGCAGAGAAAATCATCACCAGGGATATCTGAGTACAAATGCCCCCCAATTAGTAATGTATTAAGGAATCTCAAAACTGTGGTAATTGCAAAATGGAGAGGGACAGAGATATTTGTTCCCACTGTGATCCACAGTGGAGCTCTGGAGGATGGGTACCCTCTAGTAACAATGTTTTAGCAACAGAACATATTTTCCAGAAGAAAACCAGCTCTGATGATGGAGTTTACAATATATCACATGAGCCTATGCTGCAAGCAGCTCTAAGATGAGAAGCTGGGGCAACTGCTTAGAGAGCAGTGTGCTTGCCATGAAAGTATAATGATCTGAGTTCAGATCCCCAGAACCCAAGTATAGCTGGATGTGTTTGAAATCATAGCATTCCCACAGAGAGATGGGAGAAAGAGCTAGAAGAAATCTCAAAAGCTCACAAACAGGTTAACCTCAGAAGGGAGCAGCAAAGAGGATCCCTGTCTCAACCAAGTGACATGTGAGGAATAATACCCAAGGTTATCCTCTGACCTTCACATGTATACCAGTATAAATGGGTGTGTACATTTGCATGTGTTCATATTTGTGTGCTAAGAAACAGATGCATGCTCCTATGTACACACACAAGCACATACATTCACGCATGCACATGCACCACACATACATGTACAAACACAAAGATATGTTTATATGTACACATACACATGTGCACATACATGAACACATATACGTACATACAACCAAAGATGAGGAAAAGACATTATTATAAAAGCCACATGAATATTCTTTTTTTTTTGTAAATTTTATTAAATTATAAAAGTTTCCATTTCCGCCCCCCCTCCCAACACCCTCCCACTCCCCCCACTCCCCCCTCCTTCCCCTCCGTCCCCCAGGGCAGTCAGGGTTTCCTGCCCTGTGGGAAGCTCCAGCTCCCTCCCCCTCCCTCCAGGTCCAGGAAGGCGAGCGTCCAAACAGACTGGATCCCCAAAATCCAGCATATGCAGAGGAAACAGGTCCCAGTGTCATAGTCAATGGCTTTTCAGAAAGACCCCGGGCCAGCCACAGTCAGAGAATCCGGCCAAATTCCGAGAATCTGGCTAGATCACGTCCTCGTTCAGTCCCAGTCCGACTGGCCCTGGTAAATTCTCATCAGATCCGTTCCCTTGTATCAGTGGGTGATAGCATCCCTCGCAGTACTGATTTCGTCTTTCATGTTCCTCCTCCTTCCGCTCCCCCTCCGGACCTCGGGGGGCTCAATCCGTTGCTCCAATGTGGGCCTCCGACTGCATAGCCGTCCTTCGCCAGACGAAGGATCTATGGTGATAAGCAAAATATACATCAGTATGGTCATGGGCCACGGCCGATTCAGGCACCCTCTCCTCTGTCCAGAGAGCAATCTGGGGGATTTCTCCTTGGACCTGGGATCCCATATATAATCAAGTCTCCTGTAAACCCTAAAATGGCTCCCTTAGTTGAAATATATTGTTCCCTGATCCCATATTCATCCTACCTCCTTCCCCCCCCCCCATCCCCGGCCACCAAGCTTTCCCCGTTCCTCCCCTACTCCCTTCTCTCTAGCCCTCTCCCCCTCCATCGACCCTCCCACCCCCCCATGCACCCGAGGTTACCTGGGACTCTTGTCTATTTCCTACCTCCTGGTGGATAGCTAAATAATCTTCATCAGGTTCATCTTCTTATTTAGCTTCTTTAGGATCACGAATAATAGGCTCAAAGACCTTTAATTATGGTTAGAATCCACTTATGAGTGAATACATACCGTGTTCCTCTTTTTGGGTCTGGCTTACCTCACTCAGTAAAGCGTTTTCTATCTCCATCCATTTGCATGCAAAATTCAAGATGTCATTGTTTTTAACCGCCGAGTAAAACTCTAATGTATATATGTTCCACACCTTTTTTAACCATTCTTCTATTGAGGGGCACCTAAGTTGTTTCCATGTTCTGGCTATTACAAATAGTGCAGCTATGAACATAGTTGAACAAATGCTTTTGTAGTATGTTAGGGAATCTTTAGGGTATATTCCCAAGAGTGGTATTGCTGGGTCCTGAGGGAGGTTGACTCCCAGTTTCCTGAGAAACCGCCACACTGATTTCCACAGTGGCTGCACGAGTTTGCATTCCCACCAACAATGGATGAGTGTTCCCCTCACCCCACATCCTCTCCAGCATAGGCTATCGTTGGTGTTTTTGACTTTAGCTATTCTGACAGGTGTAAGATGGTATCTCAAAGTGGTTTTGACTTGCATTTCCCTGATCGCTAAGGAGGTTGAGCATGACCTTAAGTGTCTTCTGGCCATTCGAAGTTCATCTGTTGTGAATTCTCTGTTAAGTTCAGTACCCCATTTTTTAATTGGGTTAATTAGAGTTTTAGTGCCTAGTTTCTTGAGTTCTTTGTATATTTTGGAGATCAGACCTTTGTCTGATGAGGGGTTGGTGAAGATCTTCTCCCAGTCAGAAGGCATTCTTTTTGTCCTACTGACAGTGTCCTTTGCTTTACAGAAGCTTCCCAGTTTCAGTAGATCCCATTTATTCATTGTTTCTCTTATTGTCTGTGCTGCTGGGGTCCTACTTAGGAAGAGGCCTCCTGTGCCTAAATCTTGTAGACTACTTCCCACTTTCTCTTCTATCAGGTTCAAAGTGGACGGATTAATGTTGATGACTTTAATCCATTTGGACTTGATTTTTGTGCATGGTGATAGATATGGATCTACTTTCATTTTTTTACAGGTTGACATCCAGTTATGCCAGCACCATTTGTTAAAGATGCTTTCCTTCTTCCATTGTATACCTTTAGCTCCCTTGTCGAAAATTAGGTGTTCATAAGTTTGTGGGTTAATATCTGGGTCTTCTATTCGATTCCATAGGTCGACTTCTCTGTTCTTATGCCAATACCAAGCTGTTTTCAATACTGTAGCTCTATAATAGAGTTTGAAGTCAGGGATGGTAATGCCTCCAGAAGTTCTTTTATTGTATAAGATTGTTTTGGCTATCCTGGGTTTTTTGTTTTGCCATATAAACTTGATTATTGTTCTCTCAAGGTCTGTGAAGAAGTTTGATGGGATTTTGATGGGGATTGCATTGAATCTATAGATTGCTTTTGGTAGAATTGCCATTTTTACTATGTTGATTCTCCCAATCCAAGAGCAGGGGAGGTCTTTCCATTTTCTGGTATCCTCCTCAATTTCTTTCTTCAAAGACTTAAAGTTTTTGTCAAATAGGTCTTTCACTTCCTTGGTTAGAGTAACCCCAAGATATTTTATGCTATTTGTGGCTATCATGAAAGGTGATGCTTCTCTGATTTCCCTCTCTGCTTCTTTATCCTTTGTGTATAGGAGGGCCACTGATTTTTTGGACTTGATCTTGTATCCTGCCACGTTACTAAAGGTGTTTATCAGCTGTAGGAGTTCTTTGGTAGAGTTTTTGGAGTCGCTTATGTACTCATATCGTCAGCGAATAACGAAAGTTTAACTTCATCCTTTCCAATTCGAATCCCCTTGATCCCCTTATGTTGTCTTATTGCTATTGCTAGAACTTCAAGCACTATATTGAAGAGGTATGGAGAGAGTGGACAGCCTTGTCGCGTTCCTGATTTTAGTGGAAATGCTTTGAGTTTCTCTCCATTCAGTTTGATGTTAGCTGTCGGCTTGGTGTATATTGCTTTTATTATATTTAGGTATGATCCTTGTATCCCCATTCTCTCCAACACCTTTATCATAAATGGGTGTTGAATTTTGTCAAATGCTTTTTCAGCATCTAGTGAGATGATCATATGGTTTTTTTCTTTCAGTTTATTTATATGATGGATTACATTGATAGATTTGCGTATGTTGAACCAGCCCTGCATCTCTGGAATGAAGCCGACTTGATCATAATGGATAATTTTTCTAATGTGCTCTTGGATTCGGTTTGCCAGTATTTTATTGAGAATTTTCGCGTCGATGTTCATGAGTGAGATTGGCCTGTAATTCTCTTTCTTGGTTGTGTCTTTGTGTGGTTTTGGTATTAGGGTAACTGTAGCTTCATAAAAGGAGTTAGGCAGTGACTCTTCTGTTTCTATATTGTGGAATACGTTAAGGAGTATAGGTATTAGCTCTTCCTGGAAGTTCTGGTAGAATTCTGCATTGAAACCATCTGGTCCTGAGCTTTTTTTGGTAGGGAGATTTTTGATAACAGCTTCTAACTCTTCGCGACTAACAGGTCTATTTAGATTGTTCACCTGTTCTTGGTTCAACTTTGGTATATGGTATTTATCTAAGAAAATGTCCATTTCTTTTACATTTTCCAACTTTGTGGCATATAAACTTTCATACTAAGATCTAATGATTCTCTGAATTTCCTCTGTGTCTGTGGTTATGTCCCCCTTTTCATTTCTGATCTTATTAATTTGCATGTTCTCTCTCTGCCGTTTGATTAACTTGGATAGGGGTTTGTTAATCTTGTTGATTTTCTCCAAGAACCAGCTTTTTGATTCATTGATTCTTTGGATTGTTTTCTCTGTTTCTATTTTGTTGATTTCAGCCCTCAGTTTGATTATTTCCAGTCTTCTAGACCTCCTGGGTGAATCAGCTTCTTTTTTTTCTAGATCTTTCAAGTGTGCTGTTAAGTCTCCAATGTGTGCTTTCTCCGCTTTCTTTAATTGGGCACTTAGTGCTATGAACTTTCCTCTTAGCACTGCTTTCATAGTGTCCCATAGGTTTGAGTATGTTGTGTCTTTGTTTTCATTAAATTCAAGGAAGAGATTAATTTCTTTCTTTATTTCTTCCTTGACCCAGGGGTGATTTAGTAGTTGACTGTTCAGTTTCCATGAGTTTGTTGGCTTCCTGGGGGGAGCATTGTTGTTGAATTCTAATTTTAGTCCATGGTGATCTGACAAGACACAGGTAGTTACTAATATTTTTCTGTATCTGTGGAAGTTTGCTTTGTTACCGAGTATGTGGTCAATTTTCGAGAAGGTTCCATGAGCTGCAGAGAAAAAGGTATATTCTTTCCTATTTGGGTGGAGTGTTCTATAGATGTCTGTTAAGTCCATTTGATTCAATACCTCCAATAGGTCTCTCAATTCTCTGTTTGGTTTCTGTCTGATTGACCTGTCCATTGGTGAGAGAGGAGTGTTGAAGTCTCCTACTATTAATGTGTGTGGTTTGATGACCGCCTTGAGTTCTAGAAGAGTTTCTTTTACATATGTGGGTGCCTTTATATTAGGAGCATAGATATTCAGGATTGAGACTTCCTCCTGATGAATTGTTCCAGTTATGAGTATGAAATGTCCATCTCCATTTCTTCTGATTGATTTTAGTTTGAAGTCGATTTTGTTAGATATTAGAATGGCCACGCCCGCTTGTTTCTTAGGTCCATTTGCTTGGAAAACCTTTTCCCAACCCTTTACTCTGAGTAAGTGTCTGTCTTTGTGGTTGAGGTGTGTTTCTTGTAAACAGCAGAATGTTGGATCCTGTTTTCGTATCCAATCTCTAAGTCTGTGCCTCTTTATAGGTGAATTGAGTCCATTGATATTAAGTGATATTAATGACCAGTGGTTGTTGACTCCGGTCATTTTTTTTTTAAGTAGTAGAGTGTATGTGTTTTTCTTCTTTGATTTGTGCTTGTGAATGGTCGCTAGATGTTCGAGTTATTGTAGATCGTGTTGGGAATGTTGGATTCCTTTGGTAGTGATTTTCCTTCTAATATTCTCTGTAAGGCTGGATTAGTAGCTACGTATTGTTTAAATTTGTTTTTATCCTTGAATATTTTGTTTTCTCCGTTGATAGTGAACAATAGCTTGGCTGGGTATAGTAGTCTGGGTTTGCATCCATGGTCTCTTAGTTTCTGCAGTACCTCTATCCAGGATCTTCTGGCTTTCATGGTTTCCATAGAGAAATCCGGTGTAAGCCTGATAGGTTTACCTTTATAAGTTACTTGACCTTTTTCCTTTGCAGCTCTTAAAATTTTTTCTTTAATATTTATGTTTTGTGTTTTGATTATTATATGGCGCGGGGATGTTTTTTTCTGATCCAATCTATTCGGTGTTCTGTATGCTTCTTGAACCTTCATAGGAATATCGTTCTTTAGGTTGGGAAAGTTTTCTTCTATAATTTTGTTGAATATATTTTCTGGGCCTTTGATCTGCAGTTCTTCTCCTTCTTCAATCCCTATTATTCTTAGATTTGGTTTTTTTATTGTGTCCCAGATTTCCTGAATGTTTTGTGAAGAGAATTTGTTGGATTTGCCGTTTTCTCTGACCAGAGCATTTATTTTCTCTATGGTATCTTCAGAATCTGAGATTCGTTCTTCTATCTCTTGTATTCTATTGGTTATGCTTGATTCTGTAGTCTCCGCTCGTTTACCTAGGTTTTCCATATCCAGCCGGTTCTCGTTTTGTGTTTTCTTCATTGCCTCCATTTCAGTTTTCAATTCTTGGACTGTTTCCTTTACTTGTTTGATTGTTTTTTCTTGGTTTCTCAGGGTATCACTCACGGATTTACTTATTTCTTCAAACTTTTTGTTATATTTCTCATCCATTTCTATACTCATTTCTTCAAACTTTTTGTTATACTTCTCGACCAGTTCCTTAAGGGAGTTATTCATATCCTGTTTAAGGGACTCTATTGCTTTCATAATGGCACCTTTTTCCACTTCATCTGGGTTAGAGTGTTCAAATCCTTCTGTTGTAGGGTCATTGGGATCTGATATTTTCATGTGGTTTTTCAGATTGTTGGAGGAGGTCTTGCCTTGGCGTCTGCCCATCTCTTCGATCAAATGCTCTCTATTGGAACTTCTGGTATCGGGTCAGGTTCCCTTGTTGGGCAGGGAGTTCACTGATAGAATGCCTACCTTTCCCCAAGCAGGGTATTGAACCACAGGCACTGCCTCTTTCCGGGATGCCCCTATAGAGCAGGCCCGTGTGCAAGGCAGCTGAGCTGGGGAAATTTTATGGGCTCAGTGGGAGGGGAGAAATATAGAAATTTGTACCTGGATGGAAGCTGGGATGGCAGGTGGGAGAGCCTAGCAGGGTGGAAACAGCACTGCAGGCTGACCTGGGAGTCTATGGGGTCGGGGAGAGTCCTAGCTCCCCCTCGCTGGACCCGCGGGGACCCGAATCAACTCACCACTCCGAAGGCCCTCTGGATAGAAGCTGGGATGGCTGGCGGGGAAGCTAGCAGGGTGGAGCCAGCAGAGCAGGCTGACCTGGGAGTCTATGGGGTCGGGGAGAGTCCTAGCTCCCCCTCGCTGGGCCCGCGAGGGCTCGAATCAACTCACCACTCCGAAGGCCCTCTGGATGGAAGCTGGGATGGCTGGCGGGGAAGCTAGCAGGGTGGAGCCAGCAGAGCAGGCTGACCTGGGAGTCTATGGGGTCCGGGAGAGTCCTAGCTCCCTCTCGCTGGGCCCGCGGGGACCCGAATCAACTCACCACTCCGAAGGCCCTCTGGATAGAAGCTGGGATGGCTGGCGGGGAAGCTAGCAGGGTGGAGCCAGCAGAGCAGGCTGACCTGGGCGTCTATGGGGTCGGGGAGAGTCCTAGCTTCCCCTCGCCGGGCCCCTGTCGCGGGCCCGATTCAACTCACCACTCCGAAGGCCCTCTGGATGGAAGCTGGGATGGCTGGCGGGGAAGCTAGCAGGGTGGAGCCAGCAGAGCAGGCTGACCTGGGAGTCTATGGGGTCGGGGAGAGTCCTAGCTCCCCCTCGCTGGGCCCGCGGGGACCGGAATCAACTCACCACTCCGAAGGCCCTCTGGATAGAAGCTGGGATCCACATGAATATTCTTGATGAAATTACAGCCAGTACTTGGTATTTTGGTATCCCTTGCTAGAGTTCCAGTGGTTTGATTGCTACCTGATACGGATGCTAGGGTCTAATGTCCATTTTTCTAGCCAACCAGCAAGTGCTACTAAGTATTACCTCTATCTTATCTACAATTTTTCACTATGAAATAATTCCAATAATACTTACACAAACAGTATGGAAATTAACAATGGAGAGTTAAAGCAAATTCTTTTGTAAATCCATTCAGAAGATTAAGGTTTAGATTTTACACAATGACACATATACTTGAGAAGGGACAAATTGACTTTGTCACTTATGACATATATGACCTTAGACAACTGTTTGACTCCTCTGTACTTTTAAATTTTGGCTAATGGTACTCATGTCATGGGGCGTTATGAGACTTGAATAATATACTGATGTGGCAAATTTTCCAGAGTGATGCTTAAAATTTGTGAAGAGTATTTCAGGTGAATGTTTATTATTTATTACCTATAATTTCCCATGATATTCAGGTTTATCAGGATAATCTATTATCTAAATGAGATCATATTTGCATCTTGCAATGTAGAAACAGTTCTTCAGGAACTTTTAAACTTTATTTATGTGTTGTCACTCAACTGAAAAACACATCACACATGGAGTACAAAATGTCACTTTGAGCACTAAATAAGCTGGCTTTTCATAATGTGGTAGCTTGTCTCTGTTGACAAGTGGATTTCCTGTCAGTATACCTACAAGTAGTTGGCCTTTTTTTGTGAACACAGCATGGTCTTTGGAGATCTGGTGACTCTGGCTCTTTTTGTAGTGATGGAAAAGGCATAAATTCATGCATTCTAGTCAATAAAAGATTCAGTTGACTTGATGGCAAATCTTGGGTTTAGTGTGGCTCAGAGATGTGAGTATAGGAAGTGAGAACTGCTAAAATATTCAAGGAACTGTCTCCTGATCCAGTTAGAACAGCAAAATACTTACGTCTAGTCTGCAGCAGCAAGTAGTTACCATTGGTTGACTTTTACTTGTGTGCCCATTTTATAATATGAATTAAGCATATTTATTTGGCAGTGAGGGTTATTATTTTTTTTATTAGTGTTCATCTGGATACACATCCATTCTCTCCCATGCTCTGTCCAGCCTGTATCCCAGAGTGAAGACTAAGTATCCCTGTTCATAAGACTTTTAGGTTGGGTTATTGGGAAATATTTGTGTGAGACTGGTATTGTTGATAAGGAAGAAATGCCAGGGCTTTCTTAGCTTCCGGTGGTGGTTTACTGACCTTATGGACTCCAGCCTGTGCATCTCAGCCCTTTCCCTTTCTGACAAGGCCTTTAACTTTCTTTTTAACTTTTATGCCTTTGTGACTGTTTTTCCCACAATAAATTCTTTTGGCATTTGTCATAAATTCTACTTTCTTACCTGTATTTTAAGAACTATAGATTCTGATTTCATTTGTAGACAGAGAAACTGAGTGGTCTGTCCATTTCTTTCATGGGTCTCTGAGTTGAAGACTACATATAGTTTTCCTTGTTTAT
Organism: Myodes glareolus; assembly: GCF_982192425.1. Lineage (NCBI taxonomy): Eukaryota > Metazoa > Chordata > Mammalia > Rodentia > Cricetidae > Myodes > Myodes glareolus. The sequence goes on from NC_142028.1 coordinate 10,798,599, forward strand.
ATGACACAGAAAGAAAGTTATGATAGAAAATAAATTAGGCATAAGACTTTGGACTCACCAAGATAGGATAGATATGGAGTATTTTATTTGAATTTGTCAAAGGCAAATGGGCTAGATATTGTTGATGTATTTATTGTCTGTATTTATTGTATAGAGTTACTGTACTTATTGTATCTAGTTTTTCTTATATTAGTTATACTATTCTTCTTTATATTAGACAAAATGGAAAATGTAGTGATATTTTATTTGTTTATTAATAAATTAGGTTTGCCTGAAGATCAGAGAGTAAAGCAACCTCCCTGGTCAGTCTTATGGACCAGGCAGTGGTGGCATAAGCCTTTAATCCCAGCACTTGGGAGGTAGATGCATGTAGGTCTCTGTAAGTTTGAGGCTGGCCTGGTGTACATAGTGAGATCCAGGACAGCAAAATATACAAAGAGAAATTTGTTGTAGTAAGGCCACTTGTTTGTTTCCTGACTGCCCAGCCTCCCAAAATAAACACACAGAAACTGTATTAATTAAATGACTGCTTGACCTATTAGCTCTAGCTTCTTATTGAATAGCTTTAACATATCGATTTAACCTATTTCCATTATTTTATATTTTACCAAGAGGCTCACGGCCTACTGGCAAGGTTCTGGCACATATGTCTCCAGCAGCAGTCTCTCTCTACTCCACCTTCCTTCTCCCAACATTCAATTTAGTTTTCCCTGCCTTTCTCTGACCTACCATATCAGGACAAGCCAGTTTCTTTATTAATCAATGGTATTCTCAGCATACAGAAAGGAGTTCCACATCACCCCCGCCCCTTTTTACTGTTCAAATAAAAGCAGAATTCTCTTCTGTATGCTGTGAATACCACTGGTTAATAAAGAAACTGCCTTGGCCTGCGATAGGGTAAAAGAATAGAGTTAGGTGACGAAAACTAAACTAAATGCTGGGAGGAGGAAGGCAGAGTAGAGAGAAGCCATGTAGCCCCACTGGACACAGATGCTGGAACTTTACCCAGTAAGCCACAGCCTCATGGAAATACACAGATGACTAGAAATGGGTTAAATTAAGATATAAGAGTTAGCAAATAAGAAGCTCAAGCTAATGGTCCAAGCAGTGTTTTAAATAATACAGTTTCTGTGTGATTATATTGGTTCTGGGCAGTTGGAAGCAAATAAGCAGTCCACTACAACAAATTGGCACTCCAATGTGGTCAACTATATCCATGTAAAACCTGAGAAAGCTTGAAAAACAACTCTACACACACACAAAAAGCAAAGTTTAGCCGCATTTTTTTCAGCTGGTGGCATACTGCAATGTCTTTAAGAGAGGTTGTCCTGATTCAGAGGTAGTAGCAAAAAAAGAAATGCATAGTTTCAAAACAGCAGCTTCCTGATTCACCAGCACAAATGGCTCTGGCTTTTTGGAAGGTTTGGCTGTGGAGCACTTGAATGGTATTTGTGGACCCAGGTGCTTGTATGCCTCTTTGGGGTTAGGACGAAAGTAACTGAGGTAGGAGGAAAGTAGCTGAGACCATGCCTGCAGCTCAGCACCCCCTGCCTGGGAAGGTGGTGGGATCAGGACTGCTAGGGTTACACCAGCAGGAGCATGGTAGATTCCTGCTGCCATACACAGAGATAGTTCCAGGACATGTAATGCTCTGCATGGCATATTTAGTGATTACTTAGATTTCAAAAAAGGGTTTATGTGCTGCATGCTCATTCTCAGAGCTAAAGTGCTAATCATGGATCCTATCTAGTGGTCCCAGAGTTGGCTGTAATGGTACCTCCACCATTTTGAAAGTAGGAAGAGGTGGAGCCAGCACCCAGGGCCACTGCAACCAAGCTGCTTACTATCTTAAAAGCTCTCTAGGACAGAAAAGGATTACAGATACAAAATAGGACAGATTCAGAAATAAAAGAACTCTAAATGAGATAAAATGTGTTTAGGAAATGTATGTATGCTTGGGACAGAGAAGAAAAAGAATATAGAGTGTTATTAAAGGAAGTAAATGGTTTATAAAAAGTAAAACAATATCTTTAAAGAGACAGAGTACAGACAGTCATAGATTTAAAGAGTAAAGATAATAAAATAAATATTAAAAAGTAATAGAATAAAAATAATAAGTCACATAAAGATGGAAAATTCACAGAGTCTGGATTATGTATATTATTGTATTTTCTTTTAATTTTTTTTACTGTGAAGGAGCTAAGTAACCAACATATATACTTTAAAGTTATCTTGCCTTCAAAATTTGGGTCTAAGGATATGTTGCTTTGGAAAAGAGATTCTTTGTTTGTTTTCACAGTGGATGAGAACCTGTGAAATTATTCCAGACTAATGTGATTTGTTGGACCAAGATCTCCTGAAAGGTATTTATGAACATCCCCAAAAATTACTTGGCCCAACCAAAAGCAGGAAACAGGTTGGAGAAAACTATGCCCCAATTCCCTAAATGATTGTTTACAAATTTTTACACTTAAAGGGGGATATACTATAGAGATTTGCATTGGTATGAATTTTGGTTTATTGATACAAATTTAACAACAATTTGTTATACTGTGTATATATATTTCTTCTCTTGAGTAAGCAATTGTGTTTGTGCAGCTTATTTCAAAATGTAATGTATAATTGGGAAATATAAGTTAATAGATAATCATCTATAATAGTCAAGCTTATAGTCATGTTAGTTAGATTTTCTAGATGTACAGAGATGTATTTCAGATAGATGGGTATTCTTTAAACCTTTCAAAGACAATAAAGTATGGCATTTAAACTGTTTTAAGAATTTAGGCCTTATCATGACAATAAGACATGTCTGCTCCTGGAAGCACCAATTATTTCAAGAGGAAGATGGTTATTGAAGAGGCTCCTTATAAAGTTTGCTAACCATTTGGGCAAGAAAATGCTATTACCCAGGTTGCTTAACTGGACATACAGGACCCACAAAGATATGACTGCTGAAGTTACCTAATGGGGAGATGGTCCTTCGGGGTTCCTGCTTCCTGAAAAAGTCTGCCAAACATTCTCCAGGATATAGAAAAAATGACTACCAATATAGATGAAACTGTCTTTGAAATTTCCTGCTTCAAGGAAACGTCTGCTAGAAACTATGGGCCTGTAAGCTAAAGATGAATTCCCTAATCATGCAGAAGAACTTTGGGTGACTGTCCAGGCAGCGAGATATCTCTATCAATTCTAGAGTGTTGGAAGTTGCTTACAAAGCACTTCCTGTTTACTTAAGTAATATTATTCCTTCTGGACTCTTTGATGGAGTTGACGAATAGATATAGTTTTCCTTAGTCATGAAAAAAGATAAAATAGATATAAATATTGTAACTGTTATTCTTGTGTAATAACTCTTTTGTTATATGTAATTTTACTATGTTAAAGTTATAACCTTCCTTTTTATTTCAACAGAAAAGGGAGGTGAGGTGTGATTCCCCTCAGTATGCTGTGAATACAATTGGTTAATAAAAAAACTATCTTGGTCTGTTGGTGTGGGAGAATTGTCTGTATTCTGTCAATCATATTTTAATAAAACACTGATTGGCCAGGCAGGCAGTATAGGCGGGAAAGCCAGACAGGAAGTAGGGGTGGAGCAAAGAGACTGGGAGTTTTCTGGGACACAGGAAGCTCTCTCGCGACTCCTGCACAGATCACTGAAGAGGCAGCATGTAACTTACCCAGCTGAGAAAGGTACGGAGCCATGTGCTAAAGTAGATAAGGATAATGGGGTAACAAAAGTTGTAAGAACTAATAAGTAGCCTGACCTAGTGGGCCAATCAGTTTATAACCTAATGTAGACTCTGTGTGATTTTCCTTGGGACTTGCTGGCTTGTTGGGGTACTGGGCGGGACAGAAACCCCAACAAGCTGGCCCCATCATGTTACATATGGCGCCCAGACATGGATAACTGAATCCACAGAAAGCTTGAGAAAGCTTGGGAAAGAATAGAGTAAAGCATGTTTTGTTGGTAGCAGCAATTTCTCGGGTCTGCTCTGCTTGCTAGAGACAAGCAAGTGCTCTCATCTAAGAGAGGCTTCCTGACTCAGCTTTAGCTGCAAAACCTGCAGCTCTTTTAAGAGGTCCTGCCACGAAGCACTTAAACGGTGTTGGCGAAAAGCTGACCGCATGCTTTTCAGCTTTCAGCCGTAGCAGGATAAAAGCTGCGCTGTTTTAAAATGCCAGCTTTCTGGGCTGTCCTGCCAGGGCAAACTCTGACTCTTTCAGGCAGGCAGTCCGACTGAGTGTGGTCTGTGAGCAGAATGCTGCAGCTTGCTGGCAAGGACCTTGAAATGCCATAGAGTTGTGGCAGTGAACACAGCTCTGGCTGGTACCTCAGCCATGAGGATCTAGCCATCAAAGCCACAGCTTTCATCCTCTTCTTAAAGACTCAAGTGGTCAGAAAAAGAGAGATATACAGTAAAGAGAGATTCAAAGAGGAAGAAAACCTCTAAATGATTTACAGTATGTTAAAAATATATGCAGGATAAAAGTTAAAGTTCTTAAAGTAAAAAGAAAGAGATTAGATGGGTGTGGTAGAACACACCTTTAATCCCAATGCCTGGGAGGCAGAGGTACTTTGACCTCTGAGACTACAAGGGACAGAGGTAGTTGACCTCTGTGATTTCAAGGTGTGGTAGCACACACCTTTAATCCCAATGCCTGGGAGGCAGAGACAGACAGATCTCTGAGTTCAAGGTGTGGTAGCATACACCTTTAATCCTAGCACTGGGGAAGCAGAGAGGCATGGATCTCTGTGAGTACAAGGTGTGGTAGCAAACACCTTTGAGCCCAGTACTGGGGAGGCAGAGACAGAAGGATCTCTGTGAGTTCAAGGACAGCCTGGTCTACAGTGTTATTCCAGGACAAAGATATACAGAGAACCTGTGTCAAAAAGTAAAAGTAAAAATAAAAGAAATAGAGGTTAAAAATAAAGCTGCATAAAGATGGAAAATACACAGATAATCTTGATACTGTGTGCTATTATGCTCTCTTTGAATTGTTTGAATGCTGAGGAAGGAACAACAGCTGCTAAAAGACTTTTGTTTATAAATGCTGCTGAACTAACCCAAGATAGGTATTTTGAAAATACCTTGGCTTCAAAATTGAAGTCAAAAGGTATGTTACTTTGGAGAAGAGATTTTGTTTTTGTTTCCACAGAAAATGAGAGGCTCTGGATTTATTCAGAGTTAAGAAAAATCATCTTTGATCAAGGGAGACCTCCTGAGAAATTTTTGGTAGGAACAGATGGCCTGGATGTCTGAATTCTACATCCAGAACAGATTCAAGACTGCTGCCTGAGATGATCAAGACTCACAGGATACTCCAGTCAGGACTTGATTATAACTCTAAATTTTCTTTAGGTCCCCATAAGATCATCAGCGCCCCCAACCAGCAGGAAGTAGCCTGAAATACTACGCCCACATTCCCAACAAATGGACTATGGGTATTTTCTTTTGTTTAAAAAAAAAGAGGGAAATGGTGTGGGAGAATTGTCTGTATTCTGTCAATCATATTTTAATAAAACACTGATTGGCCAGGCAGGCAGTATAGGCGGGAAAGCCAGACAGGAAGTAGGGGTGGAGCAAAGAGACTGGGAGTTTTCTGGGACACAGGAAGCTCTCTCACGACTCCTGCACAGATCACTGAAGAGGCAGCATGTAACTTACCCAGCTGAGAAAGGTACGGAGCCATGTGCTAAAGTAGATAAGGATAATGGGGTAACAAAAGTTGTAAGAACTAATAAGTAGCCTGACCTAGTGGGCCAATCAGTTTATAACCTAATGTAGACTCTGTGTGATTTTCCTTGGGACTTGCTGGCTTGTTGGGGTACTGGGCGGGACAGAAACCCAACAAGCTGGCCCCGTCATGTTACAGTCTGTGATAGGGCAAAAGAATAGACCTAAACAGGGAAAACTAAACTGAAAGCTGGGAGAAGGAAGGCAGAGTAGAGAGAAGTCATGTAGCCCTACCAGACACAGACTTTGGAAATTTATCTGGTAAACCACTGTTTAGTGAAATGGATTAAATTAAGATATGAGTTAGCCAATAAGAAGCTAGAGCTAATGGGCCAAGCATTGATTTAATTAATACAGTTTCTATGTGGTTATTTTGGGGCTGATCAGCTTGGAATGAACAAACTTCCTCCTATTATAGAAACCTTGTCTCAAAAAAATTTAAAAGTAAAAATAAAAAATAGAGTAAGAAAAAAGCTATGTAAAGATGAAAACTACACAGAGAGTCTGGATACTGTATGTTATTGTGCTGTCTCTGAATTGTTTGACTACAGAGAAAGAAGTAACAGCTGCTAAAAGACATTTGATTATAGATATTTCTGTATTAACCCAGCCTATATATTTTCAAAATACCTTGAATTCAAAATTTAAGTCAAAAGGTGTGTAAGTTTGGCGATGAGGTTTTGCTTTTGTTTCCACAGAAAATGAGAGGCTGAGGATTCATTCTGGGTTTTTTAAAAAAGGTTTGATCAAGAAATATCCCCTGAAAAATCTCTAATGGGAGTGAATGACCCAGATGATGCAATATTTCAGAGCACCTCTGTTGCAGTTTCCTCTGAGTTCTACATAGTACAGCCTCAAGACTATTGGCTAAGAAGATCCAGCCTCACAGAATACTCCAGTCAGTACTTGACCATAATCCTAATTTTTTGGGGGCCCCCATAAGATTATCAGTGCCACCAATCAGAAGCAAGTAGCCTAGAAAACTATGCCTACATTCCTCAAAGATGGATTATGGATGTTTGTTTTCGTCTAGGTTGTTAGTTACAAGTTGTTCTGGATAATCGTCAGAAAAATTGCTAGGCAAAGGAAATTAGATACAAGTTCTTTTTTAGAAAATAAAAAAGAGAAAATGCTATTGGCTGTGGGGATAATGCTTTTGTACACTATAAAGATTTTTCACTAATATTGGTTAATAAAATGCTGATTGATCAATAGCCAGACAGGAAGTATAAATGTGGCAACCAGATTAAGAGAATTCTGGGAAGAGGAAACACAGAGATGCAGTCACCAGCCAGACATAGAGGAAGTAAGATGAGATTGCCTCACTGAGAAAAGGTACTGAACCATGTGGCTAAACATAGGCAAGAATTATGGGTTAATTTAAGTTGTAAGAGTTAGTTAATAAACTTGAGCTAATGTTCCAATTATCTTATAATTGATATTGGCTTCTGTGTGTTAATTTGAGACTGAATGACTGTAGAATGAGACGGGACAGAAACTTCTATTTACAATTGATTTTCCATGTTCTTTCTTGGCTTGGTATTGGTTGAACACAGTTCAACTGGACAGCACCCAATAGGCTGTCCCTAGGATTGAGAATCCCGGGGAAAGGTACCTTTCATTAGACTTTGTTTACTGTAGCTCTTTTTCCCAGCACCAGGGAGAGGATCGTCTCCTAAGACTTCTTCATGTATGTATTATTTGCTTGGCCATGGTAAAGCAGAATCTTTGTTTCATTAATTCAACAGTAGAGAGTGAGGTGGTATGAACAGCATGGATTTCCTGATAATTTCAAATTGTGTGGATACTGAGTCTGATTGAGTGTGCTTATTTACCTGTACAGAGTTATATTCCCCTGTGATTGAGATGTCATTAAGGACCATCAGCCAAAAGTTCCCCCAGAGTAATGTAGCTGCTCTGTGTGTATAGAGTGTCAGTACAGCAAGGTAGTAACTATTCTAGAGATCTGCTTTGTAGTATGCTCACCCACCTACTTAGAAATTATGCTCTGTATTCTTAAAATGCTTGAGAGAGCAGACACCCTGTCATACATTTTTACAAAAACTCAAGCAATTCAGAGTTATGAATTCTTTTGCTTGAGAATCAGACTGACATTTCCCATGACTCATTTTGGTGTGAAGAAAGGATTCAAGACAGTGATGTCAGCTTAATAAAAGTGTAACATCCTGTTTTCTTTAGCTTTGATGGCTGATAATGGATTTATTTTGATACTGTGATCCTGGAAACAGAAGTTATCGTTTAAACAATGTTGTGCTAACAAATGGACACTGTTCATGCAGCTGCCACTTGTGTAGATTTCTCATTTAAGTTCAAAGTGCTCAAGAGGGAATTGTGACATGCTTCAGTATTGGGTCTTACAAGTTTTGTTGAATCAAAGAAACATGTTGCTTTGTCTTTTTTCCTTTATGGACATGTTTAAAATGCATCTGAAAGGATATAGAAAATTTTGGCACTTTAGAGAAAAATGGGATTAGTTTACTAACATTGAATCTGTTTTCAAGTGCTTGGCTTTCACATGGGAGAGAAGTAAATTTTCTTAATGATGGATAGGCAAACCACCCCGCACTCGGGAATGCACAAGAAGAAAGCAAAGCAAGAAAAGGCTGATGCGAGATTGCAATAAGATGAGACAAAAAGAGGCAGGTGAAAAGAGTTCAAAGGTTGAAATTTCATCTAAATTGGTGGCAATTTAAAACATGAGCCTCCCCTCTACTGGAAACTGCCCCCTTTCTTTATTATTTCCACAACCATTATCAGGTCCTTTCATGAAGTTAAGTGGACTTGAAGTTTTATGTGGGATCCTTGAGTCTGTAATTTCATTCTTATATCTATTCAAAACTACCTAGAGAGTCATTAAAATTTTCATCCATATGCTATGAATTTTCTTCCTTATTTCCGCAATAAGTAAGTTGTACCTTAGCCTACATGTCCCCATTCTCTCTCAGCATGCCTTTATTTCTTTTAAAGAAATTATCTTTCCTAGAAGCCTAGGTTCCTAGGGATTTGAAACAAGTAACTTTCTCTGGTATCTGTGGTGTCTCTAACAACTTTGCTTCTTTACAGAACAACAAGCTTGTCTTGTTCTTTCTTCACTCTTGATGCTTCATAAATATAGTTGATGTTCAAATAGTATTCATTGCAATTGTAAGGCAGTTGAGAAAATTACAGTCATACTCATACTCAGTTGTGTCTGGGATTTAAAACTTTGGTAAATGGTTTAAATATTTTATAAAGTTAAAACCATTCTGAATTACAAGTCAAATGAATGTTACTTAGAGGATTTTCACAAATTCTTGCTGCAGCATTGGAATGGAAGCCACAGTCATCATTGATTATGACTATTCCATTGCACTACTGTATCCAGGACTCAACAACTCCTCCAGCATTGTACAGTTTTGGTTTTGCCATGTTTTATCAACTTCTAAACATGGTATTTGAAATATAGCCATGCATGTCTTCTTGCACAAATGTAGACATTTCTTTTGGTCAGTGGGTGCAGGTGGAGTTTTTCTGTCCCAGCAGTTACTTCCAAATTAACACACAGAGGCTTATTTAATCATAAATGCTCAGCCCTTAGCTCAGGAGTGTTACTAGCTAACTCTGACATTTAAATTAACCCATTTTTATTAGTCTATGCATTGCCACGTTGCTTGTGGATTTACGTGTCCTCTAGCATGTCTTGTTTCCTCTGTGTCTCCTGTCAACCCCAATGACTCAAGAGAGTGTGTTTATTTTGAGCTTTGCTTTAAAACCTACAGCATAAAAATGTCACTGTCGATAGGCACATTTTCACTGGAATTTCAATAATACATTTAGAAATTTTAAAATCTAGCATAATAATTTCCCTTTTGAAGTGAAAAATAAGGAGAAAATGTGAAAAGAAGTGTAAAAAAAGGGGGAGAATTTGTGGCATTTGCATCTTAGTCGGATTGGAATATTTTGAATAAATGTATTTTCTATAGTTTGGTATTTTCTGAAAAATGGTGACAATGTAAGCTAAATAAACATGTTTTGTCACAACAAACTTCATTAATGGTTGTCAAGTTAGGAGGGAAGAAATATATTTTGTATCAGAAGTGAAAAAATTTATTTCGTTTGCAATAAAACTAAAGTAAAGCTAAAAAAAATTCTTGCTGCAGATGCTGCTAAGGATTAATACTGCTAAGTTGAAATAGATTTTCTGTAATAAATATAAAATTAAAATACCTATTTGGTGATGAAAATATTCTAATTTCAAGACAGTAAATAATTTGATGAGGCTGATACAGTTGAATCGAGCTCAAGTCACCTTTATGCATTGCATATTAATACTTGCACCTGCATATCACCTACACAGGGACTTACATGTTTTTCCATCCGTAGCATGTATGTCTTAAATAACCATCTATAGATGTCTTTTTAGGTGTCTGGTCTTTTCCTATTCCTACATTTTTTAAATCTGGAAGTATTCAACTTATTCCCAGATTGTAGATTTATTTGTTGTTTTTCTTTGGGTTGTTTTCTTGATTAAAATTCTCTGTCTCCCCAGGTCTCTGTGAATCTACAGTGCCCCAGAATGTGTTTCTCTTCTTGAGACACCAGGGAAATCTTAGAACGCAAAGACCTCAAGAAGGAAGTCTGAAAAAAAACCGCTTTAGTTGGCTCAGTGAGACAAACATTTAGAACAAAAACAGCAGATATCTTCATGTTCTTAAAGGCAGCAGCCTCCAAGTGACTTCAAAGGGCTTCATTCAGGTTTTATTTGCTTAGGTAAGAAAGTGAAAAGTTTTGTCTTAACCACATTGTCCTTAGCTTCAGGTTAGAGCCTAACAAATTCTGAGGCCTGCTTTAATATCACCAAAGACTAAGCATAGTTATTTGACTTTTTGACTTTTTCAGAAGAAATCAAACAAACCAAATCTTCTCCTATGGCTTTTTTTTTCAAAATTAGTTAGAATAAAAACTTCCTAGATAATTTTATCATATTCAAGGTACTGGTTAAGTTGTTCCTTTTCAAGTGATGCATGTGTATGTGTGTGTATGTATGTGTAGGTGTGTATGTGTGTGTGTGAGGGGGGGGAGGAGAGAGAGAGAGACTGAGCAGTGAATATGTACCTTTATGTATATACACAATTACGTGTGTAGGGGCAGGTGTACACATACAAGTAAACATATTATGGAGGTCACAAGTCAGTACTGAATGCCTTCCTCTAGAATGTTTCACCTTAGGTTTTATAATGGAGTCTCTTCACTGTATTTGTCAGTTGTTCATTTGGTTAGAGTGACAGGATGCCATGCTGTAGTGATCCTGCTCTCTGGATCCTCCCAGTGTTGGGGTTACAGGCTGGTGCAGAGAAGTCCAGGTTTTCAGTTGGTTGCTCAGAATTCAGACTGATATCCTCAAGTTAGGAATCAAACACGTTACCCACTGAATCACCTCTACTGCTGTGCCCAACAGTTTATATCAACTTGACACAGCCTAGGGTCAGTTGGGGGAGACAGAACCTAAACTGAGAAAATGTCACAAGGTTATAGTCTATCCTTTGGTGGATTTTCTTCATTGAATATTGATGTGAGAGGGCCCAGCTTACTATGGATGGGCCATTCCCTGGCCAGGCAGTCCAGGGTTCTATAAGAAAGCAGGTAGTGCAAGCCATGAGAGCAAAAGCAGGAAACAGTATTCCTCCTTAGCTTCTGCATCTGCTTCCATATCCAGGTTGCGGCCATAAATTTCTGCCCTGACTTCCATCTGTGACAAGCTGTGATATAAAATTGTGAGCTCAAATAACACTTTTGCCCTCTAAGATGATTTTGGTTTTCCCTTTCCCACTCTAAGTTGATTTTGGTTCTGGTATTTTATCACAGCAATAGAAATGATGATTAAGACCTCTAGTAAAGTTTATTTTCTTTTTTTAATGTATGACTTGTTACAGTTCAGTCAATAGTTTAATTAATCACTGTTTGATATTTTTGGAAAGGCAGAAGTAAGACATTTAAAGAAAAACATCTGGAAACCATCAGAAGAACATGGGAGAACCTGGGAAAAGGGTTGCAACCCATGGGGTGACATGCTTTTCAAAAATGAAGGTATGGATTGTTTAGATATATGTGCATGTATATATGCGTAACAATCTTTTAAAGCAAGCATTGAAAATACTTGTAACATTGCTCAGCTTATTTGAAGTTTTCCAACATAAAACCCTTTTTACCTAATGTATTGTTAATTTATTTCCTTAAAGAAATTGGTTTTATAATTGTGAATGTCTAGCTAGAATTATTCATTCAGAAAGATTTATGATACTAAATAAATTTAGAGAAGAGGTTCTCAACCTGTAGGTCATGACCCCTTTGGGGATTGAAGAATTACTCATAGGGGACACCTAAGACCATTGTAAAACATAGATATTTACATTAATATTCATAACAGTAGGAAAATTACAGTTAGGAAGTAGCACATGAAATAATTTTATGTTTGGAGTCAACAGATTATCAGGAGTTGTATTAAAGTGTGTACCATTAGGAAGATTGAGAAACATTGATTTAGAGAGTCTTAAAGGAGGACAGGATTTAAAATATGTTAGGTGTATATTATAGTGTGGTGGAATTTAATCTGAGATCAGAGGCCAATCCAGTACTCAGCCTTCAGGGGTTCCCAACAGGAGGTCAGGGGTCACAGAAAACAGTTCTCCAACAGAAGTTCTGTGTTGATTAATATGCAAAGATGACTTCATGACCTAGTCAGAAAAATATTTTCTTCAAGATTTAGCAATACTGCAGTCATGGCTTTAACATTTTCCCGTAAACTGTATACCAGTATCTACTGTTGTTAAACTCCCAAGTAACTGTGGTGGGTTGATTAGGAATGGCATCATAAGCTCATAGATTTGCCTTTCTGGCCACCAAGTAGTGGCACTATTGGTAGCCGTGGTCTTGTTGGAGGAAGTCCATCAATGAGAGTGGCTATGAAGTTCCAGAAGCTCCAGCTGGGCCCAATGTCACTCTCCTTCTGTTGCCTGCAATCTGAACGTAGAAGTCTTTGATCCCTCTCTAAAACCCTATCTTCCTTGTACCCCATGTTCCCACCATGGCAATCATGGATTAAACCTCAGAAACTATAAGTCAGCCCCAAATAAATGTTTTCCTTTATAAGAGTCGCGGTGGTTATGGTGTCCCTTCACAGCAATAGAAGCCCTAAGACAGTACCCAAAGGTAAACTTTGAGAAATAATATTTATGATACCTGATGATATTCAGAAGTGATTGCTTAAAAAGGGTTAGACTTCTCTGACTTTAGAACTGTTTAGAATGTTAGGGTAGTCACATGGTCTACAGTGCCAGACTGAAGCCCCTGCTTCTTAAGTTTAGATTATAATAATTAGAAAAGTGTCCTAAGGCAGGGGAAATGATGGCCTTAATGACCCCCAGTCATGCATCCACTGATGACGTCACTAGTCATCAATAGCGAGTCCTAATCCAGTGGCTACACAGATGGGAATTAACCAATAAAATTTATTAAAGAAATTAAAGGAAAATTTCTCAAGTGTGTGGGGAGAAATCTTGATCTGTAATGTACTTGCCTTGGAAGCAGGATGACGATGCTTGTTCAGCCCCCAAGCCTACGTAGAAACGAGGCACGGTGGGGCATTGACTGCAATCCCAGCGTGGGGGGCAAGAGAGTCAGCAGATACTTGGTGCTCACTGACACCCAGCTTTGCTGCCTGGGTGAATTCCAGGCAGGTGAAAGTCCCTGTTTTTAAAAACATGCACAAAGATTGAAGAATTACACCTGTGTTTGTCCCATTTCCCCATGTGCATATACATACATGAACTCATTCCACACGAACATGCACACACTTATACAAGGTAAAAGAATGAAAGAAAAAAGCAGAAGAGAACTCCCTTAGGAGGAATGAAAGGACTGCTTTGAAAGCATTTGCTTCAGACTCTAGAGTGCTCAGAAGGATTGACTTTATAAATACAGATGTTGTGTAGCAGTAGATCTAAGCCAGCATGGACCCTGTTTTCCTTTTTTCTTTCTGCCCACAACCAAATACTTTAAAGAAAGATCCATTTTTCGTCACCTGCTTAGCTTTTTTCTTCAAAAGTTAAATCAAATGAACGATCTCCACAAGCCAATGTTATTTAAAGTTAGAAGATAAACTTCTAGAGCTGGAATTACACTATCTTATAGCCATAAAATATTTTTAAGCTATACTGAACTTGGTATTCGCATTTGCCATTTTACTTACTTTTGTGTTTGTTTCTGCTCAGGTTAAGGCAGATTAGTTGGTATTCATGACAAATTTTATAAGCAGTAAATATTAATCTAACACAAGATGATTTGCCCATTATTTCAGGTGAGAGAGTACAGAGATTTCAGAAGCTGGGATGGTGACATTTGCCATCAACCAACTTCTAGAAGATAAGTTAAGGGAAACAAGAAGCTCATTCACTATATCACTCGATGTGAGTTTTTAGTCACAGGCAGGTACTATGGAGACTTATCAGGACCTGGCCCCATTTTATCCTGCACTTGAAGGACCCCAAAAGTGTTTTGCCCTGGTTTGATATGTCATGAACACCACTTGGACTACTAAATTAAAAGTCTATAGGGTATACTGCCACAGGCAGAAAAATAAGCATAATAGAGATCACTTTGCTGGGCCATTGCCTCCAAAAGTGAGACTGTAGCTTGTTGTTCTCAAAAATGCAGAAAAAGAGGACAAAGTATTGACCTGCCATGAACATCCAGAGACCTGTCACTCCTGAAAACAGGCTTCCTGTAGAAACAATGCTGTGGTGTAATTCTGTGTACTATTCCTACTCTTCCTTAAAGTGGACAGCTCTTGTCCTGCAGAGAACAGTATAATGCTGAAGATCCAACAATAACTGTGTCTTACATAGAATAACTTTGTGTCTTTCTGTGTTAATGTGGTACAATAGCAAGAGAAAAGCCATATCCATCTACAAAACTCACAACTTCAATCCAAATATTCTAACCCTGCATTTCCAGAGTTAGGAAAGAATAGAGATGACACTTTAAAGTTTTTTTGATGTTCTAGAGCTGTTTAAGTTGGATACAATCCTCCACCTCATGGTAGAGGCTGTTTTGCCAGTAGGTTTTATATATATATATATATATATATATATATATATATATATATTTGTAAAATTAATTTCTCATGATTTCTTAAATATTTTTCTTCCTAGATGTTTCTTTTGGCATTAACAGGGGCATATGTAGCCAAATCACTATCAGGAATTTATATGAATTCCATGCTCACACAAATAGAGAGACAATTCAATATCCCCACATCTATAGTTGGATTTATCAATGGGAGCTTTGAAATTGGTGAGTTATTTTCACATTTACTTATTGTTATATATTGACATTCTTTCCTTATTTCCTGCATTAGACTTTATAATTTGTGATTTACATGCTTTCTGGTGTGATTGAATAGCCTGGTTTGAGTGTAAAGAAATTATTTATTTAAATAACTCCATTATAATACCTAATTATCACCACATACTCTGATCTGGTCTTTTTTCTGACAAGTGACAGTATATTTAGAGTATTAATATCCATCACTTGATAACTCAAAGAGACACTAAAGCTTTTTCCATGACATTTTACAAGGTGTTTGTGGGAGCCTGGAGGAACTCATGTTCTGAAGGAAAGTAAATGCTTCTCTTACCCTACTGTGCCTGTGAGTTTGACAGCTCTCCACTTCTAGTCACCAAAAAGATGAGAATGTTTTCTATGTTTCCTGTGTTTGAGTAATTCCTAAGACACAATTCCTAAGAAGAGTGAATGAACGTTAACCCCAGATTTTAGGTGATGAACTGGGATATGAGAATACAGAGGTCAAGGAAGGAAAGATGCCCTCTGTAAACAAAGTGACCTGGAAGACATTTAGTCCTAGTCGTTACCTTATTCAAGGTGAAATTGTCTTTAAGGTATTTAATCAAATCAGCAAATAAAATCTTGACTGTGAAGTAGCTAACACACACTGAGGTTGCTTAATTTTGTCTCCCAGGATCAAACTTCTTAGTACTTCCTCTGCCACCTGTGCCCTATGTCCTCACAGTGCAGTCAGAATGAATGCCTTACTGAGATTGAGTAATGTTCCCTTGTACTAGTAGGGGCAGCAAATGCCATCCATTGGCTATCCAAGTTCAAACAGAACACGCTGTGCTAGGGAAGACGGTATCCTGAAGGGGTAAAGGTGATCTGGGTGGAGAAATTGGCAGGTAAATGTGAAGAGGAGATGTGTACAGGGGTGAACCATCAAATAGTTTGAGTGGGGATCAAGTCAGCCCAGTATTATGGGAAGGTGGAGAAGTGTGCAGGAATGAAAAATGGGTAGAGACTGCAGCTTGCTCTGGAGTGTGCCTTTTACCCCTCTGGTGTCAGAGAGCCACTATGGGGTTGGAAGAGAGTATTGATCTTTCTATGTCAAGGACTAATATTGAAAACCAATGCCATCTTATTTCTGGATAATACTGTAGTTATACAAAATCAAACTATATAGGTCAAAAGGAATGCAGTTACACTGAAGTATAATTATCAGAACATTTAAACATCCTGTCAGGAGAAACATTCATGCTTTTTAACAAGGCAAAGATTGTCTACATCTGATTTTCAAGTAGTTATAGGCTGCGTGGCCTTTTGTAGTATTTACAACAATCATGATGTCATAAACCAATGTTTATACTTCTGTTGGTGACAGAAAGATGGCTCTTCATGTCACTATTGCTTTGTACATTACCGTGAACAGAAATGTTGATTCCAAGTTAATGATTATTGAAAATAATTCTCATCCAAGTTCATGGATCTATTGTCTGTGATTTTTTAAACTAAAGGTTAAAAAGTCTGGTTTAAATTAAAAATGATAACATTACCACTGGCTGTGAAAGATGACTTAAGGAGAGTCTTAAATTAGAATCATTGTGAGGGGAAGGAATTCACATTGGACAGTGAATGCAGCATTTGGTGGGCATTTCCCCAGTTAGTATTGTTAACAACCTTCCCCTAGCCTGAATGACACCTTACATTTCCCCACACCTTGCCTCCAATTATCTGAGGGACACTAAGGCAATGTAAAAGGCAATCTAAGTATAATGTGAGGAAGGAATATTTTCCTTTCAAACAATAGAAATTTCAGACAAGATTCAGTTCATTCAGGGCAGCTGCAGTCAGAGACTAGAAAGGAGACCATAGAGTTCAAACAATTGGTGTCCTGGTGTATTACCTTCTGAGTCATGACCTCAATGATACGATCTGTGGAAGAGATGGGGTAATAAGGATATAGAGGGGGGCACATACCATTCAAAATAATGCAAAATAACTTCTTCTTAGCAGAGTAGAGAGAAATAGAATTGGGAGAAAAACAAAGTCTTCACATATCTTTCAAGTATTTGAGAGACCTTAGAGATTTGCAAAGTCATTAAAAATGTATTTGAGTTTTCTATTTTTTTCTTTATGCATTATATGAATGTGGTAAATATTCTTCAGCAAACTGAAAATATGTTGTTTGTAGAGAGCTTACTTATATATTTGTTTCTTTTCAATTTCTTTTTTTCTGCTAATAATACTGATGAATGAACCTAGAGTTTCACACATTAGCAAGCATTCTACCACTCTATCACCAGACCATTTATTCACTTTTGATTTTGAGGGAGTTCTCAGTAAGATGGCTAGGCTGGTTTTGAACTCATTCTGCAGCCCAGGCCAACTTTGATTTTGCTGTCTTCCTACCTTAGCCCCTCTGTGAATAGGGATGGCATGTCCCCAGGCCCTCCACTTGTTCTTTTATCTCTTAACATCTATAGTAAAGTCATCTCTGTCAGAAAAGGGTTTCCCACTAAGTTTTTTAAAATTATTTATTTATTTATTAAAAATTTCCACCTCCTCCCATCCTCCCATTGCCCTCCTACTCTCCCCACTCTCTCCCCCCCTCGCTCTTTAGTCCTAAGAGAAGTCAGTGTGCCCTGCCCTGTGGAAAGACCAAGGTCCCCCCTCCATCCAGGTCTAGGAAGATGTGCATCCAACAAGTCAGAACATGCAGTAGAATCAAAATCCGGTATCATTATCATTGGCTTCTCAATCCGCGCTCATTGTCAGCCACATTCAGAGTCCGATTTGATCACATGCTCGTTCAGTCCCATTCCAACTGGCCTTGGAGAGCTCCCATTAGATCAGTCCCACAATCTCTGTGGGTGGGCGCACCCCTCGCGGTCCTAACTTCCTTGCTCATTTTTTCCCTCCTTCTGCTCTTCATCTGGGTCTCGGGAGCTCAGTCCAGTGTTCCATTGTGGGTCTCTGTCTCTATCTCCATCCATCGCCAGATGAAGGTTCTTTATCAATGGCGTCTCAATCAGTCCCCCATTTCAGCCACGTTCAGAGTCCGGTTTGGTCGCATGCTCATTCAGTCCCGGTCCAGCTGGATTTGGTGAGCTCCCATTAGAACAGGCACATTGTCTCAGTGGGTGAACCAACCCCTCGTGGTCCAGACTTCCTTGATAATCTTCTCTCTCCTTCTCCTTTTCTATTGGACCTTAGGACTTTGTCTCTATCTCCATCCGTCGCCAGACGAAGATTCTACAGTGATAATCGTGATATTCATAAGTGTGTTAGGGGGGCAAGGCCAATTCAGACATCCTCTACTCTGCTGCCCAAGGTCCCCTGCTGCTAGCTGGGGACATCCCCGTGGACATCTGGGATCCCCTCTTGAGTCAAGTCTCTTGCCAATCCTAAAATGACTGCCTTAATGTAGATAAGTTCTTCCCTTCTCCTATATCTCTCCTTTCTCTGTCTCCACCCTCCCACTCCCCCAAGCTCTCTTTAGTCTTTCCCTTCTCCTTTCTTTCTCTCCCTCTCCCCTTGCCCCAAGCCCAACCCCACCCTTACCTTCACTCCCACGCTCCCAAATTTTGCCCAGCAGTCTTGTTTGCTTCCAATATCCAAGAGGATCTATATAAGTTTTTCTTTGGTTTCACCTTGTTACTTGGCTTCTCTAGGCTTAATGTCCTTTGTTTATGGCTAGAGTCCACTAATGAATGAGTACATATCATATTCATCTTTTTGGGTCTGGGTTATCTCACTCAGGATAGTGCTTCCTATTTCCATCCATTTGCATGCAAAATTCAAAATGTCATTATTTTTTTAATGCTGAGTAGTACTCTAATGTGTATATATTCCACACTTTCTTTACCCATTCTTCCATTGAGGGACATCTAGGTTGTTTCCAGGTTCTGGCTATTACAAATAGTGATGCTATGAACATAGTTGAACAAATAGTTTTGTAGTATGATTGGGCATCTCTTGGGTATATTCCCAAGAGTGGAATTGCTGGATCCTGAAGTAAATTGATTCCCAATTTCCTGAGAAACCGCCACACAAAGTGGTTGCACAAGTTTGCATTCCCATCAGCACTGGATGGGTGTTCCCGTTACTCCACATCCTCTTCAGCATAGGCTATCATTGGTGTTTTTGATTTTAGCCATTCTGACCGGTGTAAGATGGTATCTCAAAGTTGTTTTGATTTGCATTTCCCTGATGGCTAAGGAGGTTGAACATGACCTTAAGTGTCTTTTGGCCATTTGAACTTTGTCTGCTGAGAATTCTCTTTTCAGTTCAGAACCCCATTTTTTAATTGGGTTAATTAGAATTTTTATGTCCAGTTTCTTGAGTTCTTTATATAAATTGGAGATCAGACATTTGTCTGATGTGGAGTTGGTGAAGATCTTCTCCCATTCAGTATAATGCTTTTTTGTCTTAATGACAGTGTCCTTTGCTTTACAGAAACTTCTTAGTTACAGGAGGACCCATTTATTCACTGTTGCTCTTGTTGTCTGTGCTACTGGGGTTATACATAGGAGGTGGTCTCCTGTGCTCAAGTGTTGCAGTCTACTTTCCTCTTTCTCTTCTATCAGGTTCAGTGTGGCTGGATTTACATTGAGGTCTTTAATCCATTTGTACTTGAGTTTTGTGCATGGTGATAGATATGGATCTATTTTCATTCTTCTACAGGTTGACATCCAGTTATGCCAGCACCATTTGTTGAAGATGCTTTCTTTCTTCCATTGTATACTTTTAGCTCCCTTGTCAAAAATCAGGTGTTCATAGGTTTGTGGGTTAATATCCATGTCTTCAATTCGATTCCATTGGTTAACATCTCTGTTTTTATGCCAATACCAAGCAAGCCAAAGTTTTCCACTAAGCTAAATAGTAGAAATTAATTTCTACTATTAATTTTGGGTTTCAGTTTATGCCTTCAGCAATCTAGAACTAAGACCCAGTTGGAGAGTTAGGACTCTGACCTTCTCTCTGTTTAACTGGGTCTAAGGATAGATATGAAAGTAGAAGCAGACATTCAACTTAGCTGTGTTGAGCATAAAAGGATTTTTTGAATATTAAATTAAAAATAAAAACATGATTCCATTTGACTCTGAATAGAGCAGACACAAGAGAAGTAGCCAAATGTGACCTGCAGGCTAACACTTGCTTTTGTATCCATTCTGAAGGACTAGATAATCCTAAATAGTCCCCTGAATATTCTCCAAAATGAAGGAGAACCTTACCTCAGGGTCATGATTGATTATGAATTTAAAACAATGCACAAATCTTCTAAGCACCTATCGCTGTGTTCTTTAGGTGGTTGTTAAACAATGAATACTAGATTGCAAATATAGAGGAGGCTACTGACTATGATGTGATAATACTTACTGAAACAAGCATTCTCATTTATTTATCCTAGGAAACCTTTTTTTCATTATATTCGTGAGTTATTTTGGAACAAAACTGCACAGACCTGTAGTGATCGGTGTCGGATGTGTGGTTATGGGCCTAGGATGTTTCTTAATATCGCTACCTCATTTCCTGATGGGCCGGTGAGTATCCCAGTTCTTGATGGTAATTTTAGGTTCAACTTTCAATCGCAGTGAATGAGGCTTAGAATTTACTCTCTGAAGGTAGAAACGCTACCCCAAAATACAAAATGCTAATACGGAAATTAGAAGATGTGGTATCCACACTGTAAGTATGAATCTTGTGACCTTGGGTCTGTTAAAGATCCATCCAATCCAATTGTGAAATGGGAATTTGAGACACCACTTTCATGAAGTTGAGATACATAAACAAATCATCTGAATCTGTCAAAGTTGAGTTAAGTTCTTCAGAGGACTATTTATACATTCCAATTACAAAGGGTCTACAATGTGATGTAATATTGCATCTCCAAGAAATAGACCTGAATTTTATTTTTCTGTTTACCAAAGTGTCTTGCAAAGAAAACTGTAAAAGTTAAATTATGGTGAGTCATCTCTTACACTCTTTATGCTTTCTGGGAATACATTACAGTTCTTTTATCTGTTTGCCTGTGTGTCTTACTAGCTTTTAATACTTCAATATTGAATGATATAAAATAATATTTTCTAAGAGAATCATGCTGTTTATTATATGTTGTATGAGGAGGCTGCTTCTTTGTTCCTGCCACAAGCCTCAAAGTAAAATATAAAAGAATGGAAATGGGTTAATTCTAGATGTACTTGCTAGCTAGCTAGCAATACAATTAAGTGATTGGCCAAGACATGATTTAAATAATATATATTCTGTCATTATTTCAGGTCTGAGTGGCCTACCCACTACAGATTGGTGATGTAGGAGAGGCTTCTGTATTTCTGTTGCTTTCATTGGCTAATTAATAAAGAAACTGCTTGGCCTGATAGGTCAGAACATAGGTGGGTGGAGTAGACAGAACAGAATGCTGGGAAGAAGACAATGAGGCAGTCGCCATACCTTTCCTCTCCAAGACAGCTGCAGGTTAGAATCCTCCTGGTAAGCCATGACCTTGTGGTGCTACACAGATTATTAAAAATGGGCTAGATCAATATGTAAGAGTTAGCCAATAAGAAGCTACAGATAATGGGCCAGGCAGTGTTTAAAAGAATACAGTTTCCGTGTAACTATTTTGGGTAAAGCTAGCTGAGCGGCAGGTAAGAATGCAACCCGCCATTCCTTATTTTTACAGATTGGCATGCCAATGTATGCTAGCTAAATCCACTAAAAACCTGAGAGGGCGTGTAAAGGAATTCTAGACTCTAAAAACAAAGTTTAGCTCCAATTTTTTGGATGGGTTCTGGTTGCTGATGGCATGTTGCAGCTCCTTTAAGAGAGATCTTCCTCTGATGACTTTTTTTTTTTTTTTTTTTGCTTTTAAACATAAAGCAAAGAAATCCATCCCACAAATCACAATCCCGGAGAACCTAGACAACAATGAGGACCCTAAGAGAGACATACATAGATTTAATCTACATGGGTAGTAGAAAAAGATAAGATCTCCTGAGTAAATTGGGAACATGGGGACCTTGGAAGAAGTTTGAAGAGGAGAGGCAGGGAGAGTAGCAGAGAAAAATGTAGAGCTCAATAAAGGTCAATAAAAGAAAAGAGAGGTATTACTAATTTAGTGATAGCAGAAAAAAATTGCATGTTTTCAAAATGGCAGCTTCCTGATTTGTGCTGCCAGCACTAACTCTGTCTCTTTCAGGGGACCAAGCACTTGAATGGGGTTTATGGGCAGTGTACTACAAGTTACTGAGAGTCAGCATGGGCAAACTGGTTACTGGAGTTGAGGTGATGAGTGTGACTCCCACCAGGCAGTCTCAGAGGTACTGAACAGACTTCTGCCATGTTGGACTGGGCAGAATAAGCAGGCAGGGCTGTATTTGCCCAAACAATGCCACTGATTAGGTTTTTAAGAAGTGCTTAGCATTTTAAGAAGCCATCCTTGTAAAAAAAAGAATTATAGATAACAATAAGATAGATTCAGACATAAAAGGTCTCTAAATAAGACACAGTGTGTTTTTAAAAAATGTGTTCAGGCTTGGGAGAGAGAAGAAAAATAACATGTAATATGAAAGAGCGCAGTCAGCCATAGATTAAAGGAGTAAAGATAATAACATAAATAATAAACTTGTAGAAAAAGTAGTAGAGTAAGAAAAATAAGCCAAGTAAAGATAGAATATACTCAGAGTCTGAATTATGTATATTATTATGTTTTCTTTGATTTTTTGACTGTTAAAAAGCTATATGAGAGACATTTCATTGCATGGACTGCTAAGATAATCCAACATATATATTTTAAAGCTATCTTGACTTCAGAATTTGAGTCTAAGGATATGCTGCTTTTGTTTCCACAGAAGATGAAAACCTGTGGATTAATTTCATACTAATGTGGTTTGATGCACCAAGCCCTCTGAAAGCTCACCATGAACCCTCCCAATACTTTACCCAATGAAAAGTAGGAAGCATTTAGGAGAGAACTAAGCTCAAATTCCTAAATGATTGTTTATAAATGTTTCTTTACATTTAAAGAAGGATATGCTATGGAGATTTGAATTGGTATGGATTTTGCTTTATTGACACAAAATTAAAATCAATTTTGTCATATGTATATTTCTACTCTTGATTATAGTATTGTTTTGTACAGCTCAATTCAAAATGTAATGTATAATTAATTAATATAGATTAATAGATAGTCATCTATAATAGCCAAGCTTATAGGTATGTTAGTTAGGTTTTCTAGATGTGTAGAGATATATTTAGTTATATAGATAATCTTCAAACTTTTCAAAGACCTATAAAATATGGCATTTAAAATGTTTTAAGAACTTAGACTTTTCATGACAATGATACCCTTCTGTTCCTGACAGCACCAAGCTGCTTCAGGAGGATGATGAACATCAAAGAGGCTCCTCATGGAGTTTGCTAGCTATTTGGGCAAGAAATTGCTCTTTCCTGGACTGATTGGTGTCATGCAATATAAATTGGACATGCAGGACTCACATAAAAATGACTGTTGAAGTTGCCTAAAGAAGGGGAGAGAGTCTTTCAGGGTTCTTGTTTCATGAAAGAGTCTATCAGACATTCTGTAGGACACAGAAGAGAGTGACTGACAAACTGCCAATATAGGTGGAACTGTCTTTGAAATTACCTGCTTTGTGGATAAGTCTGCTGGATACTGTCAGCCTGTAGGCTGAAGATGGATGCCCCAATGACCCAGAAGAACTTTGGGTGGCTGTCCAGGCAGTGAGATGACTCTGTCAATTCTAGAGTATTGGAAGTTTCTTACAAAACACTTCCTATTAACTTAGGTAATATTATATCCTTCTGGAGTCTTTTATGGAGTTGAAGAATCAATAGTTATAATTATAGTTTTCCTTAGTTATGATAAAAGATAAAACAGATATAAATATTGTAACTGTAATTCTTATTCGATACCTGTTTTATTATATGTAATTTACTATGTTAAAGTTAAAAGTTTTCTTTTTATTTAAACAGAAAAGGGGGAAAAGTGTGGAAAATCCTTCTGTATATGTGATTCTTTTATTGGTTAATAAAATAGAATAAAGAAGCTGTTTCAGCCAGTGGCTAACCAGAATAGAGCTAGGAGGGAAAAAATAACCTGAATTCTGGGAGAAATAAGTCAGAGTTGGGTGACCATGTAGTCACCAGAGGGGAAAGACATGACCTGCTAGCTGGAACCTTGCCTGTAGTCCATGAATCTCATGGTCAAATATAAAATAATGGAACTGTGTTAATTCTAGATGTAAGAGCTAGTTAGCAATACAATTAAGCGATTGGCCAAGCAGTGATTTAAATAATATCGATTTTGGGTGATTATTTCTGGTATGAGCAGCCTACCTACTACATTGCTTTGTTTTCTTTTTGTGACAGAGACTTGCTTTGTAACCTAGGTTGGAATTTACTATGTAGCTTAGGCTGGCCTCAACCTCTTGGTAATTATCCAGCCCTCCAAGTGTTCGCACTACAATGATGAACCACCACAACTACCTTGTTTTGATTCTTTCTTATTCTTAACTACTCAATAGAGGAGTGTTCTACTTGCTGCTTCCCTGTTTACTCTCCATCACTTCTTTCTGTAGAGAAAGAAATTTCCCCCAAATCTTTGAATTCATTGCCCCAAATTCTGTGCATTTTGGAATTAGTATTATAATTCCTGTATCTGGTTTCACTTTTAGTTCCTCAATTTGATACTGATGCCCATTGGTTTAAGTCCTCTGCCACCTCCATTAGGTGACTTCAATCAGGAGATTTTGTAAAGTTTTTGTACTTTTTTCCTCTTTTGTACCTGATGATATATTTCTCCTTCTCCTCCTCTTCTGTAGCTGCTATTTGAGCACTGATATCTGAGATTTCATTCATTCTTGATATCTTCCTTACTTCGTGTCTTCTCATTTCTCAGGTACTTCCTGGGAAATTTAGCTTTGTTGTCCAGATTCTCGAATGGACATGTCACTTGTGTTACCATATTTCAAAATTTTATTATTAAGGACACCTCTCTACCTTGAAAATCTCCTCTGAGGGACAGATTGTTATTTTCCCAAGAATTCAGTATTTTTTCGTTGTGACTTTCTTCATTTGTCTCTTTGTCTTTGGCTCCTTAAACTCAATGTTTGTCTTTTACTTACTGAAATAGAGTATCCCCCACAGATGGCACTGGGTTATTTGTCCATATTTAAGAGAGAATAACAGAAAGCTAAGTGGAAATTTTATATACATGTATAGACTTGGTTAATGGGAGTCTTTTGTCTTTTTCAGTAGGATGAATCAACAGGTAATTAAGCTGGACTGGCTGGTGACTAATCTGGACTGGGTATTAATTGAGCTGGACTGGATAGTGATTGATCTGGATTGGGTGATAATAAGCTGGACTGGGGGGTATTTGAGCTGGACTCGCTGATTTTGAGCTATCTCAGAAATTTGTAACTTGTGATACTAGGGAGGAATTTTCTGCACTTGTTAAAGAGGTAGAAACTTTGCTACACTGGGAGAAAAAAGTCATGGGAAAATAGCATGTGGAGTTTTAAAACATAATAAGCCCCCTTTGTGTCCTCTGTGTCCTCATTGTACCAGTTTTATCTTTTCCAACTGTGAATATTTCCACTTGGAGAGACAGAGGATGAGTTTGAGGACCTAGATATTCCTTATGTGCAATTTAATCCCCTCTTTAGGCTTTGCTTCATGTGCCCAACTGGGTCCTGAGTTAGGAGTCATTACATGCAGCTTTTAACAGAGGATGGAACATACCCTGATATTCCGTGAAGCATAATCACTATTCTTCCCTTGTCTTCTGATTCAGTGGCCATTTTCACATCCACACCTCAATCTCAGACTTTGATTAAGCTTAAGTGTACCCACTTTCAATCTTTCATTTATGTTTTGTTTCATTTTTAGCTACTTTATTTTTAGGTAGTAATGGTTTGTGTGTGTTTTCATGTGAGGTCAGAAAACAACTCTCAGGAGTAGGTTCTCTCTGCCTATTCTATGGGACCTGACATTCAATTTGGTTTTCAGGCTTCTACACAAGCATCTATACCCATGGAGGCATCTTGTATCTAACAAAACTCTTTATTTCTTTATTTTCTGAAACAAGAGTCTCATGTAGTTCAGGCTGGCTTTGAATTTACTCTGTGATTAAGGATAATCATGAACTTCTCATCTTCTTGTCTCCATCTCCTGAGTAGTAGAATTATAGGCCTGGGCTACCATGTTCAGTTTTATTGAGTATTCAGGATCAAATACAGGATTGGACTGGTGCTTGGCAGGCACCAATGTGCTGATTGATCTACATCATCATATCTAGGTCTCTTTATCTGTGATAAAATGGGAATTCCCCCTTTTCATTTTGAAACATTTTCCTGCTGTTTTATTGTCAATTGTGGAGTAAATAGACTTTGAGTGGACAACTGAGTTTTTAATAGATAATAAATGAAAGAATATTTTGTCATCTCAGGTGTTTTGCAGGGTATTAGAAGTTTGTGGATAGAATTTAAAAATTATTCTTTGCTTTTTATTTGATTCAAATCAATGTCAAGAAATATTTGACTATTGTGTTTGTCCACCTTCTGCCAATAGTGATTATTCTTTGAAGCTGGCCTGTCTTCACTTGGTCATGAATAAAGAGGCACAGACTCTTGTCTACATTTCACAGGCAACCTCTGTGGGACATCCAGGCAGTTGTTTTTGGGTGAATTGGCCCTGACTTCTGTACTAAATTATTCAGCATAGAAACTAGAATGTTGACAAGTATAACTCTATACTCATGCAGAATTCAGCAGCCCATGTTTCCCTCTAGCTGTCTCTCTTCTAAACAGCACTTAGAAATAATAAATTTAAATAACTAAATGAAATCCAGGATACCTACAATGGAGATAAACTTAGCTGGACACATTCTCCTCTACTGAACACATTCTTCCTAGGACAAGCTGATCCTTCGTGATTTGATCAAGTTAAACAATCATAGTTTATTAACACTTTTCTGTACCATAACTCTGCATTGTCAGGTGATGAGTTCTGTCACCTTTTGTCATGACATAGGAAATTTTTCTTCTGTTGGAATTAATGAACACATATGAAAATGATTGCTTGAATTCTCAGAAAGGAAGGGTAGGATCACCGCTCAGAGATTACAGAGCAGGTGTCTTGATTTATTGTGTTGTTTTTTGTCTCTCTCTAAAGCTTTTATCTTCTCAATTTTACTTTAGTGAGTTTTTTTTCTTTTTTTGCTTCTTCTTTTTACCTCATTCAATTATTCCAGAAAATAGTCATTTAGAAATAATGAAGGGTCAGCATTAGGGAATCTGAAAGCCATGCCACTTACATGTAGAGATGAGAGCTAACTGTAAAGAAGGGGCATATTTTTGGTGATTATCAAGTACTTTTGATGAAATTTATTACTTATTTATATTCATTCATGTTTGTAGTAGGAGCTGTGGGCCGCTTCCCACCGCCCACCTCCCAGCTCGCTTTACCCTTGAAATAATTGCACAGAAACTGTATTCTTTTAAACACTGCTTGGCCCATTATCTGTAGCCTCTTATTAGCTAACTCTTACATATTGATCTAACCCATTTCTATTAATCTGTGTAGTACCGTGAGGTGGTGGCTTACCAGTAGGATTCTAACATGCAGCTGTCTCGGAGAGGACAGTCATGGCGACTGCCTCATTGCCTTCTTCCTCCCAGCATTCTATTCTGTCTACTCCACCCATCTAAGCTGCTGTCCTATCAAAAGCCAAGGCAGTTTCTTTATTAACCAATGAAAGTAACACATAGACAGTTAACCCTCCTCCATCACATGCTTTTAAATTGGGGGTTATTTTTGGTTTATTTTTCTGTGTTTTGTTCTGCTTTTATTTGAGATAGGTTCTTGGGAAGCCCAGTCTGACCTCAAACTAACTGCATAGTTGAAGGTGACTTTTAGCTTCTGTTGTTCCTCTCTCCACTTCTCAAGTGCTAGGGTGACAGGCATGGGCCACCACACCCTGTTGATGCAGTTAGGAAGTTTAGCTCTAGAACTACATGTCCAGCTTCATGATACGGATTTCTGTTTCTATTTATTTATTTGTGTATGTGTGTGTGTGCCTGTGTGTATGTGTTTACATATGCATGGTGGGTGTAGGTGTTCACATGTAGAGGTCAGAGGATCACCTTATGGAGTCATTCCTCTCCCTCCACCTTTTTGTGATTTCCAGGACTGAGCTCAGGTAATCAGTCATCTCTCTGGCCCAGCAATAGAATTCATGATGTTTAGAATGACCTCTGTGAAAACATGTCTGTGTGACCTCTGGATGCTGTGTTTTCAGGGAAGCAGGAATCAGTGATCTGTAGATGCTCTTATTGTCCTCAGGTCCTCACAGTGAATGTTTCCTGTGTCCACACAGATACGAATATGAGAAAACGATCTCACCTTCAAGCAACTTGTCCTCAAACAGCTTCTTGTGTTCAGGAAACAGAACCCAGACTTTAACACCAACACCGGACCCTAAAGGTGAACTAGTGCTTTGTAACATGAAGGACCCTGCTTGTTGGGGTTTTCTGTCCTGCCTTGTTCCCACAGCTGTTTAGCCCCCAGGAAAATCACACAGAGGTCTCCATAAGTTGTAAGTTGATTGGCCCATTAGCTCAGGCTTCTTATTAGCTCTTATGACTTATATTAACCCATTATTCTGATCTATTTTAGCCTTATGGCTAGGTACCTTTTTCAGCTGGCAGGTCACATCCTGCTTCCTTGGTGATCTGCGCAGGACTGGGAGGAATCAGCTTCCTCCTTCCCAGAATTCTCCTCTTCTCATTGCATCACCTCTACTTCCTGTCTGATTTTCCCACCTATACTTCCTGCCTGGCCAATCAGCATTTATTTTAAACATGATTGACAGAATACCGACAATTCTCCCACACCAGTGCTTATTGTTTTCCTGCTCAGGGACATGATACTCTTATAAAGGGCTTCTAAGGTGACATTGAATTTAGTAGGCATCTAAGACAAATGAACAATCTTTATTTCTCTCTTTGGGGAAGGGAGTTGTCTAATAATATAGAATTCTCTGCCTCCTAAGTTTGAATATACTTAAGACTCTTTTGTTTCTTAAAGTGGGTATTTAAAAAATGATATCTACTCCAGCACCATTGTAGAGTTAATCGCACAAGGGAAAACAACTTGGAAGGATGGCTCTAGACCCATGATAAGATCTATGTGCTTGGTGTAGTTTGGTTTTCTGTTGCTATAATAAAACATGAACTAAAACCAGTTCAGGTAGGAAAGAGGTTGTCTAGCTTATAAATTGTACACAACCATGAGGGAAGCCAAGGCAAGAACCTGGAGGCAGGAACCAAAGCAGAGACCATGAGTATTTATTGCATGCATTGGTTACTTTTCTTTTACTGTGATAGAATACCATAACAAAAGGGAACTTATACACAGAAGAACATAGTTGTGCTTAAGATTCTAGAACACTGTTTCTCAATTTTCCTAATGCTGAAACATTTTAATACAGTTCCTCATATTACAGTGACCACCGATCCTAAAATTGCTTTTTCTTGTTCCTTCATAGCTGTGATCTTGCTACTGTTATGAATCATAATGTATATCTATGTTTTCAAATTGTCTTAAGTGAGCTCTGTGAAAGGGTCATATGACCCCCAAAAGAGATGTGATCCCTAGGTTGATAATGACTGTTCTAGAGCGATGAGAATCAATCATGGCAGGGAGAATGGCAGCAGGAGGTACTCACATCTCAACTACAAACATGAGGCAGAAAGAGCAAACTGGAGCAGAGGGTGAGGTTTTAAGCTCTGGAAGCCCATCTGCAGTGATATTCTTCCTCTACTTCTCCAAATAGCACCACTAACTGGAGGCTAAATATTTAATACCTGAGCCTCTGGAGGGGGGGGAGCATTTCCATTCAGAGCACACTACCATTCTTACAGAGGGCTTGATTGGTTACCATCACTGTCATCAGGTTGTCCCCAACCCCCTGTCAATTCAGTTATGGGGAATTGGGTTCCCCCTTCTGACCCTCTTGGGCACCTGCACACACATGGTGCACATTTGCTCCTTAAGGTACATACATTTTAAAGAACATTTTTAAAGTAACGTATGCTAAAAGACCCAACACGTTTCCTGGACACATAATCTGATACTGTCTCAGTAGGATTGTCTCAGGCCAGAACTTTTCCATCTTATGTAGATTCATGCTACAGAATTTGCAACAGTCCCCAAGGCTTGGAACGTCACTGCTCTCAGGGAGTCTATGGAGGGCTATTAGATTCAGTATCTGCTATTCAATGATTATCTGCTGTTTGATCCATTGGAATATTTGATTGATAGTAAAAGACAGAATCTTTAGAAATAATATGGTTACTACTCAGCTAAATATTGAATAGCATTATATTATTTGTATATTGATAAATAAATCTTGCCTGAAGACCAGAGACAAAGATAAAGTGACTAGAGGTCAGGCAATGGTGACACACACCTTTAATTCCAGGATTTGGGGGACAGAACCAGATAGATCTCTGTGAGATCAAGGCCACCCTGGGCTGCACAAGATCAATGCAGAAACAAATACAGGTGCTGGTGGCTCACACCTTTAATCCCAGTCCTAGGGAGACACACACCTTTAATCCCAGCACTAGAGGGAATAAAAATGGGAAGAGAGAGAAGCTTAGTCGGCTTAATATGAGGTCTCCCAGCCAAGTAGAGGTAAGATTTCTCTAGTGGCTTTCCTGCGCTGCTTTTCTGGGTTTTGGGTTGGACTCCAAATTTGTCTTTGGGGTTATTATTTGTGCTACAATATTTAGCTTCTACAAAGTAATTGAGGCTGTGGGGAAATCCAAACTTTTATCAATCTCCCCTGTGTGATGTCAGTACAATATGAATTATCAGAGACATATGCACACATGTGCTTCTTTTTCAATCCTCAAAATTGTGGATGAATGAGGCATCATTACTGGTTTCATTGGTTGGCAGAAAACTGAGTCCCTAGAAATGAGGAAAAGTCCTTGTTTTTAATTTTGGTGTATTACTTTGATGTAAATTCTCACAACCAATGGGTTGTCACTAAATGCTGAATTGGGAAGCGGTATCTATCTGTAGAGTCATCTTTCCCACCCAAGTGAGAATTGGTTGCAGCATAAATAACACTTATAATTCGTTGATAAATAATATCCCAAAATAAGCAGTAGGGGTGACTCAGTGATTCACAGTTAGCACAGTTACATAACTCCTTT
Source organism: Myodes glareolus (assembly GCF_982192425.1). NCBI lineage: Eukaryota > Metazoa > Chordata > Mammalia > Rodentia > Cricetidae > Myodes > Myodes glareolus. Next base: position 10,829,926 of record NC_142028.1, read on the forward strand.
CATGGTCATCATAGATTTGTGACCCAAGAAACAAAGAAAATTTTGAATTAACTCTCAGTAACACTTGACTGTCAGAATTCTTATCTATTTTTCTCTTGTTTTAATATAGAGTGTTCAAAAGAAATTAAATCCTTAATGTGGATATGTGTAATGGTAGGAAATTTTATCCGTGGAATTGGTGAAACTCCCATCATGCCCTTGGGTATTTCCTACATAGAAGATTTTGCCAAATCTGAAAACTCCCCTTTATACATTGGTAAGTTTGAAAATCAGAGTTGGAATTTTTACCAGCTAACCAAATCCTCAGAGGGTAAAAAACATTTATTGATTTGGATACATTGTGGTTTGCACAATGCTGTGCTGAGTACTATGCCACCATTGGTCATAAAGATTACTGAATGGGAGAATTAAAAGTCATAGTTCCAGACAAGCCACTTTTTCAATCAGCTTCTCACTGTTGGAGAGCCTGCTAACCTTCTGAATCTACAGTGTTCTGTTGCTCCCACATTATCCCTAAAGCATTAGACATTCACCAGCATTTCCTGGAAAGTGTTTCTTAGATGCAATTGTGTGTGGTTTTTTTTTATTTTTGTTGATTTTCATTATCATTCTTGAATCTATAAATTATTACAATTTCATTATTGGCCATTTTGTATCTGTAGTACTTTCTCTCTCTCTCTCTCTCTCTCTCTCTCTCTCTCTCTCTCTCTGTGTGTGTGTGTGTGTGTGTACGTTTTATTGACAGTGTGGTGTTCAGATGACAGCTTTTGACAGTTGGTCTGGTTATTGAATTCTGATCCTTGGATCAAGTTTGATGGAAATATGCCTTTACCTGTTGAGCCTTGTGCCTGGCACTTAGTGTTTTCTTTTGTTGTATCGTTGTAAACAATCTTGTAGAATAAGACTTATCAAATACAATTTTAAACATGTCTCCTCTACTATGTTCAATAGTTGGTTTCTTATATACCACCTTCTCTCTTTTACTACTTGGGGCTCTGCAACCTGCTTCTCTATGAAGTTAATGACACATTTTCCTTTGTTATAAATTCTTGGCCTAGACAGGCAGGTTTTTCATGGTTTTAATAAATATCCAAGTTGATCTTTTGTTTGTATTACTTAAAAAATGTCTTTTTTAAATTTATGCATCTTAAGGGAAGAACTATTTAAGTATATACCTACTTCTGCTGTCTTTTAAATGTTCTCGGCTTATTAGGGATAATTTGCATATGTTCTTAAGTAATTCCATGTGTAGTTGTTTATAAACCCTTAACTTTGTATATAGGGACACTTTTCAATTAATGTATACATATTACTTAACACAAAAGAACAAACCAACAAAAATGAAAGCAAATAATAGAAGAGAGGAATAAGGTTAGGATTAACCAAGATGATTTAAATTAAAAATTAGTTTTGTCACTATTTAAAGACTTACTGGTTTGGCAATTATCTTTTCTACTTAGGTATGAGATTTCATAGAGGTAAGAAGTAACTGTGGCTGCTGCTTTATTTTTCTGATCTTTCAGCTTTAACCCCAATATCTGACTCAGTGTTTTTGTTTAATAACACTACTTTGGATCACACTTAAAAACTGTGTTAGTTTTGTTTCTTTTTCTGTGAGGAAGTGCAGCCTTGGAGAGAAAGCAGTTCATTTGTCTTATAATTTCATAGCAACAGAGAAGTCACAGTAGCAGAAGCTTAAGGCGGCTGTCACAGAACCAAGAGGAGTGAATGTGCGCATGCTTATGTCTTTGCTTGCATGGTTGTACTCAGCTCTTTCATTGGTCTTATGTAGTTGATGACTCCCTGCCTAAGAAATGGTCCTGCTCACAGTGGACTGGGTCTTCCCACATCAATTAACTTAATTGAGATAGTCTTCTATGGACATGCCACAGGTAAACCCAGTGTAGACAACATTTTATTAAGATTCTCCTCCCAGGGAGTTCTAGGCAGGACAGTCGACAATTAAAACTAGCCATCACAGAAACCCTTGAAAACATGGTTATAGAAGCATCAAAAGGACCTTGCTCATATCCTGGCTTTGACAGGACTGCCTGTGATAGTACAGCTTTTGGCCTTAACTCACAATGAAAGAGAATGTGGAATGTAGCTTTGGGTGATAACGTTTTTGTGTCAATCAGGTTTCTGTCACTTTATTAAATACCTGAAATAACATTTTATAAAGAAAAAGGATTTGTTTGGTTCACAGATTTGGAAGTCTTGGTCTATGTTGCTGGACTGTGTGATTTAGAGGCTTGTGATGAGGCAGCTCACTATGGTAAAAGGAAGGATGATGGAGTGAACCCATTCATCTTGTGAGTGGCAAGGGAAACAGAATGAGGAAGGGGCTATGGTTCTACTCCAGATGATCTGAAGACCCACTGTCATACCCTACATTGGAAGTTACTTCAGGTTTCAGTGGTAACCCCTGGGAAACAAGTCTGTGACCCATGAAATTCTGAGGGACATTCTATATGGAAACAATGGGAGCATTATAGAACCAATGTATGCACATGCAACACACATATTTGCATGTAATGGGTATATATGTGTATAAATTTACATGATACATACATATCAACCTTAATTTTTTATACTGAATACATAAGAATACCTGAGGTAGTGGGGTATGGCTCAGTTGTAGAGTGCTTGGCTAGGCTACTGGATTTGATTCTCAGCTCTACAAAGGAAGGAAAAGAATTCTAATATCTAAAACTATTCATAGTCAAGGCTTTTGTGTGCAAGCAAACTCTTTGTGTAGTTGTGTATAACTTCCTATTTTTGTTTACTTCCAGGGATTTTAGAAACAGGAAGGGTTCTTGGCCCGTTGATTGGACTTTTATTGGCATCCTTCTGTGTAACCCTTTATGTAGACATTGGATCTGTGAATACAGGTAAAATACACTTTATTTATATAGTATAGTCGCTAGAGTGTAGAAGAATGCTCCAGATTGATATAGCAATGCCTCCTTTGATCCTCAGTTAAGCAAATTATCACTACTTACAGATCACATACCCAAGAGGAGCAGAGGTAAGGATAAAATGCTGCCTTCTCAACAAAAGTCCTTCATCCTCTCACCACATTGTAGCCACACTTTTGGTCTCAAACAATTTACTCAAATAAGTTTTTCTCAATGAGGCAGTCACTGCGGATAATGAAAGAGATCTTTCTATTATGTGATAAGCACTGGTTTCAAAGGTTTCACATAACAGACAGACATAATCATTACCTGCTCAAAAGTATATTGCTGCAAGGAGCCCAGTTCCCAGGTCAGAGAAACAGCAGGGGATCTGTAAGAGCAGGCGAACTCCTGGACAGATGCACAGACACTCATGGGAACTTTATCTGAGGCCCAAAGGTTAATTCTTTGTTTTTCTTTCTGCTGGTTGTTCTTACTCAGTTCTTTGGCTGTTCAGTTCTTTTACCCTGTCATTTTCCTTCCTCTTCCAGTTGCTCTCCTGCAATATTTTCCTGAAATTCTCCTTTCTTCTTCCCGGGTGTTTCTCTTCTCTTTCCTGACGCTTTTCCTTCAACACGTCCCCTTCTCCTAGCTTTTATTTTTTTCTTACTTCTTTCATACTTCATATCCAAACATATCTATGCAAGAAAAGATTACCTCACATGTCACATGTTTTTCAAAAACAAAATCTTTACGTAAGAAAAAAATTTCATTAAGATCAAAAGTTACATGTCTTCCTTAGAAATCCACAAATAGAAATTAACCATTTTTATTTGTATTAATTTTCCCACCATAATATCTTCATCTCAAAGCAATGACTCTTTCTTTTATTACTGAAAAAATTTTCATCAAGCTATATATATTTCAGCTAATTCCATATAGCTCTTTGCAGTTTCAGTATATATTTCTATTTTAGCTCTACTCTAGAGAAACTAAATGAGTGGTCAGCTAACCACCTATTTTTATTTACACAATAGGGACGTTTAATTTTCTTTCTCAGTTTTTTTTTCACATGCTAGTGGTGGGGTTAATTCTGAAATTATATGACCAAGGAACTCAGACTAGGAAATAATTGTTTACTTTAATCATCAGCCTGTTATATTTTTCAAAGGCGTAATTCATGGGTCTACAATTCATTAAACTTCCTTATTCTTGCTTTCCATCCTCTTCTAATCCCATATTTGGGAAAGGTGACTTTTAGCCTATATTTGTCTTTTTAGTATCTCTTATTGGAACAATTGGCAGAATAAGATAAATCATGTTCCTAATCATCTTTACTACTTTTCTTAACCACATGTATCTTTTAGGCTCAGAAATTTCAATTAAATAATTAATTCAACTAAGCATCATTACTTTTATAAAAATTATTATATACAAGTTAATTGCCCAGTGAGAGGTGGAGTTTTTCTCAAGAAATAATAACACTGTACTAGATACAGTAAAATTCCTTTTTATAGTAACTACACTGTGACAAATACATCATGAATATGGCAGCAGCAAACAGAAGGAAACACAGAAAAAAAAAAAACAAGGGAACCAAGGGACATTATAAAAAAATCCTCTAGGGCCTTTGCCTCTCCAGGATGTACCTGAGTAGGTTTGTTATCCTCTGGGCTGTATTCCATAAGATCTATTGCTGTCTACAGTTCCGACAACATGGCCACTGACAACATATCCCCACACATAATGCTAGATCAAATAAGTTGATTTTCTTAATGAATAGATGAAATGTAATTGAATACCATGTGATATTTTATTGTCTTAATATATATATATATGTGCGTGTGTGTGTGTATGTGTGTGTATGTGTGTGTGTGTGTGTGTGTGTGTGTGTGTGTGTGCGCGCGCGTGCGCCTGCTGACATCAGAAAAGGGCTCAGATGTTCTGAAATCATAGTTACAGGCAGTAGTGAGTTTCCATATTGGTGCTGCAAATAGAACTCAGAACCTCTGCAAGAGCAGCAATAACTTCTAGTTATTGCTGAACGGTCTCTCCAGTCTCCTTCTTCAATCACTGTGATTTCAGATATGAATTCATTAGGTTAAACCTGGTTTCTTAAATGTGTCTCAAATCTTTTAACTGTCTTTTTAAAATCAACTTTTAATTATTTTGCTATGTAACAATCCAGAGCTTTTCCTTCTTTGTTAATTTTAACTTTACCCAATTGAATAATCTCAGAGACTTTTTCTTTTTTTTTCTGAGGCAGGGTTTCTCTGTGTTTCTCTGACTGTCCTGGAACTCACTTTGTAGAACAGGTTGAACTCAAACTCAGAGAGATCTGCTTGCCTCTGCCTCACTGAATGGTGGGATTAAAGGTGTGTACCACCATTGTCCACCTCAGACACTTTTTCTAAAGGTCTGAATTCACCCAGCCTGGTGGCAGATACTTGTAATCCCAGAATTTAGGAAGTAGAAGCAGGGCACCATAGTACAAGGCTCAATCAAGAATAATAGCAAGCATGTGAATAGTTTACAAATAATATACAAATTTTGTGTTTAGATGTATTGTGATTCTTAATAATTTTCTACAGTTTACACAGGAAAGAATGATGCAAACTAACAAAACATCTGTATTTCTTCACAGATGACCTGACCATAACTCTCACTGATACGCGCTGGGTCGGTGCTTGGTGGATCGGCTTTTTGATTTGTGCAGGAGTGAATGTCCTGACCAGCATTCCCTTTTTCTTTCTTCCCAAAACACTCCCAAAGGAAGGACTAGAGGATAATGCAGATGTAACTAAAAGCAACAAAGAAGAGAAACACTGTGAAAAAGCTAAGAGGAGAAAACATGGAATGACCAAAGGTAAACAGGAAAACTTTAAAGCCTGTATTTGGTTTAAGTGGGTCTGCAGTTAATTTAACATTTGTCAGGTAAATTTAATGCTGACTTAAGATAGTTTGTCATTAGTGGTCCCTACTCATATGTGTTAAACTTCTTCCCCATTTATTCCTTGGAAACAACTGGCATTATTATAAGCATCTTATCCTAGATTAGACTTTTGAAAAATTCAAGTCAATCTGGATACTCAATAAGAAAAATATATTTCTCATCTGATTTGAAAAATCTATTTTACATTAAATATTTGTCCAAGCTAAGAAACACACATGAATAACTATAAATTAAAGCTAACGATAATGGGAGAGAAAAAATTGTCCTATGGTAACAGTATAGTTCAGTATGAAAAATGTCAGTTTAGCTGTGAGTATCCTTGATGTTAAGACTAGAAAATAGCCAGGTGGTGGTGACATACACCTCCAATCCCAGAATTCTAAGCAGAGACAGTGGATCTCTGTGAGCTTGAGGCCAATCTGGTCTACAGAATGAGTTATGGAACAGGTTCCAAAGCTACAAAGAAACCCTGTCTTGAAAAACAAAAACCCAAAGGTTGAAAGAGAAAACATGAGTGATAACATAATCCTCTATATTTGAAGGTGTGTGATAGTTTACAGGAGAACTGTTCCCTAAGGAGCAGACTGCTGTAAACAAACAGGAATGTTATCAACCTCTGGTGCAGAGCAGTGGTGTATCTGTGAGAAGCTGAGTGGTCAAGACTGACTATTGCTGAATCTTGGCACTAATTTCACACTTGTATGCAGGTGACCTCTGTAGTATTCTCTAGAGATTTGAGTTAGTACAAGAGGGGCATGGCATGAGCTCTGAAATTCTTAAAAAAATATAGTTGAAGGATAGGCAGGAGCTATTTCTTTTCCTGTCAAATGAGGGTTTCTGTGATATTCTGGTGCAGATTACTGTGAGGAACATTTTATTGGTGATATCTCTATTTCTTCTACCACTCATAACCTCCAATACCATCATGCACTGAATAATCACATGTAGGAGTAGGGGCTGCTTGTTCTTCCTGGTAGCCTGGCTAGCTTAGATCTAAAATAATCACACAAAAAATGTATTAATTAAATCAATGCTTGCCACATTAGCTCTAGATACTAATTGGCTAACTCTTATATTAATTTAACCCATTTCTATTAATCTGTACATCACCATGAGGTTGTGGCATACCAGCAAAGTTTCAGCTGCTCCATGGTTGTCCCTCTAACTTCACCTTCCTCCTCCCATGCTATAGGCCAAGCAAGTTCTTTATTAATTAACCAATAAAAGCAACACACAAACAGAAGGACCTCCCACACCATTTCCCTTTTTCTGTTCAAACAAAAAGGAAAATTTTAATTTTAACATGGTAAAATTACATATAACAAAACAGGTATCATATAAGAATTACAGATTCAATATTTATATCTACTTTATCTTTTATCATAACTAATTAAAACTATAACTATAGATTCTTCAACTCCATCAAAGACTCCAGAAGGATATGATATTACCTAAGTAAACAAGAAGTGCCTTGTTATCAACTTTCAAAACTCTAGAAATGACAGAGACATCTTGCTACCTGTACAGTCACCCATAGTTCTTCTGTACCATTGGGGCATCCATCTTTGGCCTACAGGCCCATAGTATCTGGCAGACTTTTCCATGAAGCAGGAAATTTCAAAGACAGTTCTGCCTATATTTGCAGTTTGTCAGTCACTTTCTTCTGTGTCCTGCAGAATATTTATCTGACTCTTTCATGTAGCAGGAATCCTGAAGGACCATCTCACCTTTAGACAAATTCAGCAGTCATTTCTCTATGAGTCCTGCATGTCCAGTCCAGGAATTAGGAGTTTCTTGCCCAAATGGCTATCAAATTCCATAAGGAGCCTCTTCAAAGCCCATCTTCCTCTTGAAGTACATTGGTGCTGCCAGGAACAAATATGTTTTACTGTCCTGAAAAGTCCTGATTTCTCAACAATTTTAAATGCCATATTCTGAAAGTTTCTAAAAGATTTGAAGAATACATACATATCTGAAATACATCTCTGTACATCTGCAAAATCTACCTAACATGACTACAAGCTTGACTGTTATAGATAACTATCTATTAACCTGTATTTCTTAATTATACATTACATTTTAATGAGATACACAAACACAATACCTTAATCAAGATCATAAATATACATATAAAAATTGAACTTAAATTTGTATCAATAAACCAAGATCTATACCAATGCAAATTATTCATATCTATATCATATCCCCCTTTAAATGTCAACATTTATAGACAATATTTGGGAATATGGATGTACTTTTATCCAAATTGCTTCCTGCTCTTTAGGGCACTGTTAACCTTGTCTTTCATAGTGTATCCTGTGTGCTGGGTTCATCTCAGTCATCAGTTGGGCAAGTAATTTGGCGGGGGGACGGTGTTCCTAGCAATCTTTCAGGGAGTCTTTTTCCATCAAACCATATTGGTCTGAAAGGTTCTCATCTTCTGTGAAACCAAAAGAAGAACTTCTCTTAAATGACCTGCAGCATGCCACCAGCAAACAACAAGAAGCTGTGTTAAATTCTGTATTTTTTTGTCTAGAATTTCTTTTCACTCCCTATCAGATTTTACATGGATGTAGTTACCCATGTTGGTGCCAATTTGTAGAAAAGGAGGGACCACTTTTTCTTCCGGGCTGCCCAGCTAGCTTAGACCCAAAATAATCACACAGAAACTGTATTAATTAAATCAGTGCTTGGTCCATTAGTTCTAGCTTCTTATTGACTAATTCTTACATATTAATTTAACCCATTTCTATTAATCTGTGCATCACCACGAGGTCATGGCCATCCAGCAAAATTTCAGCATGTCTATCTCTGGTGACAGCTCCATGGCATTTCTCTAACTCTGCCTTTCTCTTCCCATAATATAGGCCAAGCCAGTTCTTTATTCATTAACCAATAAAAGCAATACATAGACAGAAGGACCTCCCATACTAAGCACACATTTGCCTTAATCATTATTGACCAATGATTGGGCTAGTCACACTGTAAACCATTTCAGAGGCTTTAGCATTCTTAGAATCATGGTCATGTTAAGGATTTTCCTGAAAGGGCTAATATTGATTGTTGTGTGTGATTGTGTAGTCTGCCAGGTCAAAAAGATTTTCAAAACTAGGAAGGAATTTAGCATAGTATAAGACATATAGAAAATCAACGTAAATTGTGGAAACTTATTTGGGAGAACAGAGATGTCCAAAAGCTTCTGGGAATTCTGATTGTAACCCTCTCATTCACAAAGAGATTTTGTCCCCAAACTTTACTTCATTTTGTTAAATTTCTATACCTATACTTTTTAGTGGTTTCTTCTTGAAGCTTTACTCTCAAAAATTTTAGGCAATTTATTAAGAATTATAAAAAGTTAGAAAATCAAGATAGAAAACATAGAGACAAAAAAAGAGATTACTAAGTGTGAAGTTTGTTATCTTCTGTGAGATCCAATCCATTTACTACAGACAGTCTAAAACTAGACTTTCACCTTTTAATCAAGGAGGAGTTCTAATGACATTAGTTGGAAGGTACATAGAATACAACAAATGCGTAGGCATTTATTAGTGTGAGACACATGTGTTGAGATGTTTAAAAATATCACTATGTGCTTTCTAATGTTGTGAAATCCAGTAGGAATGCTGTGGTTGGCTAAACTGCAGCAGGATTTCTGGAGCTTTCTTAACATTTTAGCTTATCTGTTTTTATATCAAGGACTATAGCATCACTATCTGAACTCAAACTTTGTCAAAGAGAGTCCCTTGCAGATTCAAGAGGAAAAAGCTAGTAACTCTCTAGTTAATGCAGGATATTAGCAGAAAAAAATGGGAAAAGAAATAAAAGAGTGTAACCATAGATAGGATGCCAAGTCTTTATATGTTGCCTGATGACATATCTGGATTCTCATTCTCTTACACAGCCAGTTGTGGCACTAACTTCCATAAGCACCTTAAACAATGATTTAGAACTTTAGCCCAATGGGGTAAAACATTATCAACTGCATTTGTGTCACAATGCAGAATTTATAAAATTGTAAGAGAACACTGAACACAAAATGCAAGGCCAGGTTATGTTAATGGTCTCGACACTCTCTTGTTTCAGATTTCTTGCCATTCATGAAAAGCCTCTCCTGCAATCCGATTTATGTGCTTTTCATACTTTTAAGTGTGCTCCAGGTCAATTCATTTATCATGACTTTTACCTTTATGCCAAAATACCTGGAACAGCAATATGGAAAATCAACTGCAGAGATAATCTTTCTCATAGGTATGTATTTTTATTATTTCATTAGTAGTAGTACTTCCTCTTTCTCCAGGGATATGATGAACAGTATCCCCAAGGACTTGCTTAACAGGGTGATGATGTGACCAGGAAACTGTAAGATAATTTAACATTGCTAACATACTTGTAAATTTCTTCTTTCCAGTCTCTAGGTAAATCAAGAATGGGTAGGTAAAGGAAGAGGCCAGAAATACCATCTCGGTTCTTTCTCCAATCTGAATGAATATCATCATCATTATGGAAATATTTGGGAGTTTTTATGTCAGTCAATTTTTAAATAGTCAATATGTTAATTCAAAGAAGAATATAAATTTCAGTCACTGGGATTATGTATCTTACTCTCAGGTTTTATTTCTGGGCTTCAATTCTTGTTTTACACATTATTTCTAGTTTGATCACTTGGTTTCCTGGTGGTCTGAGTAATTTGGACAACCACATTCTGCCTTTCTTATTAGTGTACCAAATCTAGGGATCCTACCTATCTTTGGGTCTTTCCTGGATTCATTTACTCTTGAAAACTCACAATCATAGGCTGCAAGCAACCACATTATCTGCAGTTCTCTGAAAAACCAAATCCCAGTCCCTACCCTGGATAAAATTAAATGCAACTGCATGGAACTGAAGAGGACTAAAAATTTTTCCAAGTCTGGGGCTGCTGTTGTATGAATGCAACCTAGGCAGGATTTTCTCTTTCATTTCCTTTTGTACCTTTTTCTTTGATTTTTGGCTAGAGAAGTGATTCAGGAAGGAAAAATTCTGGGTAACATAGCCAGTGCACAGAAACTCCTACACTTGATGAGTATGGACTCAGCAGTGACCTCCAAAATTACTTAGAGACAAGTCAAATTCTAAATTGAGTGGAAAGAAGTACATAGTGTGTGTGTGTGTGTGTGTGTGTGTGTGTGTGTGTGTGTGTGAGAGAGAGAGAGAGAGAGAGAGAGAGAGAGATGTTATAAGGTGTTTATAACTTGCTTCAAATAATTAATTAATGCCAAGTGTATTTTTAAAGTGACATTTATGGGATATTTGAATTATGTGATTGACTGGAAGTTAGAATCACTTTATATTAGAAACAAATAATACCTTAAATAAAATGTATTAAAAATTGATAGCATTTTCTTCTCTTTTATGAATACTATTTTATTTGCATTTATAGGTGTTTATAGCTTACCTCCAATATGCATTGGATATTTAATTGGTGGCTTGATTATGAAAAAGTTCAAGATAACTGTCAAGAAAGCTGCATGCATAGCTTTCTCTTTATCCCTGATTGAGTACCTTTTATTTTTCTTGAACTATATGTGGACTTGTGATAATTTCCCAGTTGCTGGCTTAACTGCATCTTATGAACATGAACGGTATGTTATTTCCTATGGAAGAAAATATGATTTTCACAATTGCTAGTCCATTTTCTCCAAGGATTGTACATGTCCAGGTCATTTTACTACAACTTATTTGCATTTATCCATGGTGGTGTGCTTTAAAGTTTAATAAAGAAAATTTCCTGGAGCTTTCTAGCTTAAATTATACATGTATTTAAACACCAGATAGCTTTAAATGTTGACTATATAACAACAGACTGCTTTAAAGGTTGACCATACATACCAAAAAAACATTATATGTTTCTACAGTGGGCAAATTTAGAATAATTGAATCTAATACTGATGAGTCAATATATATACAATATTATAATATATATTATTATATATAATGTGTATATACATATTGTATATATACATATATGAATAAATCACTAGTATAGTTACATCTCATGTACACCATAGTCTTAGACTTTGTATTTTAAGAGTTCCCTGATCATATTCTATATTAGCATGGGAAATGTAGAACTTTGTTTAGAGCACAGTTATATAATCTGTTAACTAACCAGTTGAAATGCCAGCCCATCTGGGAAAAACTTGTGACTACAAAGAAACTGTGCTTGGTTCCCATTTTTATGGGTCTAGAAGCCCTCTTTTTTTTAGTGCTTTTTAGGGTTTTATGTGGATCCATGCCCCAGAGGGTGAGCACAGTAAAGTATTTGCTGGACTGGCAGAAGGACCTGAGCTCAGATTCCCAGAATCCATGTAAAGTTTTACATGGTACAGTATCTGAAATCCCAGCACTCTTACTATGAACTGGGAGCCACAGCAGGAAAACCTGAAAGGTCACAGGTCTGTTAGTTGGACATTTGCAGCAGTGACCAACAGGGGACTCTGTCTCCAACAAGGTGGAAGATTATCTTCTGACGTCCACATGCATGCTGTTGTATGTGTGCTTACATACATGAACACACAGAGACACACACATGTGAGTGTGTGTATGTAAATGTGTAAGAGAGAGAGATGGGGGCTGAGATTAAAAGAAAAGACCTTTCTTTTAAAGATTTTTAAAGATCTTTAAAATTTTTAAATTTGAATAATTTCACTATAAAAGCATGAATAATTATTTACATTATCTCATTTGAAACTCTTTTTGAGAAAGTAATTATTCTGTTTACTTTGTAGATGTAGAGAATAAAACTCATGGTGAATTAATAAATTTTCAGAAAGTGGCTTCAAAAATACCATAGTAGAATTCTGTATACTGACTCCATCTCCAGTCATGCTGACCTCTACACTAGGCTTGAGTGACAGAATTTGAATTCAGACTCTAGCTTCCTCACTATCATCTTTCAGTCCCATTGCCAATATGGGGCACGCTCTATTGCAGAACAGCATATATGGTTACTCAAACCACATATATATCTTATATATATCTTATAAATGGAAACTGCGTTTCTACAGGTCAGCCCATCGTGCAGATCAATGACAAATTACAATCTCCATTTTTTTTAAAGCTCCAACAGCAGAGTTTTTTTCATATATGGTAGGAAAGTAATTGAAGTTTATTTCTGAAGTAATTGAAAAAGCAGCAATGTGAACACTGGAACAGATAACTTTTAGGTCAAAAAAACAAAATATCGAGATCACACATTGATATTTGGATGATTTCTGGTTTTGTTCTGGGGAATTAGATGAGGTCTCTCTCTCTCTCTCTCTCTCTCTCTCTCTCTCTCACACACACACACACACACACACACACACACACAAACACACACACATCTCTCCCCCTGTGTGTGTGTCTTTTGTATCTCTGCCCATCTGTCTGTCTGTCTTTCTGTCTGCGTGTGTGTGTCTGTATGTGTGCATGCACGTGCGTATGTTTATGAAAATAAGAAAATAAAGAGTTTGCATGGTACTTCAGAATCAATAACATTATTTTTGATCATTTAAGAATTCAACAGCCTTTGTATGTGAAGAAAAATATTCTTGCAGAGTGCAACAAAAAGTGTAACTGTTTAACTAAAACGTGGGATCCAGTGTGTGGAGACAACGGCCTATCATACATGTCAGCCTGCCTTGCAGGCTGTGAAAACTCTGATGGAACAGGAATCAACATGGTATACACCCTTTCCGTGTTTGAAGTGATGTTTTGTGTGCTGTATTAATATGTGCTATGATCTAAGCCCACATCTACTAACAAACAAAAATTAGTCCATGCTTAAAATGCAGTAACATATTTTTGTGAACCACTAACTACTTTTCATATGTATATTTAAACTTATAATTTATAGATATTATGTAAAACCTTGACAGAATCTGAAAATTACTTTGTAATTTCAAAGCAGCTGAAATTATTATACAAATTAATGAAGTTAAAATTCCCAGAATTAGCTGGAGAGCTAGCTTAGCTGTAAGTACACTTGCTGATCTTTTAGTATATTAAAAGAAAGGTACCATAGAGATAAAAATAGGTATGGGGAGAAAATGAATTTTTAAAAACAGAGCTTTGAGAAACTTAGTCCCTAGATTTTTATTTTCCTTCTGGCCCACACCAGATGGCTCTCTTAATATGAGACAAAAACCAAAACTTATTTTAACAACATGCTTGAATTTAGAGGAGAGTCACTGTACAACTCCAAATTCAATTTTGACTTTTATGTGTTTCAGGACTAGTACTGAGAAGTAAAAAGATATGTATGCTTAGGTAGTGAGATTTTACTCAGCAGAGAATATTGATATCATAAGTCAGACTATTCTTTGCTTGTTGATTCTTTCTGGCTAACTATCATTTCTTCTTTAAGCGTCTAGATGCCCAAGGTCTCATGACCTCTTGAAAATGGGTATTTTCTTTTTTCTTGCAAAGCCAAGAACAGAAACCTGTTCCAACCCTTGTGAAGCATTCTTACAACTTGTAGGATTGTCACCTCTGTGGATGAGCTGTCATTTCTCTTTCTCTCTGTTTTTTTGTTTATTGTTTGATATTATCATTTTTATTGATTTTATTGAGCTATACATTTTTCTCTGCTCCCCTCCCTTCCTCACCCCTTCCATCCAACCCTCTCTCATGGTCCCATGCTCTCAATTTCCTCAGGAGATTTTGTCTTTTTCTACTTCCCATGTAGAATTGATAAGGAAAATGTGGTACATTTACACAGTGGAGTACTACACAACAGAAAAAATGACATCTTAAAATTTGCAGGCTAATGGATGGAGCTAGACAACTTCATATTGAGTGAGGTAACCCAGACCCAGAAAGGCAATTATCACATCTACTCACTCATAAGTGGTTTTAAAACATAAAACAAAGAAAAGCAGCCTACAAATCATAATTCCAGAGAACCTAGACAATAATGAGGACACTAAGAGAGGCAAACATGGATTTTTCATTTCTCATTATCGAGAGGCTTTCCTTTTCAAACTGAACCTTGATTAATTTTGATGATGTCCATAGCTTTTATTCTCCTGTGGAAACAAAAGTGAACCCTCTTCCTCAACATAACACATCTCCTGGCTCCAATTCTGAGGTTAGCACATTCTTGCAGTACACTAGCTTATTTAATTAAGAAGTTTGTTCTATTGTCCAGTGTCTATCTGTAGCTGTTGTTCCTTTCTTATTAGCATTAAGAAAATTCAAGGTTAATAAAGCATTAAGCAATCTTTTTGTGAGTGTATTTACCATCCCTTTCTTTTTATTTGTCATATCATTTAGAGTTCAATTTGATCTTTCTATAATTCCCTCCCCAATAGGACTGTTGCAAGGAGGGTCTGCTTATTCATCCCAGCTGCCCTGCTAGCTTAGACCTGAAATAACCCCACAGAAACTGTATAAATTAAATCACTGTTTGGCCCGTTAGCTCTGGTTTCTAATTGGCTAATTCTTATATCGTAACTTAACTAATTTCTATTAATCTGTGAACCACCATGTGGCAGTGACTTATAGGGTACAGTTCTCAGCATCTGTCTCTGGTGGATCCATGGTGTCTCTCTGACTCTGCTTACTTCCTTGCAGAATTCAGTTCTGTCTTTTCTACCTACCTAAGTTCTGCCCTATCAAGCCAAGTCAGTTTCTTTATTCATTAACCAATACAAGCAACACAGAGAGGGGACTCCCACATCATAGGACTATGTGGCATGCCTGTAATGTGCTTTATATTAAAATTAGCAAAACACTGCTTTATTTCCTTAGAACTATTTGCTGGAATGTTGTTTGTTCTTATCTATGCAGGTATACCCATGATGGCCATAACTTCTAGTAAATGTGTGATTACTAAATCATTCTTTTGCAAACTCAAAGCCATTGACCCTTGAAAACCTGAATAGGTATCAATCGTGTGGAGTACATGTTTTAGTTTTACAAATTCTACAACAAAGACCTTATCCATATGCCAGATTTCATTTCTTTGAGTACCCTTTGGGTTATGTCCTGAAGGTAGTGGTGTTTGGTTGTGGAAGAACAAGTAGGTCCTTTTAGTCTCCTTTTTCTTGTTGTCATGTGATGGAAAAGTCCTTTTATAAACCTTTGCTATTTATGTGATATTTCTTATGAAATTCTGAAACCTTCAGCACATTCTTAATCAATAATTGATCAATTTCTGCATTACCTTGTGCTGGAGGACCTGGCAGACCTATACAGTATAGATTGTGTATCAAATATATGGGATGATGCCTATTCCTGATTATAACTTGTACCTGAATAAATAATAAAGTCAACTCTGTATTATCTGGCAAAAGTTCAACAGTTTCAATATACAAAGCATCTCTTCCTACACATTGAAAATCAATAACTATGTGAGGTTCTTTAAAAACCCTTAGTACCATGACAATAACATATAATTCTGACTTTTGGACAGAATAGTAGGGACTTTGTTCCACTTAACTTAAATTTTCTGATTTGTAACCTGTCTTTCCTGATTTACTTGCATCAGTATAGAATGCAGGTCCCAACTATTGGTATGTCTTATACAATTTGAGGAAGGATCCAATTAGTTCTCTTTATAAATTGAATTTTCTTGCTTTGGGGATATCAGTTGTTAATCTCTCCCCCCAAATTACTGCAAGATCTTTGTCAGAGTTTACTTTCTTCCCATAATTTGTCAATTTCATCATTACTAAAAGGTACTATTTTTTGTCTATTCCCATTAATTAATAAAATCTAAATTTTCCTTTTATAACTAACTCAGAGACCTTTTTCATGTAAGCTTTTAATTTTTTACACAGTTTACGTGGTAAAAATATCCAATCTAAGATAATATTTTCCCTCTGCATTAAAATTACTATAGGGGAATATTTGAAAATTAATATGACAATAATGAAGTTAAGACTCGGATCCACAGGATGCACGTGTGATTTCTGTAATTTCTCTTCAATCAAAGTAAATTCTCTCTCAGCTTCAGCTGATAATCTCCTGGGACTTTTTAAGTCCTTGTCACCCTCTAAGATTTTGTTTAAATTAATCAGGTCATTGGGATGTATACCAAGAGTGGGCTGTAGATTGTAAATGTCTCCAAACAATCTTTGGAAGTCATTAAGAGTCTGCAATCAATCTATCCTAATTTGTACCTTTTGGGGTCTAATTTTCTTTAAACCTATTTTATAACCTCAGTAATTTGTAGAATCTCCTCTTTGTATTTTTAGAAGCAATTTGTAATCCCCATGTAGACAAAATTTTTTTTTACTTCTTCAAACATTCTTTCTAAAGTATCTACATTTGAGTCAGATAGTAAAATGTGATCCATGTAATGATAAATTATAGATTGAAGAAACTGCTTATGCATCATTTATAATGGCTGAACTACAAATAATTGGCACAGGATTGGGCTATTTAACATTCCTTGTGAAAGAATTTTCCATTGTTATCTTTAAGCAGACTGATAATTATAAGTAGGCACTGTGAAGACAAAATTTTTCTCTGTCCTTTTGTATATGTATAGTGAAGAAACAATCTTTTAAATCAGTGACTATAAGAGGCCATCCTTTAGGAAATAGGAAAGGCAAAGGAATTTCGGATTGTAGAGAACCCACTGGCTGATCAATGTATTGACAGTTCTTAGACCCGTTACCATTCTCCATTTTCCAGATTGCTTTTTAACAACAAATACAAGAGATTGCAAGGGCTGGTTGAGTCTTAAGTATGCTGAGTATCTAGTTGTTCCAACATCAGCTGTTCTAAAGACTGTAGTTTCCCTTTTGTTAATGGTCATTGCTTAACCCATAAAGGTTTCTAAGTTAATAATTTTAAAGTTAGGGCTGTTGGTACCTCTGAGAGTTTGCCAATTGTTGTTCTATATTTTAGTACAGCCTAAATATTCAGTGACTTTTAAATTAGGCTTTATAATTGTCTTCCCAGAAACATGAGGTAGTTTATTGTACATTTATGAGACTACAGAAACTGCAGGGATGTTAATCTGAGCATTTTATTGCTGCAACAGACCATGGCACCATAGATTTACTGCTATATTAGCCACATACGTCCTAGCCACTGCTCTCTATACTTCTGGCCCAAAATATTGAACCCATCTTGTACTTTATTTTACCTGAAATAGGGTTCTAATTCCTAGGAATTGAACATCTGCCTCCTAAGAGGCCAATTCAGATGCCAAGATTCTGAAGTAATAATAGTCACACCTGTACCTGTATCTAATAATACTTCAATTATAATGTTATTTATTTGTACTTTTAGCTTTGGCTTTGATAATTTATAGAAGTCTGCCAAAATATACACTTGCTATTTTCAACTGGAATATTTAATTCATCACTCATTGTTATTCTGTCATTCTGTCCAGTGCAGTACATTTTTTTACAACAGGCACTAGGCTTTCTAATTTTCATGGGAAAGCATGTCCTCTACAGTAACAGAGAAAGACTAGACTACTTTTGACCTGGGGGCCTGTGAGAGGCCCCCTCCCATGGAGTTCCCTGATGGTAATGGATTGCCTTGTTTGTCTCATGTTGATCTACATTCACTGATCTAATGCTGGCTTTGTCACATCTTCTGCATAATCAAACAGGTTGTGGTCTTCTAATTGGGTTATTCCCAGAAGAAACACTATTTCTAGGAGCAACCTGTTTACAATCCCTACTCAGATGGCCTATTCTACTTCAATTAAAACATTTGGTATTTTTATGTCTCTTCATATCTTTGAAAATCTCTTCTCCTATCCAAGCCTCAGTGAGTCAAGAAACTCAACATTGACTATGTGCTGGATCCATTCATCCATTGCTGCTTATCTGACCTTCAAAGGGCCAAGTATTTTTTTTTAAATTCTGAGTTATCATTTTAAAAAGCTGGAGATTCAAGAAGTACTCGTCTAACTTCTAGATTTACTATTCTTATTTGTACAGTCACAGTAAATCTTTGCAAAAAGTCACTAAAGTGTTCTCTTCATCCATGTATAAATTTATTGTATGATACAATTTCTTTTCCTAGTCTTGAATCTTATCTCAAACATTCAAAGCTGTTGTATGGCATAGGGACAAGATGTTCATTGTATACAGCTCGACTGTCTGTATCAGCATAATAGCCCTGATCAAGAATTTGACCTTGGAAAGCTTCAAAATATCTGACCCTACATTGATGTTCAAGGACCTTGACTTCCTTTCTCCAATAACTATGGCTGTGGACCATGGTCTATTACTGATGAGACTAGTTGAAGCCAACATGCGGAGTGATCTTATTTTTTGAAGCCCATTTCTTCACTAACTGCCTCACATAAAGTGAATGCATGCCATAAGAAACTAATGCTTCCTTAATATGTTTTAGATCTTTCATGCATACAGGCTCTCTTTTACATTCTATATATTCTTTTGGCTATTTAATATTTTCTTATTTTTCAGAAATAGTAACAGCGTAAGTAGTTAAAATTCTTGTTAAGTTATCTCTGACTCTGAGAGGTACTATTACAAGAGTAATAGTAAGTCTTTACTATTGTCTTTTGTATTTGCCCCATCTCATTACTTATCAATTACGACAAGTTGTGCCATGGTTTAAAATTATTCTATCATTGTGTTTTGTGGAGTATAAATTTTTTGACCTGTGAATATTTTTAAATTTTATCAATCAAATAATTTCTGGGTTTCATCCACTAATGATATCTTTTCATCATTAAAGATTATTTGGGTAGTGTGTAGATTGCCTTCCAGGAGGGATGTTCTATTGGCTAGCTTGTCATAACTTTTTAACAGATTTTGATTGTCAATTCGAACAGTATGGAGCCTTTCAGATAACTTCTCATTCCCAGTCTGTAAAGTCTATATATTATTTCAATACATTTCTCATTCTTGATTTTGTTATCAAACCATTTATTTAAGGACGTAATATGAACTATCAAGCTAATAGCAGCTATGTTAAGAATGTATACTTTCCAGGTAGGTCATATAGCTTTTCTAGAATTCTATCCATAGTAGAAACAAAAGGTTGTTAAATTCCTAAATGGTGGTATTATATGAGATTATCTTAGTTATGATTTAAGAATTTCAGAAATAAATTATTATTAATGTGGTTATTTAGTTATTAATCAAAATAATATCTATCAGAAACCTTCAGATTGCTTTTGGTGTAATAATATTGATTGACCAGCAGGTGGAGCTAGTGTTCAGTTAGTTGGTTTAAGTGGCTACTGAGCGTTTATAGTAACAACAGTGTTGGCCAGCAAGTTTCAGAGTTGTACCACCAAACTGGTCCAGGAATGCTGGAGTTCCCATCTTACTTGTACCAAAGTTGCTAACCTATAGATTTACTAAGTAGAACTCAAAACCATACTGAAAAGATTTTTGTTCAAGAAAAAGAGGAAAAAGAGTAGACAACATGCTCAGATGCCGATCAGGGTAGCTGTGCAGTGGTCAAGCAGAGGTTGAGCCCCTGAGCCACAGTCATGGGTGTGGAGCGGGTGGGGCCTGGGAGAAAGCTAAGCCACTGTGAATAGAAGTCGCATGGGTGGTTAGTCGCACAGGTGCTTAGCCGCATGGGGTATCACGCAGTTGCAGCGGGGAGAACCGCAGACTTTGGTCATGTGGATACTAGAAGCAACAATGTAGATGTAATTAAGAGAGTCCATGAGAGCCCACGATAAAAGCTAACAAATGTTTATTGGGGAACACTCACAATAAGAATGATGCTGCCGTCCTCTGCTCTGTGGGCACTGAGAGCTGTGCACAGAATCCAGAGCACCAGCTAAGATACAGCCAGCAAGCATTTTGTCTGCGCTTATAAAAATTCAGACCACACCCTGATAGGACAGTGCCCAGAAGGGTATTGGCTGAATAAATTTCCACAAGAAACAAAAACAAATAAACAAGCAAACAAATGAACAAGTGAAGTGTGCAATCAGGATAATTGAAGTTTTAAAAATTCGCTTCTTGTATTTTGAAAAATAAAACACCAATTTTGAAAAATCTCCCCCTTTATACTTTGTGATAGAATTCTGAGATACAAAAAAAGAAAGATGGAAGTAAAGGGGAGGAGGTCCTCCATCTTACTTAGCATTTAGTATTTATTTAATGGTGTTTGTGCTCTCCTTTGGTCCTCATTAATGCTCGATGAGTGCTCTTCCTCTGAGTTATATCGTTAGCCCCCAAACTCTCCATTTTGATATAACTAGCTATGTAGAAAATACTGAAGGTTTGCGCCCAATATTTTTCTTCTACAAATAAGACTTAGTATTTTTTTCTATAGGTGTTTCAAAACTGCAGCTGCATTCAGTCTTCAGGAAGCTCAACTGCAGTCCTTGGGCTGTGTAACAAAAGCCCTGACTGCACTATCAAGCTACAGTACTTTTTAATCGTGTCAGTCTTCGGCTGTTTCATCTTCTCACTGGCAGTCATACCTGGGTATATGGTTCTTCTGAGGTAATAAATAGCTCTTTCAGTTAGCATTCTCTTCTTCCTTCTTAGTTGTGTGTGCATAAGAGAGGGTATAATTGTGTGTGTGTGTGTGCGTGTGCATGTGCATGTGCGTATGTGTGTGTGTCTGTCTGACTCTTGACTCCACCAAGAACACAGAATTTTTTGGTCCCAGAAGATAATGATGGGAATCAGTTCTCTCCGTTTACCCTGTTTTTGAGACAGTCTCTCTCTTATTTCTGCTGCTGTACTTGCTGTGTACTCCAGTCTACCTGGCCTTCAAGGTCCAAGCAATTCTCTTTTCTCCTATTTTACTATGGGAATGCTAGGATTACAGATGCATGCCATTGAATTGAGCTCTTTTCTTTTGCTTTGTTTTGACATATATTCCAGGTTCTTGGGTTTAAATTCTGGTCATCTAGCCTTTGTGGCAAGCACCTTTTCACAAAGAGAATCATTCCAATGCCATTTAGATTTTTTGGTCACTTATTAAAATTCCTTTTCCCAAGAAAGACCACTGCAGTAATGGTTCTCAAAACCTCAGTGTGCTGAGATACCTTTAACAAGAAACATACAGTGAGTATTGCTATATTTCACAGTAATTTAAAGTTTTCTGAAATTTTCCTTCCTGTCCTTTCCTATTTTATACCCTTATGTCTTAAATCTACAGTAAGGGAATTCTTGTTTGGCCGGAAGAGAGGAGATGTTTAACACTCATTTCCTGGGGTCAACTAACTGACTGGCAGAAGATGCAAGTCTCTGCGTAAAAGTGACGGGGCTCCTCTGACATTCTGACTTCAACTTCTCACAAACAAACAAACAGAAAACATATGTGCAATAATAGATACTAGCTAACCAGGATACACATGAATGCAATAGCAGGTACTCACTAAGAAGTAGGTATAAAAATGCAACAATACCCAACTCTCTAACATAAAATGAGAACATTGAAGAGACAAGCTTCAAGGTTTTTTTTTTCTCTTTTTGCAAGTGTTCTTTCCAGCCTAGAAATCTTCACTAGATTTCCACTACCTAGAATTCCACTACAAATGGGAAAAACAGTTCAACACTCTTTTTCTTGTCTCATTGGAATTCAGGAGGAAAGTTGAGTTAACTGCGATGTGTATTTTGTAACATTTTTTCCTCATAAATAGAACTAAGGTTGTCACTTCTTCCTTATAGGCAATTGTACTTTTCTGTTTCTTTGCCCACATTCCCTTTCCACACCCTCTTCTTCTCTTCCTCCTCCTTCACTTCCCTCTTCTTTTCTCCTCTCACTTCTCATTTCCTCTTCTTTCCCTTCCCATCCCCTCTTCTTTCATCTTTCCTTCCCTGTCTTTCTCTTCTCTCCATTCTCTCCTCTACATTTTCATCCATTGCTTTGGTTCTTCCTTTCCTCTACTTCTGCCCACCATAAATAATCACTGGAATAGGCTAGGTATATCTTCTTATATATTCATTTTTCAAGGGTAAGATGTTATATTTTTATATTAACACAAGTGAAGATGTGCTAAATGTCTTGTTTTAATTCATAGGTTCACAGACAGAAAAATTTTTACCAAGTATTACTAGTTCTTAAGACATATTCTTACAAATGAGTGAGATTTGGTTGTGACATGTCACCTCATCTTGTTTCAGACTGATTCAGCTGATGTGGCTACATAGGGCTGCTTTTCTCCCTCAGTACTACAGGTGTCCCTGTTCCAAAGCAGCATGTTCAACTGAAAGGACAAGTTTTCATTATAGAGGAGGATAGACAAAGTAAAGGATATATGAGTGACTGAACTATCCTATTGGATTCTCTAAACACATTCTCAAGAGATACTCCCATGTTACTGCATGACTGTTTCCACTTCCATGTCTCACTTACTGTCTCAATTACCTTAATTCTTAAGTTAACACTTAAACTGGGTGTAAAAAAATGTGTCATTGATGTTTTAATGTGTGATTTTTAAAATCATTCTGTGTGTGTGACTGTGTGTGTATGTGTGTGTGTGTGTGTATGTGTGTGTGTGTGTTTGAATTTTCACGCCATGGTGTGTATGTTAAAATGAGAAGACATCTTGTAAGGGCTGATTATCTGCAATCATGTGAGTTCTAGATACTGAACTCAGTTTATCAGTCTTGGTGGCAAGAATTTTTATCCACTGAACCATCTTTTAGGCCCTAATGTGTAATTTCTTGATGCAATGGGGTTCATGTCTATTCAGATTATTTTTCTCGTATTTCCTTGCACTATTTTGCTGAGTATGATGATTGCTGTGTCAATGATTGATAATACAGTCCTACTGTTTGCACACTGTTATCACTCTTCTAGTCTGTTGTGTTTTCTCGAACTCTTCCAAGGAATCACTTTCAAAATGAAATCCTACCAGTTCCATTTATTATGCTTTTCTTATACAAGGGTGTGTTTGGTGGGGAAAGAACACATCTTAAAAAAACTTCCACACTCCTAATTTATAAAAATAGTTTTCAGTTTTTATCCTGACTGCTTTATAAGCCTCTCTTTTGTATTTAATTTTGAAAACCATATTGTTTAATTTTGCAGGCAGTATAGGAAAGATAAATGTCTAAAGTTGTTAACTCCATATATCAAAGGCCTTTTTTTAATGGCATAGCCTATATGATGGATTCTTTCTCTGTTTATTTGTGGGATTGCCTTTACTATATCTTGAATTTTAATATAAGATGCATTAGATTTTTTATGAAATTGACAAAATGTCTGGCAAACAACTTAAGAGAAGAAAATTTATTTGATTTGTGACTTCAAAGGTTTGGGTCCATTATTTGTGATATAGCATGGTGATCACCATGGTAACCAGGAAGTTGATGTGGGAGGTGATGTATGCTGTGAATATATTTTATTGCCATTGGCTAACAAAGAAGCTGCTTTCAGTCAGTGACTTAACAAAGTAAATCCAGGCTGAAAAAGCTATAGATAGAGATTAGGTGGAGGCAGGGAGAAGCTATGTAGCCACCTGCAGGAGACAGTCATTCTGGAACCTTGCAGGTAAATCACAGCCACATGGAGATACACCGATTAATGGAGATGCATTAGTGTAAGATATAAGAGCTAGGTAGAAATATGCTTAAGCTATTGGCCAAACAACATTGCAAATAATATAGTTTCTATGTGATTATTTCATGTCTAGGAAGCTTGGAATCAATGAACAGCCTCCCCGAACAGGAAGCTATTCATCGAGGTTAGCAGTCAAAGGCTGTGCCTTGAATCAGAGGTGTGGAGGTCACAGGACAGTTTTCATAAGTCATACTCTCCTTTCTCTGTGTGTGCTTAACAGTAGAGTTATATTATCCTCTCTTATCAGGATAAAAGGCTTAACCACCAGGATCGTGAACCATGACTGTCATTGGGAGGATGCTAGGACAGATATGTGTTTGCATGATGTACTTTAATTTATGTGTGTATTGTTTCTCAGGTGTATGAAGTCTGAAGAGAAATCCCTTGGAGTTGGATTACATACATTTTTCATAAGAGTATTTGGTATGAACGACTTTCTTAGCATATCACTTTCTTAGTAAACCAGTTAACTTTTCTGAAGAAAAAGACAACAACTATATTGTTAACCTAAAACAAAACCCTTACCTTAGAGGAAATAAGAGGGTTTAATCTGTAATCAAGCATGAATCACCATGATGAGAACACAGACTCAGGTCATCCACGTATCAAGTTCCAACATGGCGGCAGTTAGTGGTGTTTATAGTTGGAGAACACAGGAAGTCATGAATAAGGAGCTTCTCAAATGTATCTGTGGAAATGTGAAGTAACTTGATGACAGCAAAGCATGGAATTCTCTTTTGAAGGCTCCGATCCTATCTGATAGCATTCTTAGTATTTGGAAAGTTCAGTCAATACATCCCACAAAGGCTTCATATGATAATCACATGGATATAACATCAGACACAGGGATAGGGCAATAAATGATAAATAAGAGAGGTAAAAATAATTTGTCTCTGTATCTTCAATATGCGAACTGTCCTCATCCTGGAAATTCCAACCACACTGTGGCATCTTTAACATACATGTGCTCTATCAATGTTACCCTGAACTCCAGTTCACAAACGCTTATGTTTGGAAATGGCTACTTATATTTAACTTGAGAATGAGATAACTGCAGAGATGATAAATGTTTCCCCTTGACTTTGAAAAGGTCACCTGAACTTAGTTACACTTTTCATCTTTTAGTAGATTCAAGAATAAAATTAGACATAAGTCATTCTGTTTGATATATTGAAAACCAGCACAAGACACTTCAGGAAATATATGTTATATACAATTATTAATTCAATGGATACTTCATTAGCATCTTATGTACAACTTTCATTGTCTTTATCTAGAAGCTTTACATTAACTCATAATTCCAAAAAGTAAGTATAGGAACTTTGGTTTATAATTTTTATATTGCTTTTAAGAGGGAAACTGAAGTACTTCCAAATAAAATAACACATCTCTTTCTTTTCTTTCTTCTTCTCAATGGTCTTTTTTTCTCTCTCCTCATTGCAGGGGGCATTCCAGCACCTATTTACTTTGGTGCCTTGATAGACAGAACCTGTTTACACTGGGGAACTCTGAAATGTGGTGAGCCAGGGGCATGCAGGATGTATGATATAAATGAATTCAGGTAATGATAATGTTTGTGACTTGTGCTTTTAATGTATAAAGTGTCCCCATTAGTATCTAACATTTTCTTCAGTGATAAGATTAAATTTGGTTTCATTTTTGGAATGTACGTGAATGGTATAACTTCCTATATGCGTATTTTCATATATTCCCATTATTTCTAAAGTGCTTGATACATATAAGTGTAAATGGGCTTCCTAACCTAACTGTTCAAAATACATCAGAAAGGGAGCAGGGCATCTGTGTAGATGTCCTGGAGCAATAGGAGGGGAGCTGCATCTTGAGCGGAGGCAGCATGGAAGAACACTGGAGATAAACAAGACAGCCAGATCCAGAGAACAGTGACAATGCCACTATTGACAGGAACAAAATCTCTCAGCTCCTACCACCCTATATCTGAGGACAGAGTAGAAGGTTCTTTCTTTCTGCAGGGGTCAGGATGACAGACCTAACACATTCAAGTACCGCGGATCCTGATGTTTTAGCTCCTGTAAATTTCACAGCCCTCTCATGCTTGCACCTGATATATGAAGAACCCCAAACCTGTGTTCTGCCCCTGAAGTTTAGTAGAAAATGTCAGGTGCCAGAGCCAGGGACTATCTTTAGAAGGGACCTGTTACCTGAATTTGATTGATGGTCTCATCGCTGGGAATCTATAGATGCTCCACTGCACTTAGCGGTTAACCATCTCATAAACAAAACATGGCTCAGCAGAGAGGTTGTGGTACAAACCGGCTGAGAGTATCAAGAAGGGGAAGGAAGTGACAACACGTAGAAATAACTGGGGCCATCACCCTCAAGAACCAGCAGACTGGGGAGCCTGGCCTCTGAGATCTGGGTGCAACCAGTTATGCGCTTCCACGCTGCTGTGTAGACTAAAAGTAGCACCTTCAATGTTTCCACCACTCTCAGTGCTACACAGGCACCAGTCGCTAACAATATCGTGGGATAACTGTGAGTTCATTGCTGCCCCATGCACAGAGGCCATACTAGGCTGATCTGGAACCAGAGTTTCACCTTGCTGGCTCTGGAGGGTAATGGGCTCAAGAAAGCCCACAAAGGAACTTTACATTATACAGACTTCACTGTGCAACTTCTTGCTTTGAAAATCACTTCAGCATAAGCAAAAAAGCTGTGGGTTAGACCCACTCCTTTGTTTCTGGGTGAGCAGTAGACTGAAAAGTTCTAGGAGAGAAAAGTGCTGGCCATTGTCCTGTCCTCAACCATGTCTGGCTATGATTAGCCTGAGACACCATTCCCAGCCTGGTATATTTATAGTAACAGTGTGGGGGGGTCTCAATTACTTCTGTCAGTGTATCAGTGTGGGTTAAAGTACCAGTTGCCTTGATAATGCATATTATTGGATATAATATACAATAGTGGGGTATTCCTGGAATAACCTGGAATTTTGAGAAAACTTACACCTTCTTCCTTTAAATTAATTTTGTCAGGGTCTTTTATAACAGTGACAGAAAAGTAAGCAAAGATACTTTTTAATTTTTCTTCTAGTGAAAGAACGCCAAAGGTGTTTTTAGGCTATTATACCTTAGGCATCTATACTACTTTTATATTTCCCCCTGTAGAGGTAGGCATGTTTTCTCTGTTCTTTTGTGGTCTAGGATTTCTGGCCTAAGGAATGGCCCTACCCACTATGGGACTTCTCACCTCAATCAATATAATCAAAATAATGTCCCACGATCCTGTTCACAGGCCAACAAAATCCACACAGGCCTTCACTAAAACTTCCTTCCCAGGAGATTCTAGATTGTATGAGGTTAACAACACTATCCATCACACCAGATTTTCCTACAAATATGTTGAGAACATGATGGAATGTTTTCCCTACTTAATTAGAAATATACTTGCCAAAATACCTACTTACCATACATATTATGTCCAGAAATTTTAAGGCATACTTTGTCAAATTTACAAGGAATAGATGCTTATAACAGAACAAAAGTTAGTCTCAGAAATGTTAAAAGGGAAAATTACCTAACTAATTTCAGGAAACATCCATATTCTGCATGATTAAAATGGACAAGTTCAGCAAATGAAAATAATTTAGGGCTAAAGATACAGCTCATGGTTTAAGAGTACATATTGTTCTTGCAGAGCACATGAGTTCAATTCCCATGACCCAAATTGTGCAGTTCAAAACCTCCTGTTACTCCAACTTAAGCTGTTCAGGACTCCTGAACACATGCCCACACAGAGACCCAACACATATTCATAATTAAGATAATAGAAAGAAATAAATTTATCATTATATGTGCAAAATAATGCATTAAAATTAATGAATTGAGATTATTAATATACAAGATGACTAATATGACTTACTTTAGGCAAGGATGTCAATGTCACAAAACTCTATTAGTATAACAGCATACAAATTCTTAGTAGGAAAGAAATCTTGAAAGGCAAGTTTATGATATTTTATGCATGTGTAATCAAAGTTGAGCAAACAAAGCAAAGAGCTCCCTTAACCTGATACAGGGATGTTATTGTCTCAATATTTTAGAAAATAGGCAATAATGGCGGGGGAAGCATAGTGACTTAGTGTGAAGTAATTGCAGATAGGGTTTGGTGAGGAGGCTGTTCATGTCACCTGCCCTGGCAGGAAATACTGAGGGCTACAAGTTCAGTTCATGATATAGGGGACCTCTTCCTCAGCGAAACCAATCTGAAAATATTCTCATAGAAACACCTAGAGATGTCTTTCTATAACGATCCTAAATCCAGTCAAGTAGACAACAAAAACTAGCCATGACCAAACTGAAAAAAATACATTTAAACTTGTTGAAAATTTTTGACATTTTAACTAACAGAATTGATAATTTAGCAAAGTAGATATATAAATTACATGAGCAAAAATAATCACCTAATGTTTCTCTTTGAAGAATAAATGATCTGTAAGAATGTACAAAACTAACTTTCACTGAATGCATTAAGATTTTATACAGATTAGTTGTTTTCAACAGGCACATTTACGTTGGGTTGCCAGCAGCTCTAAGAGGATCAAGCTATCTTGTGTCAATCTTCATTCTAAAACTTTTGAGGAAGTTCCAACTCCCTGAGGAAACTGACTCTTCAGAGGCTGAACTTGCTGAGATGAAGCTCACAGAGAAGGAAAGCGAGTGCATGGATGTGCACAGAAGTCCTGAGTTTGAGAATGACAGAGAACTGAAAACGAAGCTGTAATGAGATTTCTAATGGCCTGCATAGGCCCATGGACAGAGTCTGCATTTGGTTCTTCTGAGTCATGAGTTATGGGAACAATTATTCTGAAAGATCTTAAGAATGATTTTTAGTAATGACAAAAATATTTACTGTTATTATTTTTAAAATACAGTGGTAGCACTTAAGATTATCCCAGGGAAGACGATGGTGATCCCCCTATCCTCCCCCACGCATAGAACTTTAAATCAGTATGCATATGAAAAAGGTATTTTTTTCTCTTTTAAGTCAATTAAAGCAAGTGTGTATTTCTCAAATACGCTCAAAAAGCTTTAAGACTTCTCCATTCTCGAAACACCATTCAATCTCATTAAATTTGTGCTTCGATGTTGGAGTCATTCAGAGCTAAAAATTGAGATCTTACTTGTGTTCCATTGAAATAATTTATTCAAATTTATACTTTCTTTATGCAAGATATCTGCATACCTCTTCATCCACTTAGAAGTTTTTCACTCTCTTTTTTTTGTTCTCGGCACGATGATTCCAATATTAGATGTCTCATTAATGTGTCGTCTGTTGTTTTAATTCCTTCTTTCATTACTCGTGCCACAATTTGATAACTTAGAGCACTGAGAAATCATGCTATTGAAAATCTGATTTTTTATAACCTCTTTTCCATAGCAGTTCAAAGATGGTCATGAAACTCATTCTTAAAAGCAGGCATTTGAGAAAGCCAGTCCATTCAAAGGCCGTTGTATAGATGGGGCAGTATGTTAGTGATATAATGCTTGCCTAGCATGTGTGCGGCCCTGGTTTTAACCCCAAAGTAGAGTAAACTACTGAAAATAAAATGAGATACAACAAAATAATAAAATAAAATAAAAAATAAATTAAGCTTTGATGTTTCAGATGTTCTCAAAAGACTACTATTTCATATTCAGGTGGCCTCTTTGGCCTATTGTTCCTTTTACTCGTGTGTCCTTAGACACATTGAGGTCTATTAATTTTAAAAATATTTTTATAATAAAACATTTAAAGAGAGATGAGTTAGATGGTTCAGTGAAAAGGACTCTTGGCTCCCAAGCCTGACAAGATGGGTTTGATCTCTGTGACAACATGGTGGAAGGAGAGATCCATGTCTTGCAAGTTATCCTATGCCATCTCCTCCTGTACTGTGGTGTATACACCACTTCTTCAAACAAACAAATAAATAAATAAACAGATAAAAATTATAAATTTTTAAAGAGAGTCTTATGCTATAAAAGTGGAATCAAAAATATTGAAGCTATACATTAATGGCAAAATCAAGTTGTGACAGTTTGATTGAGAATTGCTCCTCAGGCAAATGGACATTTGATTTCCAATTGATAACTCTGCTTGTGGACAATTCGGATTCTTCCTTAATGGAGAAAATGCACCACTGAGTTGGGTGTTGAGAGTTAAAAGCCTCACTTCCTGTTCACTCTCTGCTTTGTGCTTTGGTTAAAAAAGTGGGAACTCAGCTTCTCCCCAGTCACCATGCTTGCTGTTTCCTGTCATGCCTTCTTACCATAAAAGAATTCTGTCACTCTGGAATCATAAACAAAAATAAACTCTTTCTTCTATAGGTTGCTTTGTGGTCTTTTATCACAGTAGTGAAATCCTCTTATTTTGTGGCATATAACAAATGAAAATATTTTAAGGAACAACAAGCCTTTCTGCTGTTTTAGAGTGATGGCTCAAGATCATAGTCAAAACTATTTCTCACTATTCCTCATTTTTTCTTCCCTTGGCAATGAAAAGTCAATAATATAAAAATGGCATACATCCCTAAAAATGGGGAGAATGAAATAGGGAAATGTGTGAGTTGGAGGACAGGATAGTGTGGCTATTAATATAGTAAAGAGAGACTATCTAGTAGAGTAGATTGAAGGCAGTTACAATCTCAGAAGCTTTTTAAAGGAATCAGAATGTTCATGGGAGAGATGACAGTTTCTGTTACTTGAACTGAAGTCAATCCATTTCCAACAATGAAAGACTTATTTTGCTCATACTTCCAGAGGTCTCAGGTCATGATCAGTCAGCCCTACTGCTTTGGTTTGTATCTATGTAGTGCATTGTGGAAGAAACTCATAGGAATGAATTCACTGACCTCACTTAGGCTGGGAATCAAAAAGAGAGGCTTTGGAGGCCCCTAGCCTAGTATCTCTTTCAAGGGCTTACCAACATGGACTCAACTTCTTCCTTCTAGGCCCCATCTCTTAATGTATCAACCACCTTTCAGCAATATCTTGCTGAAGACTAAGATTTTAACATGTGGGCCACTAGGGGTTGTCCAAACCCATAAAACAGAAAAGAGAAGGTAGACAACCTAACTGATGGGTTTTCTGTAGTTACCTTCGTGTTACCTTTATGACTTTCTAAAGTAGTGAATGTATCTTACAAAAAGGAAAGTTTTATGGGAGAGTGAATGCAGCACCATAATTGTCAACCTGAAAGATAAAATGATTTCATTGTTGCAGTTTCTTTTATTGTTTTTTGTTGTATTTTACTAAAAAATAAATCTCAGGAGTCAGATACTAGGGAATAAAACTGAAAGATCCACGGAGCAATGGAAAAGTGAACACCTCACCCTCTTTTCCACCTCCCCCAATAAAAAAACAAACAGCTACACATCTCTTCTCATCCTTCCTTATTCCCCCTGTATGTCCCTCTATCTTCCTCTGATCCTGTCAGAAACTATATTGTCCACTCCAGACAGTTGAATGTGGATTCTGTCTACTGAACCAATGTTCATTTCCATTGGCCATCTTGAAGCAACAATGTAAGGAAAATATAATAAAATCCCCTGCAACATTTGATGGCAATTGTTAAAATAAAGGCAATCTCTGTAGGACAAAGTATATTCAGTGAAGATCAGCCATGTCCAAAGAACTTGGACCATGATCGACTTTGTTGGCCATTGAATATTGTTTTCAAACATTGTCTGTGACCTCAGATGCAAGATTATTGTGGAAATAATCATTCTATCATTCTGCCAATAGCTTTGGGGTACAGACTGTGTGTGCTACTTGAGGACAGATAAGCTGAAGTGGAAAGCATGTCCACCCTCTTGCTCTGGCTGGTGCCTGTCATGTGGAGAGACCAAGTGGCAGAGAAGTGACACAGGAACAGTAGTGACGTCATCCATACTCTATCTGTGAGTTATATCCCCTTAATAAGTTGTTTTTTTCATGCCTTCACTTGGACCCCAACATGAACTGAACCTCATGGCCCTCAGCTAGCCTGCTAAACAAAGATTAGATTCAGAGTTCTCATTTTGAAAAAAAGAAGGGGACTTGCTTTGGGACAATGGTCTTATATTGTTTTACTAAAACACTAATTGACCAGTAGCCAGGCAGGAAGTATAGGTGGGATAACCAGGCAGGAAGTAGAGATGGGGCGATGAAAACAGGAGAATTCTGGGAAGAGGAAAGACTCAGTCTGCAGTCAACACCGAGGAAGCCAGACATGGAGGAAGTAAGATGAGAATGTCTTGCTGTTAAAAGGTACCAAGCCACATGGCTAACACAGACAATAACTATGGGCTAATATAAGTTATAAGAGTTATAAGAAGTCTGAGCTAATAGGTCAACCAGTTTATAATTAATTTACACCTCTGTGTGTTTCTTTGGGACTGAATGGCTGCAGGACCTGGTGGGACAAAAACCTCTGTCAACATAGGATTATCCCAAATAACCGGCTTTAACAAGCCTTACCCAGTTTAGAATGTGGTCCTCAGTTTAAATGGAAGAGCTATTGGACAGAGGAAGCTAAAGCCCATGAACATCAAGATGAATCAGGGGCTATGAGGTTCCCCCAAATCAACTTCTTGGTAAAGGCTGTTATACTGATATAAATAGTCAGGCTACATACAATGAACACATCATATTCCTATACTGTACAGCAGCCTTGAATGCTTGGGAAAGGATTCAAGAGCTAGGAAAAAGAATTAAGTCATATACTAAAGTTATACAAGGCCCAAAGTCAAAATTGTATGCCATTCTTATGGTACTGAGAGATTATATAGAACCTTTCCATATAGTTACTGACTCTCAATACACATTGAAACTGCTAAATTTATTCCTAGTGAAACAGAGTTAACTTTATGTTTTATACAATTACAGGAAATAATCAGGAATAGGAAACATCCTATGTGTATAACACACATTGGATCCCATACAGGTCTTCTAGATCTTCTAGTACAAGGTAATAATAAAATTGATATTAATAAGGAGTACACTTTAGGCCTCAGAATTTTATTAAAAAACACCTTGTCAATAACATAAGTTTAAATAAGGGCTTTCCATCACTTGGCAGAAGCCATAGAAATTATAAAAAAGGTTCTACTTCTTCCTTCTATAACACCTTTACTTTCAGGAAGTAACCCTAAAGATATGTAAAAAAATGAAACTTAGCAAATGGATGGTTTTTTATTTTGGAGAATTAAAATATGTACACCATAGAATATACATGGTTCAGTTTTTCAATGGGCAACTGCTTTGAGGTCTTTAAAGCTAATTTTATTTTTTGTTGTTGATTTTTGTTTGGAGATTTTTTTTTTCATTTATTGAGACAAGGATTTTCAGTGTAGCTTTGGAGTCTGTCCTGGAATTTGTTCTGTAGACCAAGTTGACCTTGAAGTCAAGAAATCTACCTGCCTCTGGCTCCCAAGTGCTAGGATTAAAGACGTGCAGCACTACCACACAGCAAGGCTGATTCTGCAATTACACACTTATTAGAAGTCATAGCCATTATAGGAATACCTGTATAAATTAAAGCTGTCAATCTCCAGCATATGTCTCTAGTAAAATAAAATAGTTTTGTATATTATAATACAAAGGCATATTAAAATATACCACCCAATCCTAAACTACAAGCAGTTGTAGATAGATCTAATCACAATCTAAAAGAAATGCTTAATAAACAGATAAGGGGAACTAAGATACCCCCCCCAGAGATAGATTGCATAATGCCTTATTAACCTTGAATTTTCTTAATGCTATTGAGAAAAGAATAACTCCAAGAGACTTTGGACAACAGAAAAAGTTTCTGAGTTGAATCGACCTTTGTACTTCAAGGACATGTTGACCTCAGAATGGAAAGCAGGACATGTGCTACATTGGGGAAGGGGTTTTGCTTTTGTTTCCACAGGAGAATAAAAGCTATAGATACCATCAAAATTAATTAAGATTAACTCTGAACAGGAGAATCCTCTTGATAAGGAAAAATGACAGCTCATCCACTGATGTGACAATCCTATAAGTTGTAAAGAAAACTCACAAGTGTCAGGGCGAGGTTTTGTTTTCGTCTTTACAGGAAAACAGAGATCTTTTACTTTAAAGAAATCAAAAGACCTTGGACATATAGATGTCTAAAGAAGAAAAAAACTATTCAGGAAAAAAATATCAAGTTAAAAGATACCTTGCCTGTGATACTAATATTCTCTACATGGTAAAAGTTAACTACCTAAACCTCTCTATATTTTTACTATCAGAATAGTTGTAGTCCCAGTGTAATTAAAAATCAAAGCTGGCTTTGGAGATGGAGTGTGATTCTCTACTTCTCTAAATTCAAGCATGTTTGTAAATGAAAATTTCAGAGCTTATGTCTGATATCAGAAGAGCCACCTGGTGTGAGACAGAAGAAAACCAAAAACTTAGGGGCTATTGTCACTATTCTATTTCCCCTCATACTTATTTTTATCTCTTTGGTACCTTTCTTTGTGTGAATATTTTTTCAAAAATTTAAACTTTCTGTTTTGATATTAGTAAGGTTTAAGTCTTCCACAGTGAACAATAAATTTTCCTAACAGTAATCTCTGAAGTCTCCAGAAAGAAGTTGGGGTCCAATAACAATGATTCTACCTGTTTCATAATGATGTCATTGAGTCAATAAATACCACTCAGAGATCAGCTTTAGACTAAAAATTGCTCACGACAGTTCCAAATTGGCCATCTGAGATGGTTCACCTTTTTTCAACACTCTAGTCAGAACTTCAGATAAGCCTTACCATTCACTACTCAGAGACTGGCTATCTGGCTATAAATGCTACAGCTAGTCCTATTGAGATTTAATCTCTGATTTAGGTTTTTGCTTTTTTTTTCTTTTACAGGATCCTATAGACATATCATTGCCCCCAAGACAGTTTTTATAGGGTTGGGGCAGAATAATAATAATTAGACATAGAATTTTTATTTAGTTTAGAATAAAAGAGGAATACGTTTGTAAGATAATAAGATAGATGAGTGTATCTACTTGCAAACTATTTTAACAATTATTAACCAACAAAGGTGGAGGAAGTTGAAGAGCTGACATCTTCCGGTTACTTTTAGCCATCGTGATTTTTATGTAAATTCTTTTTAATAAAAATATTTCAACAACATGAGGCACAAAGTTAACAGATATTACCATTCATTGAAAGAGAATTTACCTAAGGGAGTGTGATAACATCTGGAGCCTTTTTCAGTATATATAACAGCTTTTACATTGTTACATGGATCACCTATCCTATTCTTAGTTATCAGCCTGGATACCTAACTTTCTCCAGAAAACATTGAGGCCTCATGCAGTTAGGACCAAATTGCATATGATGAACTGGGAAGAATGACTGGATACTTAGGTGAAGGTCCAATGAAGTTATTTATCTCCTTCTTGAAGGAAACTAATCCAGTTCTGACTATTGTGTGCAGACATGTTTAGGGTTTTACTGAGAGATTTTACACAGAAGGTTTTACTTAATTTTATAACCAATTATATGTGTCTACAGATGGAGGCAGACAATCTGAAAAGCTTTAATGAAAAATTTTCTTATAAAGTTATCAATTTTCAGAATGACGTAAGTATCTGTAACCTAGAGGCCATTAAACAGAAAACTAAAAGCCCTAGGCATCTACAGGAACTCAGAATATGTCACTCTCAGGATGTTGTCACTTTAAAACAGACTTTTTAAACATATTCAATAAGGTTCTAAACCTTGAAGGAACAGAAAGTTTGTATTTTAGCTGATTTAAAGCATACAGTGTCTTTTCTCTGTTTTATTTTCTTGTCTCTTTGTTGTAGAGCAGTGGTTTTCAACCTTCCTAATGCTGAAACACTTTGATACAGTTCCTCATGTGGTGGTGATCACTAATAACATCATTATTTTATTGCTACTTCATAACTAAAATTTTGCTACTGTTCAGAATCATAGTGAAAATATCTGATGTGCAGGATATCTGATATGAGATCCTTGTGAAAGGGTCATTCAGCTCACAATAGGGTTGCAATTCACAGGTTGCGAACTGGGGTCCTAGAGTCAGTCAGATGGCTTTCTGACTTAGGACAGAGATTTTGGAGGATATTTTTAAATAAGCATGCTTTGATCAGTAGAGTGGAGCCATAACACAACTCCAGAGTTAACTTTTCAATAAAGAATAACATAAAGCAATACTTCAATATTATCCACAACTAACAGACACTTGAACCCTTGCAAAACTAAATCTAATAATCAGAGGGAGAGGTCGGAGAATGCCCAGAATAAAGAAGGCTTAGAAATAAGAAAGTTTGAGCCTGACCAGATGTGCAGCAGAAGTAGAAATAGGGGTTTCTGACTTTCCTGAGATCTGTGCACTGTGGGGAGCCTGCATCTCTCCAGGCCCAGAGTGAATGTGGCAGTAGCTAGAGTTCCATAGTGACAGAAGTCAGATGGGAGATAGACCACATCCTTCAGAAGCAGAGGAAGGGGAAATGATTGCAAACAGAGGACTGAGAACTCTCTGCTGTACCTGTGGGACTTAAACAGCAGACTGCAGAAAGCCAATGACAGGGACAGAGAGAGAGCAAGTTCCAGTCTGGAGCTGGCGTGGAGGCTACCAGGAGCAGTCTGCCTCATAGAAACACTGAAATTTTTGTAGCATGAAACTCAGTGGCAATTTGGCTGTGCTCATTTGACTCCCACCTTTGCAACAAAACTTGAGAACACAAATCTGACAGACAACAGCGAACAATAGAAGACACAGTACAGCAATGTAATTAGGTAATTCCAGAAGAACTCAGACATGTGAAGGCCGCTTTCACTCATACACCAAAACCAAGACAATATGGCGTCTACTCTGCTCCAGAGACAGTCAATGATTGCATTTGAAAGAACCCTTGTCTCCGCAAATGTTCAGACTCCAAAAACAGAACAGAACAACTCACAAATCAAACTGACCTTCAGAAGCACATAGGCTGGCAATTCTTATTTTTGTTTTCATTTGCAAATTTGAGGTGGTTGCAGTCTGGGCGTCTAGAGGCCTATCAAACCTGCATTGGACTTGCTCCATCTGGGACCTATCACCTACTAGCGATCTTTAATTTGTGGCTGCCATGTCCTTGGGCTCCCAGACATCCAAATCCACTGGGCCTACATGGGGCACCATCCCCAGACCTGTGTCTGGCAACTCCCAGGGTTCTTACTGGGGCCTCCTCCACATTTTGTGGAGGTTCTGACCTCTGGGAAAATATCATGGATTCAATCCAACTACAATTAAAAGATTTATTGATTGCTCCAAACAGGACAGCGGTCTCTGAGACATACTTGGGATCGCCATGAGAAAGGGGGCAAGGGAAAGATTGTTAAATGTGAAAATCACAAGAAGATCTTGAGTATCTGTATAAACAAGCCAAGAGCTGTTTTCCTCTGCCAAGACTGGGTAGTCAAAGTGACATGAATGTGTTCATAAGCAAGATGCAGAAGTCAAAAAGCAGGTAGTCAGGATAACATAACAAGTAGAGGGTCACAACTACACATTTATGAGTGGAAGGGTTTACTAAGCCAGCCATTTCTGGAATTTTTCTTCCAGGAACTAAAGTCAGAGACAAGTGCCTAGCAGATACCAAGATGGATTCCTAACATGAATAAAAGGGTTATTTTAGTATCACAGTATATTCTGATGTACTTCAAATTGATCTTCAAATTCACAATAATTAATGGCAAAATATCCATTACAGAAGTATAATAAAAAGAGATTTCTGGCTTCAGTAAGAATGTTTCAGCTATGAACTACAATAGCAAAATTGTTCAAAAAATTCAAATTGTAACCTTTCTTAACCTTAGCAATGAGCTGATGTTATTTGGCAGATAGCTAACTCAAATCTTGAAAGAGTTAGACAGATAAGATGGCTTAATCTCATCCTAGTTGTCAAGTACTGTATTTAGATGTAGATTGTGTGGGTGACTGTCATGTGTTTATGATCTTACTTTAATTTTCTAGGTCTTGATGTGAAGAGGTGTGACTTCATCGAAGTTGTTGGGTCACTGGTGTTGCTACTCTCAGAAGGGACAATTCCTTTTTAGAGTATCTACTTAGTTCCTGGGAGAGTGGGCTTCAATAAAACCAGCAAACCTGGCCCCTTGGTTGCTCTGGCGTCATACCTCACTATGTGATCTCCTCCACACTTAATCACACCCCTATGTTATCATCTACCTTGGAACTCTCAAGAGACACCATGCATATATAACTTTTCTGAAGGGAATCTTACAAATGTCTGTTTATTCCAGGCAAGATACCAGTGGCAGACTAAAGTAACAATTCCACTGTCTACCCTGATGAGCCAGTGAGCTTGGTGGGCTCTTCTGGGAGCATGGATGAGAGGTTAACAGAATGTGGGTACCTTGACAGAGCATATCACCAAAAGTTTTCAGCCCAGAAAGATTGATGACTTCTCAGAGTTGATAGATGGAGTCTCTCCTTTATGTAACATTACAGCCTCTACATAATCTAACATTTCCTAAGACTGCAGCAGAAGTGCATACAGCTGTGGTGGGTAGGAGGGACAGATGAACCATTCAGATAATGATCTAATAACCATCGTATCCTTGTTAGATTTTTGTCAACTGATACTAGGTGGAGTTATCTGGAAGATAGAATATCAATCAAGAAAATGACCCCAACATCTTAAACTGTAGGCAAGTCTGTAGGACATTCTTTGATTATTGATTGATGAGGGAGGTCAAGTCCATTGTTGCTTGTGCCCCAGTTTGGCAAGTAGTCCTGGGACATAAAAGAAAGCAGGTTGGGCAAGTCATGGAGGCCAAGCCAGTGAACAGTGTTCACACGTGGGCTCTCCTTCACTTTCTACCTCTAGGTTTCTGCCCGGAGTTCCTGCTGTAAATACCCGCAATTACGGACTATGGCTTGTAAACTGAAAAAAACTGTTCCTTGCTCAAGTTGCTTTTGGTTAGTGTTTTATCACAGTGGCAGAAAGTGAAGCATTACAGCCTTGTTGTGTGTTCCACATTCTGGAACAGGCTGAGCCAGAGCCATTTCATCTTTTCTCTCTGAAGCTTCCCAACATCTCTTCTTTTTGACCCCCATGTGGATACTTTTAAATGTCATGTTTTTCTCTCTTCCTCTCCTCCATCTTTCTCCTTCAGTAATCACTGAGATTTACAACTTTCTTGTCCTGGGTTTTTTCTTTAATATTCTAATAAGTTGTCCTTGAGCTAAACATACAAACAAACAAAAGTATTTTGTTTTTCCGGGAAAGAATAATGCTCACTGACCTAGATGGTTGGTTTTTCTCCAGATTTCTATGCATGATTATGAAATCTGTTCTTAGTTTCACAGTGGAAGGATACCTTACCATGTGTAACTTCTAGATCAGTTCCCTGCTACTAGCAAGATTCATGCTTCATGGCTCTGGTATACTAGCTCTGCTAAAATATCCTGTCACATGAAAGATTATCAGACTATATTAGAGATGTTTTGAATCCGAATCTCCAGAGCAGGACTAAAGTTTTTCACATATGTGTAAAATATGGGCGTGTGTGTGTGTGTGTGTGTGTGTGTGTGTGCGCGCGCGTGCGCGCACGCGCACACGCTTTGCTGACAGCTGATTAAAAATTATTTCCCATACCTCATTTACTTTGACATTTTGTCACCAGCGGTGGGCATTATGTGGAACTTTTGCAGTTAGAGACTTGCTGGAAGAGAACTTTGAGGTCTTATAGTCTGGCACCAATTCATGTACACTGTGTTTCTGTGTTTCTGCTTCCTGAATGTGGATGAAATGTAACCAGCAATTTTCCAGCCTCCTCTGCTTATTGCCATGCCTTTACCACCAGGATGGACCCTATAAATCTGGAACTGCTCCTTAAGTATAGAACTGCAAGGCAAAATAAATCATTTTGTCCTCTGGGTTACTCTTTTGACTATGTGTTTTATCATAGCAACAGAAAAGTCACTAATGTAATAGGCAATTTTAATGCAAACAAAATGTTTCAATCTATGGCAATAAAAAAGTAGAACCACTACCACCCATTATACTAGATACAATCCCACTAGAAAATACAACATCCAAAGACTTTTGTCTGCTTTTCTCTACTTCATATCTTTATTTCAGTGATTATTTACACATATATACATATATATGTATCACATCTAAAACAAACAACAGATAAGTACAACACTGATAAATGGTGAACTCTGATGCTTTCTCCCACACACTTTGGCACACACTTGTCTCAGCCAGCTGACAGGAGGAGTGAAGGCTCATTTATTCAATGGTCTTTGCTTTCTTCATCCAATGTGGAGTTTTCCAATCCATTCCTATGGCTCTTAAAATGCACTCTATGTTAAGTTTTCTGAAAACCATTTTTTTTTCATTTTTTAATGTCTTCATCTTATTTCTCAATAATATGAGAACATGCACAAAGAAGATGTGTATGTTGTGAAACACAATTTCAAATGAATAATTCTTTAAAATATAAAACTTACCATGGACACCAGAGGATGTTACGGATGTTATGTCATGTTCACATCAACAGAGACTTCAGGCAAGAATAAAACTATTCAAACTTTGACATTTAAAGAAACCCAGTGTTTCTCAATATGCACACAACCAATTTCCTTCCTTTGCCACTCTGCAAATCTTAGACATTTATTTTATTGAGTTATGAGAGCTTAAGTGCTTTTTCCCTATTGTAAACTAATTTTCATGCTTTAAATTTGTACAGATAATATATTACAATCCTAGCCACTTACTTTATTGAGTTGTGAATGTTTAAGTGAATAACTGTTTTTCTGTTGTAAACTAACAAACATTCATGCTTTAAATTTGTGCAGATTATATATTCCAATCCTAGCCTCAAATGCACAGCTATACCCTGAGAACAATACTCCTGTTCCTTTTGATTTGTAGTTTCTTCTCATTACAAAGTCATACCTTATCCATTGTTCATCAAATGTAAAATATGGAAATCTTCAATGAAAGGACAAGAAACTTGTTTGGAAGCACAGCAACAGATGTGTCTTCTTTCTTTCTTTCTTTAAAGAGGGGTCTCATTGCATGTTCCACCAGCAGGCACAGAATGGTATCCATTTTTATTTAAAGATTCTGGATATGTTTCATCTATCACTTTCCCATCATTTCCCAGTGTCTTGTTGCCTTTTCTTTCATATTTTTTCTTCATGGCATAAATTAATACAACATATAAAATAAGTGCTGGAGTCTTTAACAATGCACTCAAACTCAAATAGATGGTTCTAGGGGAAAATGGTACAAATATTACTTTATATTATGTGATATAGCTTATAGTACTTATTTCCAGTATTCAAACCATAATGAATAAAGTTAAATTATATATAAAAATATTAAATTTATTAAGTTATAAAAGCAGAAAAGAAACAGTTCCAGGGATTTAGTCCATTGAGTCACAAAGAGATTGAGATTATTTCTAAAGAATTTTCAAGACAGAAAAACTAAACTCTGCTGTCTCTAACTTTATGGTGATGAAAGAGAGGAATATTCGGCTCCAGCCCCCACTAAGCCATCACATCCCACTCAATTAATGGAGAAAGTATAAAGAAATACAGTTGGGTTTCACAGTCCAGATATCCAGGACCACTGAGACTGAGATTTAACCATAAGATTATAGAAAGCCAACTTTCCCACCTGTGCCTTATACCACAACCCTAAAGGTTTATAGTAGTCTCTTTACCATAATACTTTACTTCTAATTTTCAAGAAAAGAACCAGAAACACTCAAAATAGAAGGAAATGATAACCATGGCTTGAAGAGAATGAATAGTCTTCAAACCCAGTCGTTGATGTGTCAGAGTGCTGAGATTATCAGAATGGAGACATGATACTAACAACATCCTAACAGGCACCATGGCACCAACTCCATCATGACACCAGGTCTACCATGACTTCACTACCATCATGACACCAATACCATGTGACATCAACACCATCGTGATACCAGCTCCTCCATGACAACAATATTAGTGACAGTGATTTGCAACAACAAGAAAACTTATTTTTGGTTGGTGGCAAGATGGTTTGCAAGATAGACTGACAGGGTCATACAAACTAGAATAATGGAGACATATTCTTCTCCAACATGCACTACTTTATATCCATTAGCAATGGAAGGCCACCTCTGTAGTTCTGCCTCTTTGTAGTGTTCACTGGTATTTTATTCTTTTGGGGAGTTCAATGGATCTAGAAAACTTCCTTGTGACTGAATGATTAGATCCAGTTTCTTCTTCCAATTTATATTTTGCCTTTAGGTGTTGCTTAAATTATTTTTTGTTATGTAGAGTTTTAAAATTTAACATTTTCTGCTACAATTTTAAGGAGATGGGTCATTATAAAAATATACTCTTGCATCCCAAGCAGGTTTAAAAAATTCTACTTTGAGTAACATCTGTTTTATAGTTAATCAATATTTAAAATTACAATTAATTCTTTCCTAAGGAGTATTGTTTCCATTTGTTCTTCCAAATTACCATTAAGTTGTATGCTCTCCACAAGAATATAACATGAGTGTTCTCTCTTTTCCCCTTCATGCCCTGCTAAAGAATGCAGAGCCAATGATGTTTCAGGTATGACCAGAGGTTTAAGAGACAAAAGCATAATTGAGCAAAAATATATCTTTTTACTTCAAGCTGCATGACTTTGGCAAGTTATTCGTTATCCTTGAACCTTCCTATCTTTATATTTAATGTAAAAATATAAATATGAATTCACTATTGCTTCTAATATCATTAAATGAGATTGCCTGGTGCAATACTGAATCCAAAGTAAGGGTTGCTTTATGATAACAATAGTTGTTCATTTATTATTGTTTTGAAAATAATTTTATATGGGGCTACAGAGATTGCTTAGAAATCAAGAGCATTGACTACTCCCGCAGAGAACTCGGGTCTGTCCTCAGGACTCACATGCCGTCTCACAAACATCTATAATTCCAGTTCTAGAGAATCTGACTTCATGTGACCTCTGCTGGCACTCCACACATGTAGTGCACACACATGCATGTAGGTAAAATAACTAGTACACGTTAAAGAAAACTTTTAAAAAAGTAAATGACACCATTTGTCAATTTGCATAGTCAAATGACAAAATCAATTAATGAGGTATATGACAACTCACCCAAACAATGTAGAGTTATATACCCTACAAGCCCCTCGTGCTCCACAACTGGTGACGGACCACTTCATACACGTTTTGTCGATTAAGGCACCAAAATAGATTGGAGCTAGAATTCCTCCTACAACATGAGAGAAAAAAACTATCAACCCAAGACCCATACTTCAAATGTAGGTAGGAGGTATATCACATTGATACATTATGAAGAAAGTAACAGTTGAAAACTTTCTAGCCCAATTGCATTGTCTCTGCTTTAATATATGCAAGAATTAATATTAGTAGATTTCTCAAAAGATTATACCATAGAGTAATATCATAAACATCTTTTGTCTATCCCTACTCTTCCAACACACATAAGGAAGAAGAAATTCTAATTTCTGTAAACTCTGTTCTTCTGCCACCAATTAGCTGAAACCTAATTAGTGAAAAGGAGAGTGTTGTTAGTAAAGCATGGTTGCATGCTACTTTGTTCTTCATCTGAATAATCTGGAACAACTGGAATAGAATTTTACATTTATTAATAGTGAAAATAGCACTTATCAAAATCCTATAGAGGCGGGAGCTTATTCTCTCTCTCTCTCTCTCTCTCTCTCTCTCTCTCTCTCTCTCTCTCTCTCTTTAGAAAACTAAAATGCTGAACAGGTGATTCAATGGTTTAGATATCTTACTGGCCTTGAAAGTATCAGCATTCAGTTCCCAGCATCTACATCAGGGAAGTCACTGCCTATAATTCCAGTTTCAGGGGATCTGATTCCCTCCACTGGATTATATGTCATTTCATGCATGTGGTGCACATACAGAAAAGCACACATACAAACTTACATATAATTAAAACTAACTAGACAACCGAATAAAATTAAAAATGTTTAAAGGTGAAAACAAAAACTAAAAATAAAATTCTTTTTGTTTTTTAAATATTTATTTATTTATTATATATACTGTATTCTGTCTGCATGTATGCCTACGGGCCAGAAGAGGGCACCAGATCTCATTACAGATGGTTCTGAGCCACCATATGGTTGCTGGGAATTGAACTCAGGACCTTTGGAAGAGCAGACAGTGCTCTTAACCTCTGAACCATCTCTCCAGCCCCTAAAAATGAAATTCTTAAACCAGGAATATCTTGTCAGAGAAGTGCAGGCCCAACATCACGGAACATCCATCTCCTGCCATGGGATGCTGGCGTCTAAGTTCAGACTCTAGTGGTGTCCTCTGATTCTGCAACCAGGGATGTTCTTTCCACTGATTTCATACGTGTTTAAATATCTTTTGAAGTGTCGCAAACACTTCAAATTAGGGTTCTTGTGGGTAAATTTTGTTTTGTGTATTCTGATTGCAAGGCTTGAATAGTTGGATAGATGAGATAATTTAAGCTAAGAAAAGCTGGATAGGAATAAGTCAAGCAAAGGCTGGGCATTTATAAGTAAAAATAAGTTTCTTGGTGTATTTATTTGGGAGCTGGGTAGTGCACCTCCCAAAA
The DNA here is from genome assembly GCF_982192425.1 of Myodes glareolus. Taxonomy (NCBI): domain Eukaryota; kingdom Metazoa; phylum Chordata; class Mammalia; order Rodentia; family Cricetidae; genus Myodes; species Myodes glareolus. The sequence continues at coordinate 10,874,909 of NC_142028.1, forward strand.
AGACAAAAGAGTAAAAAAATACAGCCAACAACATTTTGGCATACCAACATGTGCACAAAATTTCATGCAGGACCTAAGAAAGCTGGAAGAAAGATAATGAAAACAGAAAGGAAGAAAGAAAGAAAGAAAGAAGGAAAGAAAGAAAGAACATGACTCATTTAAAAAGTGTTGCAGTCCAGCTATTAATGCTAAATAGAAGCTAGAAGTGTCAAGCTAAGTAAAAACCAGTAGTGACAACACAGGTATAGGTTTCCATAGCCAGGAAGGTTTAATGCAGCTCTGGGTTAGGAACTTCCTACCAGACATGAGCCTTAGGCTTGGCTTTTCTGACCTGAGAAGCAGGCTAAGCCAGTCACCAAAGCTGTGTGGAGGTCCTAGCCTCACTGTTTAGGAGGGTTTTTTTTTTCTCTCATGCAGACAAAAAAACTAAAAATCAGCAGGGAAAGAGATCCAGATGGAAAAAATCTGTAAGCAGGTTCTAGTGTGTTTTTCAAGGTGCATAGGCTTAAGAAAAAAAAAGAAAAAGAAAATGGCTATAGACAGTCAGAAAGAAATTAATAGTTAAAAAAATTAAGTCTTTAGAAACAGTAAAAGTATTATACAGGGAAAAGCCATGTAAAGATGGGAAGTGTACAAGGAGCCTGGATCCTGTATAGTATTGTGCTGATTCTAAATTTTTTCGATGTTTATGAGTTAACAACAGCTGCTGAGGATTGGGAACTGGACTGCAAATTGAACCAGCAAAGAAGATACTTTAGGGCTACCTTAACTTTGTAAAAGAAATCAAAAACTGTATTTGTTAAATGAAAGTTACAACTGCTTTCGGATTTTATTTCCATGGTTGAGGAGAGGTTATGGATTCCTTCAGGAATAATATGGGTTGGGTTTGATCAAGGGAGACATTCTGAAACTTGACAGGTGATATATATCAACAAAGGTTACCGATGGACTTCCCAGGACTTGACCATTATCTCAGTTTATCTCAGAGATGATTAAAATGTCTTTGCCCACGAAAAAACAGGAAACAGTCTAGAGAAAATGATACTACATTCCCAAGAGATGGAAGGTGTGGTTGGTCTTTGCTTATTTGGTGGGTTATGAATATTTGTTATTATTTAGAGGAATATAGTATATTGATACTTATTTAAAGTTACTTTTGTTACACTGCATTTATTTTTCTACTCTTGATTAGGGTATTGTATCTATGTGGTTCATTAAAAAATGTAAGGTCAAATTCATGGTTTTAAAAGTTATTTTATAAACTATTTAGGATAATTAAGAAACATAGGTTAAAAGTTATTTATAACAATCAAATTTGTAGATAGGTTGCATATGCTTTCAAGATCAAAGAGATATGTTAATGTTTTTCAAACACTGCAAATATGGAATTTAAAATGTTTTGTTAACATCCATTTTTTTTTATGACAAGAAGACACATCTGCTCCTGGAAACACCAATTTACTTCAGAGATGTTGGATATTGAAGAAACTTTTTAGGGAGTTTGCTTACAGTATGGCAAGATTAGTCATTTGGGCAAAATAAAAGTGCTTTTGCTTTGACTGCTTGACTGCATGATGTGCAGATTAGACATTCAGAACCCATCAGAAAATGACAGCTGAACTTCACCAAAACAAGGCAGGACAGTCTTCTGCTTCACAGAAGAGTCTACCAGACACTCTGCAGCTCACAGAGGAAAGGGACTGATGAACTTTCCCAATACAAGGTGGGGCAGTTTTTCAAATTTCCTGATTCACTAAAATGTCTGCTAGATAGTCTAGGCCTGTAGGCTGAAGATGGGTACATGAATGTTACAGAGGAACTTTGGGTGACTGTTCAAGCAGCCAGCTCTCTCTATCATTTCTAAAGTTTTGGAAGTTGCTTGCAATGAGCTTCCTGTTTACTCAGATAATATTAAATCCTCCTGGGATCTTTGAAAGAGTTAAACTTGCATGGCTGGAATTGCAGTTTTCCTTAGTTTTGGTAGAAAGTAAGTTAGGTATAAACTTTGGAGTCCCTGAGATGAGATGGATGATGGAGTGTTTCCTCTGAATTTACTAAATATAAAATGGAACTAATATTGTAAATTATTACAATTTACAAAATTTATTAACTTTTACTTAATAACTGTTTTGTTGTATGTAGTTTTACTATGTTAAAGTTAAAAGTATTTCCTTTTTATTTAGTCAAAAGGGGGAAATGTTGTAGAATATTATTTTAAGATGTGTTACATTGGTTATGATGTGGAACATTTGCATAACGATGTAAAACCATGTTGCATTCACTTATGTTGAATTTGTTTAACTCTAGGAATTTATCTTACTGTGCCTTCCTGAAACACCTAATTGTTCTAATAAATAAATGAATGATAAATAGCTTTGCAGGAAAGGATAGGCATGGATAGCAAACACAGAGAATAAAAGGGAGGAGAAATTTTTGGAGGAAAAAGATCAAGGAGTGAGAAAAGAAGGGGCCGGCCACATAGTCACACAGCCACACAGCCACACAGCCAGTCTCAGAGTAAGAGTGAAAGTATGATATACAGAAGAAAAGGAAAAAGTCCAGAGCCAAAGTGTCGACAGAATAATTTAAGAAAATCTGGCAAGAAACAAGCCAAGCTAAGGCCAGGCATTTATAAGTAATGATCAGCATCTATGTATTTATTTGGGAACTGGGTGGCAGGCTCCCAAAAGTGTTAAAAGCTAAAGATCCAAAGAAGAAAAACAACGACTTCACACATCTGTGCATACTTATGAGTGTGGTGCCACAAAGGCCCGAAAAGAGTATCAACTCCCTAGAATCCAAGTGATAGGCAGTTATAAGTCACTGATTTGATGATAGGAACTGAACTCTGAACCCTCTAAGTACAGCACATGCTATTAGCTACTGAATGAACTATCTCTCCAGCTCCTAGTCAAACTTCTCTCAGAGCAAGTAGTTAGCAGTTGACTGATAACAGAGGCCAATCTAGTCAAAGAAAAACTGGTGTGGAGAAACTGGTTAGAAGTTCATGCTTCATAAAATTGGGGCCATCCTTTGAGAAATGAAACATGTGTATGTGCGTGCTTTACAGTGTTCAGTCCTATTGTCCCGAAGATAGCTATCTGTGGACAAAAAGTGTGGTGTTAATTGTGTGTTTTCCTCATGAACATATTTAAGTTTGATGAAGCAATGTATTGGTCACATCATGACAGAAAGTTCCTATGATGGCAAGCTTCCCTTTCTTTATGGTTTATGATATTAAAAGCACTTCTTTTATTCTTCAACTCTCTCCTTAGCCCATGAGGAGGCATACTAACTATATAACATGAAGGCTTTAGGCACAGTTAGGATTGTGGAGTTTCATTTGGACTTGAAGGTGGGGAGCTGCTGGTATGTGTAGAAGCTTCCAGCCTGAAGAAGCACAGAGAAACCCCAAGAGCCTCCCTGCTACATTTCTCACTTATCATTCTTGTTTCCCGCTTTGAAGATCCAAGGTGGTGTCTTCTACACAAGTCTCAAACAATTTGTCTCCACTGTCATCAGCCAGAGTTGTTTCTCTTCTTCATCTGCAAAGGTTCTGGGAATATATCCCTTCTCCCTCCTTTGTTGATCTTAAATATTAATTGTCTCTAATTAGCTCTCTTCTCCATCCCTAGGTGACTAATTTTCTTACATATTAATTTTATTAATTAAATAATCAATAATAATTAATTAATGATTATTATTAATAATTTATTATTATTAAATCGATAATAATTTAATTTATTAGTTAAATAATTAAAAATTAATATATATTAATATATTAATTTCTTATATTAATTTTCTTATATATAAGCATTTGATGTCTACACATCTTATAGAGATGGTTGTGTTAGAAGTTGTGAAAGTAACAGTAGACATCTGCAGACTAAGTGTTATAAGGCACTTCCTTAACGCTCTGTTAATTACATCCTTTGAATATTTGGAGCTTAGGGTTCTAATCTTAACACAAAACTCATAATTTCTTGAGTTTGCTTTCAGTTAAGTTACCTCTTCATCAAAGATGAAGGGTTCTAGAACGTGGGTTCTCCTTCCCTTTGTCATGCTAAGCTGATAACAGAGTCTCCGGACCCTCGAGAACCAGATAGTGGGAAGGCAGACCATCAGGCTCAGCTTCTGTTCTGGACACACTCAAACTAACCAAGTTCCCAATACTCCCAAGTCACATGAGCCATCACCTAAATATGCCATTACCTAAAAAGGCCATTAATTCTGCCTGCTCCTTGGTGCAATGGAAAGGACTCTGGACACTTCATTTCTTGTGATAATATCCTACAGACAGGAGGATTCCTTGGTCTAGCCTCATCTTTGCAGTTATGTAATCAAACTCTTTTTCAAGTCACTGGGGTTCCTGTATAACCAACTATTTTCATTTGCTAGAAATAGAAATGATTTTTAAATCTTTAAACTTTCTTTAGAACAGGAACTTCTTCTTGTTCAGCCTTTAAGCTTGGCATGGATATTTATTAACTGAATTTGACATATTTATCATACCTAGTGTACGAATAACCAGCGAATGGAAACCCATTGCAAGTGATTTCAATTCAGGTTCTACAGTCCTGCAATAAGATAAAAGCAAAGACACATTAAACATCTTCAAAATAAATTCTAAGTTAAATTTAACCTTGAAATTCTTGTTCATTTATCTTTCCTTATGGTTAGATGAAAGCCCTCGAGGGAATGGTATCATTCCAAGCTCTGAGAAGCAAGTATCTCTGTGATAAGAATTACTCTAATTCACTAATTCACTGTGCTATGATTTCAAGAGAGTCCAGCAAACATTTCACTTAATTAAAAAAATTATATTGTGACTCTGTAGCCCAGGCTAGCATTGAACTCACAACAACCCTCCTGCTTCAGCCTCCTAAAGAGCTGAGTTTACAAATGTGAGTAGCCAAACTGGGTTGCATTTTTATGACTTATTCTGTAAAAATGCTGTGAGACTCTCTGTGGTGAGGTTTATTATGTCTACAAAGACTTTGATTTCCTATGACCCATTCAACCCTGGACCTGGGAAAATACCAGATGCTTGCATCTAGATATAGGTCTCAGCATACACTGTTTCCTAATTTCTATTGCTGATGTTAACAGAGACATCTATTAATGTGGGTACACAAATCACATATTATAACCAGAAGAGTCCAGAAAGTTATGTATTCTGGACTCTCCTGTATACAGCCACTATGTTAAAGATTTAGAGCATTTATCACCATTCTCAGTAATACACTCATTCAGGGCTGGGGAAGTGCCATGGTGTTAAGAGTCCTTGCTGTTCTTGTGGAAGATCAGCTCTTAGTTCCCAGTACCCACACTGTGTAGCTCATAATCACTTGTAACTTTAGCTCCAGGAGATGTACAACCCTCTTCTGGCCTCTTTATGTACCTGCACTCACATATAGATACCCCTATACAGAAACACACATATGCATAAGTAAAATATAAAATAAATCTTAAACAATGAGTTTATTAAAAAGAAACATATTCTTATATCTATAAAGTCATTTCCATAATTCCAACTTTCTGTGTTTATCGAGCTGGTAACACTCCTAGTTCTGTTAAAATAGAATCTGTATTGAGGAGAATGAAATTATGTGGAACCATGGGTGGATGAAATGTAACATCTGCTTAAATATTCTTACTAAAACACTGGATCAATGATATATAGTTATATGTTAGGATAAAAAGCAAATGCAGAATGGTTGTTGAAGGACAGTGACCCAGGTTTAGCACACTGCTCCCAAGGGACAACAAATCATGTCTATAGTTCAAGAATATGGATTTTTGTTTCTGACTGTGTTTTGTTTAATGAGATAAAGTAAATCCTGTAAATGAGATAAAGTAAGTCAGAAGGAAAGGTAACTTGGCTTATTTCCTGAAATGTGTTTCTCAAATGTTAGATTTGTCAAGAGGCACTTGGAGAAGGGAGGGATTTTACTCCACTCCTGCTTGAGTCCTTAAGCCTTAATGTTTCTGATCTTAATGTTTTCTGATCGGAAACTGGGCTTATATATTAGAAACCCAAAAGCTGAATTGTTTTTATGATGCACGTACACCTTCACCCCAGGAGAGGGCTTAGCTAACTGGAGAGTGGGGAGGACTTTAATGACAGGATTAATGTTTGGCTGAAAGTGGGCTGGACAACTCCAACAACTTAATGAGAATGATATCTCTGTGACAAAATAATGTGCATATAAATCCACATACTCTCCCACATTCGTATGCATGATACGCACATCTGGCCACATGCATGCACAAATGATACCAGTTGGAAAATCAGGCACAGGTAAAAACCACAACAGTTGGAAGAACAAGTTCAGGTCACACCAGTTGTAAGAAAAGATGAGAAAATGATAGAGGACATTCATATTCTCACAGGAAAAAAATCCAACAAGAGGAAAATAATGGCATCTTGAAATTGCATGCAAATGGACAGAATTAGGAAACATTATCCTGAGTGAGGTAACCCAGACCCCCAAAAACCAAATATGGTATGTACTCACTTATAAGTGGATACTAATCATGAACAATGGGCAACAAGCCTATATTTCAGGATTCTAGAGAAACTAAGTAATAAGGTGAGCCCAAAGAAAAACATATAGAGACCCACCTGGAAACAAGAATCAGACAAAAATTTGGGAGCACAGGGTCAGGAGGTAGGAGGAAGGGGAGAAGAGGGTTTGAAGAGAATGTGAGGTAATGGGATAGTTGAGATGGAAAAAGGACAGATATTAGAGCAAGGAAAAAGATATCTTGATTGATGGAACCATTCTGGAGTTAACAAGAAAACTGACTCTAGAAAAATGCCCAAGAACCTACTGGGATGACCCCAGCTAAGACCCTAAACAATAGAGGAGAGGGTGTCTGAACTGACCTTATCCTGTAGTCAGATTGATGATTATCTTAAATATCACCACAGAAACTTCATCCAACAAAAAATGGGAACAGAGGCAATGACCACATTGGAGCACTGGACTAAGCTCCCAAGATCCAGTTGAAGAGTGGAAGGAGTGAGAGTATGAGCAAGGAATTCAAGACCATGAGGGGGTCAACCACTGAGACAGTTTGCTTGAACTAATGATAGCTCACCAACTCCAACTGAACTGGGAATGAATGAGCATGGGAACAACCAAACCCCTATGAAGGAAGTTGACAGGCTGACAACTGGGGCAGACTGTAGGGCCACCGATAGTGACATGGGATGTGTCTCTATTACATATACCAGCTTCATGGGATCCTATTCTCTTTGGATGTAAACCTTGCTCAACCTAGATGTAGTAGGAAGGACCTTGGACTTTCCACAGGTTGGAGTGCATGGCACTACCTTAGGGTTGGAGGGGTGGGGGAGGGGTTCTGGAGAGAGGGGAAGGGGACTTGGGAAAAAGGGGGAGTGGGAATTTGGATTGGTATTTTTTAAGTAATAATAAAAAAGAAGGAAAGAAAAAAAGAGGAAGTCTCAATTCTTAACATATATACTCCAAATACATGGTCACCCACATTTGTAAAAGAAACATTACAAACTCATGGAAACTGAACAGTCAGCTACTGAAACACACCTGGGTCAGGGAAGAAATAAAGAAAGAAATTAAAGTCTTCCTTGAATTCAATGAAAATAAAGATACAACATACCCAAACCTATGGTACACTATGAAAGCAGTGCTAAGAGGAAAGTTCATAGCTCTAAGTGCCCACATTAAAAAAACAGAGAAACCTCACATTAGAGACTTAACAGCACAGCTGAAAACTCTAGAAAAAAAAAGAAGCAGACTCACCCAGGAGGAGTAGAAGACTGGAAATAATCATACTGAGGGCTGAAATCAACAAAATAGAAACACAGAAAACAATCCAAAGAATCAATGAAACAAAAAGCTGCTTCTTTGAGAAAGTCAACAAGATTGACAAACTTTTATCCAAACTAATCAAAAGGCAGAGAGAGAACACACAAATCAACAGGATCAGAAATGAAAAGGGGGGACATAACAACAGACAGTGAGGAAATTCAGAGAATCATTAGGTCTTACTACAAAAGCTTGTATGCCACAAAGTTGGAAAATCTAAAAGCAATGGACTTGTTTTTAAATAAATACAATTTACCAAAATTAAATCAAGACCAGGTGAACAATTTAAATAGACCTATAAGTCATGAGGAAATAGAAGTTGTCATAAAAAACCTCCCAACCAAAAAAAGCCCAGGACCAAAAAAACCAGGATGGTTTTAATGCAGAATTTTATCAGAAATTCCAAGAAGAACTGATACCTATACTCCTTAATATGTTTCACATAATAGAAACAGAAGAGTCATTGCCAAACACTTTTTATGAAACTACAATCACCCTGATTCCAAAACCACACAAAGACCCAACCAAGAAAGAGAATTACAGACCAATCTCACTCATGAACATCGATGCAAAAATTCACAATAAAATTCTGGCAAACAGAATCCAATAACACATCAAAAAATTATCAATTTCGATCAAGTAGGCTTCATCCAGAAAATCTATCAATGTAATCCATCATATACAATAAACTGAAAGAAAAAAATATGATCATTTCATTAGATGCTGAAAAAGCATTTGACAAAATTCAACACCCCTTTATGATAAAGGTTTTGGAGAGGTTAGGGATACAAGGATCATACCTAAATATAATAAAAGCAATATATAGCTAGCCAACAGCTAATTTCAAATTAAATGGAGAGAAACTCAAAGCCATTCCACTAAAATCAGGAACAAAACAAGGCTGTCCACTCTCACCATATCTCTTCAACAGAGTGCTGAAGTTCTAGCAATAGCAATAAGACAACATAAGGAGATCAAGGGGATTCAAATCAGAAAGGAAGAAGTCAAACTTTCATTATTTGCAGATTATATGATAGTGTACATTAGTGACCCCAAAAACTCTACCAAACAACTCCTACAGCTGATAAATACATTCAGTAATGTGGCAGGTTACAAGATCAACTCAAAAAAAAATCAGTAGCCCTCCTATACACAAAGGATAGAGAAGCAGAGAGGGAAATGAGAAAATCTTCACCTTTTATGATAGCTACAAATAGCATAAAATATCTTGGGGTAACTCTAACCAAAGAAGTGAAAGATATATTTGACAAGAACTTTAAGGCATTGAAGAAAGAAATTGAAGAAGACAACAGAAAATGGAAGAATCTCCCATGCTCTTGGATGGAAAATTCACAGAGAGTGTAGATTATATATATTATTGTGATTTCCTTGACTTTTCTTGACTGTGAAGTAGTTAAGTACAGAGAGATATTCCATCATGCAGGCTGCTAAGCTCAACCAGCATATATATTATAAAGGTATCTTGACTTCAGAATTTGAGTCTAAGGATACGTTACTTTAGGGGGAAAAATGTTCTTATTTTATTTCTACAAAGGATAAGAACCTGTAGATTGTTTCCAGACTAATATGGTTTGATGAACCAAGATCCCCTGAAAACTTGCCTTGATTATTACTTCTCTCAATAAACAGCAGGAAACAGTTTGGAGAAAACTATGCCCATATCCCAAATAGTCTTTATAAGTGTTTGTTTATATTTAATGGAAAATAGACTATAGAGATGGATACTTTGTATTGGTATTGACCTTGCCTTATTGATAAAAATTTAAGCTCAATTCTGTTATATGTATACTTCTGCTCTTGATTAAAATATAGTGTATTTCATTTAAAAATATAATGTATAATTAAAAAATTTAAGTTAATAAATATTCATCTATAATAGTCAAGCTTATACTCATGTTAGTTAAGTTTTAAAGATATATAAAGATATATTTCAGTTAGGTATTCTTCAAATCTTTCAGAGACCTTCAGAATATTGCATTTAAATGTTTTAAAAAATTAGGACTTTTCATGACAGTGAGACACATCTGCTCCTGGCAACACCAATTACTTCAGGAGAAAGATGGGCATTGGAAGGGCTTCTTATGGCATTGGTTAGCCATTTGGGCAAAAAACTGCTCTTGCCTGGACAGCTTGGGACATGCAGGACCCACAGAGAAACAACTGCTAAACTTGACTAAAGGAGAGACAATCCTTTGGGGTTTCTGTTTCATGAAAGAGTCTACTAGACATTCTGCAGGACACAGAAGAAAGTGACTGAAATTTTCATCTTCAGGGAAAAGTCTGTCCAGCACTATGGGCCAGTAGGCTGAAGATGGATGCCCCAATGATACAGAAGAGCTTTGTGTGTGTCCAGGCAGCAAGATATGTCTATCAATTCTAAAGTTCTGGAAGTTGCATACAATGCAATTCCTATTTACTTAGATAATATTATATCCTTCTGGAGTCTTTGATTGAGTTGAAGAGTAAATAGTAATATTTGTAGTTTTCCTTAGTTATGATAGAGGATAGCGTAGATATAAATGTTGTAGTTGTAATTCTTGTTTGACACTTGTTTTGTTATCTGTAATTTTACTATGATAAAGTTAAAACCTTCTTTTTATTTAAACAGAAAAAGAGAAGTGATTTGGGATCACTCTTTATATGCTGTGAGTGCCATTAATGGATTAAGACACTGCTTTTGACATATAGCAGGGCAGAACTTAGTTAGGCAGGGAAAACTAAGCTGAAATCTGGGAGAAAGGAGGCGAAGCCAGGGAGAAGCCACATATTCCCGCTGGAGCCAGAAGGAACTTTATCTGGTAAGCCACAACCACATGGCGATACACAGATTATTAGAAATGGGTTAAATTAAGATGTAAAAGTTAGCTAATAAAAAGCTAGAACTTAAGAGCCAAGCACTGATTTAATTAATACAGTTTCTGCATGGTCATTTTGGGGCTGAGCAGCTAGGAACTAACAAGCGGCCTCATTACAAGAGTTCATAGCACTAAGTTCCTACATAAAGAATTTGGAGAAATCTCCCGTTAGTGACTTGACAGCACACCTGAAAACTCTAGAACAATAAGAAGCATATGCACCCAGGAGTGATAGATGGCAGAAAATAATCAAACTCAGGTCTGAAATCAATAAAATAGAAACAAAGAGAACAATACAAAGAATCAATGAAACAAAGAGTTGCTTCTTTAGGAAATCAACAAGATAGTCAACCCATATCCATAAGAAGCAAAAGGCAGAGAGCAAATATTCACATTAACAAAATCAGAAATGAAAAGAGAGACATAATAACAGACTCTGAGGAAATTCCAAGAATTGTCAGGTTATGTGCTTCACAAAATTGGAAAATCTAAAGGGAATGGACCACTTTCTTGATAAGTACTACAAACCAAAATTAAATCAAAACCAGATAAACAACTTAAACAGACCTAAAACACCCAAGGAAATAGATGAAGACATAGAACATCTTCTGAACCATAAGAAACCCAGGGCTAGGTAATTTCAGTGCAAAATTCTATCAGAATTTTAAAGAAGAGCTAATACCAATACCTACAAATCGTTCCACACAATAGAAACAGGAAGAATATTGACAAATTATTTTTATGGGGCTTCAGTTACCCCGATACCCAAATCAAACAAAGATGCTACAAAGAAAAGTAAGTACAGACCAATCTCACTCATGAACATTAATGCAAAAATTCTCAGCAAATACTGGCAAACTGAATCCAAGAGCACATTTAAAAAATCATCCACCATGACCTAGTATGCTTCATCCCAAAGATTCAGAGTTGGTTCAATATGCAAAATCTGTCAGTGTAATCTACCAAATAAGCAAACTGAAATGAAAAAATTCCATACTATTATCTCATTAGATGCTGAGAAAGCCTTTGACAAAATCAATCATCCCTTTATGATGAAGATTATGGAGAGAACAGGCATACATTGAGCATACTTAAACCTAATAAAGGCAATATAGAGCAAGCCATTAGCCAACATCAAGTTAAATGGAGAGAGGCCCAAAAATATTCCATCAAAATCAGGGACAAGACAAGGCTGTCCACTCTCTACATATTTATTCAACATAGTACTTGAGCTAGAGCAATAAGGCAACAAAAAGAAATCAAGGAAATACAAATTGAAAAGGAAGAATTCAAACTTTCATTATCTGCATTTGATACAATGGTATACATGAATGACCCAAAAAAAATTCTACCAGAAAATTCTTACAACTGATAAATTTCTTCAGTAATGTGGCTGGATGCAAGATTAAGTAAAGACCATCAGTAGCCTTCCTATCTACAAATGATAAATGGAACAAGAAAGAAATCAGAGAAATAATGTCCTTTGTAATAGTCACACATAATATAAAAAATCTTGGAGTGACTCTAATCAAACAAGTGAAAGATCTATAAGACAAGAATTTTAAGTCATTGAAAAAGGAAATTGATGATTTAACAAAATGGAAAGATTTCCCATGCTCATGGCTAGGTAGGATTAACATAGTAAAAATAGCCATTTTGCCAAAACCAATCAACAGATTTAACACAATCCGTATAAAAATCCCAACATCATTCTTCACAGACATGGAAAGAACAATACTCAACTTCATATGAAAAAATAAAAAGTCCAGGATAGCTAAAACACATCTGTACAAAAAGGAACTATCTGGGGCTATCACCATCCTAACTTCAATCTCCACTATAGAGCTACAGTAATAAAAACAATTTTTGTATTGGCATAAAAACAAACAAGTGGATCAATGGAATTGAATCAAAGAACCTGAAACCCACGTAAATAAAAGAACACCTGATATTTGACACAGAATTGTAGGAGGAGGGCCCACTTGTTTGACCCTGCTGCCTGGCTAGCTTAGTCCCAAAATAATCACACAGAAGCCATATATATTAAATTACTGCTTGACCCATTATCTCTAACTTTTTATTGGCTAACTCTTATATCTAAGCTTAACCCATTTCTATTAATCTGTGTATTTCCATGTGGCAGTGGCTTACCAGCTAAGTTTCAGCAGCATGTTTTACTTTGGTGGCAGACTCATGGCATCTCCCTGACTCTACTTTCTTCCTCCCAGAAGTTAGTTCCTTCTTCCCTGCCTACCTAAGTTCTGCCCTATTAACAGGCCAGGACAATTTCTTTATTAACTAATGGCAATCACAGAACACAGAGAGAAGTCCCACATCACAGAATTCAAAAATTTACAACAGAAAAAAGAAAGTATCTTCCATAAATGGCGCTGGCGTAACTAGATGGCAACATGTACAAGAAAGTAAATAGATTCATATCTATTGCTGTGCACAAAACTCAAGTCCAAATGGACTGAAGACCACAACAAAAATCCAGTTACACAAAAGCTAATAGAAGGGAAAGTAGGAAGTACCCTTGAATATGTTGGCACAGGAAACTATTTCTCGAATATAACACCTGTAGCACAGACACTGAAATCGACAATGAATAAATGGGACCTTGTGAAACTGAAAAACTTCTGTAATGCAAAGGGCACTCTCAATAAGACAAAACAGAAGCCTACAGAATGGAATAAGATCTTCAAAAACCACAAATTTGACAGAGGGTTAATCTCCAAAATACATAAAAAACTCAAGAAACTAGACATCAAGTTACAAAATAATCCCATTTAAAAATGGTATACAAATTTAAACAGAGAATTCTCAACAGAAGAATCTCAAAAGGCTGAGATACATTTAAAGAAGTGTTCAGCATTCTTAGCTATTAGGGAAATGCAAATCAAAACTACTCTGAGATACAATGTTGCCACTGGCTAAGATCAAAAATGCTAATGACAGTCTATATTAGAGAGGATGTTGAGTAAGGGGAACACTCCTCCACTGCTGGTGGGAGTGCAAACTTTTAGAGTCACTTTGGAAATCAGTATGGCCATTTCTCAGCAAATTATCAAATCAATCTACCTCAAGACCCAGTGAAACCACTCTTGGGCATATACCCTGAGGATGTTCAACTATACCACAATAATACTTGCTCAACTATGTTCATAGCAAAATTATTCATAATAGCCAGAACATAGAAACAACCTAGATGGCCCTCCACCAAAAAATGGATAAAGAAAATATGGTATATCTACACAATGGCTTGTTTCTGAGCCATAAAAAAAAACAATGAGATCATGATATTTGCAGGCAAATGGATGGAACTAAAAAAAATAATTTTGAGTGAAGTAACCCAGACCCAGAAAAAGAAATACAGTATATAGTCACTCATAAGTAAATATTAGATGTAAGGCAAAGGACAACCAGTCTACAATCCTCAACCCCACAGAGGTTAGGTGGCAAGGAAGACCAAGAGAGGAACTTATGGGTCTCCCTGGGAAGATGAAATGAAAAAAATGTCCTGGGTAAATTGAGGATGGTGGGAGTAGATGAGAAGGAAAAGGGATAAAGAGAGACAAGTTGGGAGTGGGAGAGAGTGAGAGAGTAGCAGGAGAGATACCTTAAAAGAGGGGGCCATTGTAGGGTTGGGAAGAAAACTGATGCCAGGAAAACTCCAAGGAGTCCACAAGAAGATAGATTCCTGGAAAGAGTTGTTGTGGGATTTCCCTCTGTATGCTGTGAATACAATTGGTTAATAAAGAAAGCTGGCTTGAGCCTATGGCAGGGTAGAGCAGAGGTAGACAGGGAAGATGGAACTGAAGGTTGGGAAAAAGAAGGGAAGAGTCAGGGAGAAGCCATGGAGCCACCACCAAACTCAGGCATGCCAAAACTTTGCTGGTAAACTATTGCGATGTGGCAATACACAGATTAATGGAGATGGATTAAATTAATATGTAAGAGTTAGCTATTAGTAGGCTACAGCTAATGGGCCAAGCAGTGATTTAAATAATACAGTTTTGTGTGATTATTTGAGTCTAAACTAGCTGGGGACCAACAAATGGCCCACTCCCTCCAACAAAGAGTGGAGAGGGTGACTGAATGGGTCTTCCTTGTAATAAGATTGGTGACAACCCTAATTGTCATTATGGAGCCTTTGTTCAATATCTGATGGAAGTCGATGCAGATATCCATGGCCAACTACTGGGCCAAGCTCCAATGGGGAAACCCATAGAGACAGCTGAACTAAGCATGCTGGAGCTCACAGACTCTGGACTGACAGTTGGGGAACTAGCATGGGATCGATGTTCACCCTCTATATCTGGATGACAGTTGTGTGATGTGGCCTCTTATAAGGGCCCCTGGCAAGACAGAACCTGTCCATGATACCTGCCTATTCCCTGTGGTGGTATGCCTTCTTCAGTCTTGGTGCCCAAGAAGGAGCTATATCAGCTTGATGTACTATGCTTTGCTTTGATGGGGAAGCTCAGCCAATCACATTTGGCTAGGGTGTGGCCGCCTGGGGCCAGGGAAAAAAGACCTGGGGATCCAGGAGCACTTGCTCTCTCACTCTCTCGGCTGTGCGGCTGTGTGTGGTGCTCACTGGACCCTGATCATGTGAGTTTCTCCTTCTATTAAATTACATTTGTTGTTTTTGAGCTGGTCTGGTTAATTCTAACTACTGGTCGACAATGCCCTTCATTGTTTATTCCCATGGGAGCCTTACACCATCTGAATGGAGGTAGAGGAGGACTGGATGGGGAGGGTGGAGGGAAGACGATGGAGGGAGTGGGAGGAGAGGAGGGAGGGAGAACTGTGGTTGGTATGTAAAATAAATGAAAAACTGATGAATAAAAAATAACACAGTTCACCACAATGCCATAATGGGAATTATGGGCAGAGCAACTCTTTAAGGTGTGCTTGAATGGTCCATGGCATGTTGACTGACTTACATCAGTACCAGAGTACAGCAGCATGGAGATTTGCACATGACACATCAGGCACAAGACTGCTCCTGTTTCTCACATATACTTCATGACCTAGAAGTAACCTCCTAGACCAAGATCCAGGAAACTTTGCTTTGACTGTGGTACAAAGGTTTCAGCCCACACTTGGCTTGAAAAACTGGAAGACTACATGGGACATCCATGGTTGTTTTTTTTTTTTTTTGACCAAGAGCCTCGTGTCAGTACCTGAATACCCACCTTTGACCCTTGTAAAAATTATACTCAAGTTTTTTTTTTCTTTCTGCTTCCTTTATACTGTTAGTAAAATAAAGAGAATATTAATACTTAGGGGAGGAAAGTAAATGTAAGGATATGAGGGTGTGTCTACAGAATTCATCTGCATTTCCATCTGTGATCATACAGGTAACAGCAGGTTCTTGAAAGCATAGGAAATTACCTGATCTCCATGGTAGGAGTGGGAGGTACTTGAAGATCAATGCCGGACATAATTATCTGAACTGTAAATGGGCACCCACATATGAGTCTGCTCCACATGTGTACCCCACACAGAAATGCACACACATGTATGAAAAAAAATATACTCACTTCATCAGAATCATCATAAGAGAGGTGCTTCCCGTTGCAGTACAGAAAGAACTCAAGACTTGCAAAGCTATATAAAAGTAATAGTTGTTTTTGCACTTCTTTCTTGGGCATTCACCCAAATGGGCTGAGAAATTGCTGTTCTGGATATCAGAATCTCTGATACAACTGCAGTCATAGAATAGCTAAGAGACAGATTTGAAAAGTTACAGAACATGCTCGCAAAATGTGAAACTGCTCTACATATGTCCCATTATATTTTTAAAAGTTTCTTCCATTCTTGAAATAGTGTTTACAGTTTTAAAACTTCTAAAACATAGTTGTTTAATAACTGAAAAACAATATACTTCTCTGTATTTATTTCTAGACAAGAAAATTTAGTTGCTCCTAATAATTCATTTCCATTGTCAAAGTTATGAAAGAATTGAAAAAAGAGTGTTTGAAACTATTCATAATTTCTTCATTCAGACAAGTTCTTTTCCATAGTTGCCTTTCTCTAACTTTTATGTTCTGTATCACATTTACTTACTCCATTTAAAACTTCCTGCAAGGTGTCAGTCACATGCCTTGTGGGAGGGTTTCCCAGAGACTAAAGGCATATGATAGTTTCCATGGGGCCAAAATCTGAAATGAAAACCACTTACACAAATGTGTTGAACCATACAGGGTTGGGTGGGAAGCAGGGATCATGCCATATATTGCAGTGCATGTCTATAATTCCAGCACTTAAGTAGCTGAGGCAAGAAGATCCTGTGTGTAAGGGTAGCCTTGGCTACATACTAAGGTCCTGTCTCATAAACAGAAAGTCAGAACTGGTTGTATACCCAGTGTTTGAATTAGGGAAAGGTAAAAGGAGAAAACGGCCCAACTTTCTGAAATTTTAAATAAATTAGCAATATGTACAACACCATAACGATTTTCATGATTAGTAGTTAGCAGTTGACTAAGGATAACTCATAGTTCATAGGGAAAGGGATGTTTTAAACAAAGTGGATTGTTATGGGATACATTAGGCATATGTGAAAATGATATTATAATTTCTGGGTAGAAACCCAAGCGTTGGGAAATTCAGAACTGACAGGGGAGACTTGGACTGTCAAGTAAGCATGAAGTCAGCACTGCTTTTCAGAGAGTCACGAGGGAAGGGAGCCCAGAGTCATAATCATAAATTTCAGCAGAACAGAATTCCTTAGGTTTAAGGAATTCTCACTGATGACAGTTACCTGCTTGAGTAAGAAAAGTGTTTTCAGAAAGCCTATATCCAGGTTCCCAAAGTCAATATTCGGACTCTTGAAAATGAGAATTTGGAAACGAAGTAGTAGAATTTAAGGAATTATAATTTGAGAAACAGATAGTTAGGATAGTGTTCCAAGCAGGATTTCATGTGGAGACTTGTTAATCTCCCATGCTTCACAGCAGAGATCATATAGTAACCTATTCTTGCTTCTTTTTATTGGATATCTTGGCTCTAGAAAGATTTGATAAGTAACCGTGAAATCTGTAGTGCAGTTATGAGAAAGGAAAGGGACAAAATGAAAACTGATACTCACTGTACTATTAGAGTTCGTATTAACACCAGAAGATTTGCATCCTGCCAGACAAGGGGAAATGTAGGTCACTCCATTCTTCCCACAGATGGGTTCCCATTGATTTTTATCACAACTGCAGTCTGAGTTGCAATACGAAAGTGGTACATCTATGTGAGAGTCCACTGAGTTCATTCTGGAGACACATGATGAGAGACATGTCAGAGACAGGACAGAGATGAAATGAGAAAAACAGAGGGAAGGAAGGAAGGAAAGAGTGAAATGATATAGAAGAAAGGAAAGAGGAGGAAGAATAGAAAAGCAGCAAGGGGGTAAATGGTAGGGAAAGATGAAGCCAGTACAGCGGGGAGGAAAATGAAGAAGAAGGAAAAGGCTAGCGAGCCTGAAAACTCCTACCCAAAAGAGAACTGATGAGAATTCTGTGCATGTTACTGGCGTGTGAGCCTATTTAAGCTGCTAGATAAGCTGTGCGGGAGACCCCAAGCCCTGGCCTTAGGGCAGATAAAGTATCAGTAATGCTTCTCAGTATGTACTGACAGTGGCAAAGCAAAAATACAGCTACATGGAATACCCAGATGTCCCAATGGGGACAGTAGCATTGCCAGTTCATAGAGCATGAAAATCCAGTTTGGTGTAAGGAACTGGTTTCTCATATGGGTGTCTGTTAAAATGAACACTAGATGTAGGTTGCACAGCCATGGCTGTGAAGTTTCCCTCCACCTACACTCACACCCTGGTCAAGATGCAGTGGGAAAAACCAAGAGTGTTGAAGTCCAAAACTCCAAATTTGAGTCAATGACAGCCAGCGAGGTAATGTCCAGGCATGGTTGGCTGTATAAACTCTGTTCAAGGGGAAAATGTGCCCATGACAAAGGTACCCATGACATATTGTAAACACTCTAAAAATGGCATGATCAACATAACCCAGCTTTTCTTTAAAGGAGAGATAAAAACTGATTTTGTGAACTCTCAAAAAAAGTGATTGTTTGGGGGAATTTATGAATTGTAACTTATTCTTATTAACTTGTTAACTAACAGAATTCTTGCTAACTGACTAAGTGAAGTTTATTGGAAACTATTTTCAGCCCTATTTTTCCTCATATGCAGTCTTCTAATTGGAATCAATGCATCACTCTGTTGATAAAATGATATATACAAACCCATCGTAAGTCAAGGTTAGACCAGCAAGTGATTTGTTTTCACAGATTAGAGGAAAATTTAACAGATGAAACACGTAAGACATTGAAGTGGTGAAAAGGGCAAACTTGGCAATTCCAATCATGGTCAATTTGAATCTTTTAATGATATAGCCTCCTAAAAACATCCCAGATGCCATAGCAGGTAGGGTTATAATTCCTGTAAATAAAAGAAAGATGTTGTCATTATATAAATAAGGTTTGCCTGTTGTCTTTACATATGAAATACAGTGTGCCCACATAAGCCCTTCATTTTTGTTGCTTCTTAAGTAGAAATGAATAACCAGAATGGAGATGGAAAATCATGCCCTATTTGGAAAAATAAAAAAATAATATCTTCCTGCCTAAAAGAAAGGCCTCATTTCCTGGTAAAAGAAGTCAGAAGTTCTCTTTTTAACAAGTGAATTTTATGAGGAAAATCCCCTTCTATAAATCAATAAGGGCAATATATTTTAAGCTTCACCACCTAAAAGTTTTTAAGATTGAAACTATTTCATTATTTATTTATGTGCATGTACGTGTGTGTCTGCATGAGTGGGGTGAACGTGGGTACAGGCATGCTTTGGTAGTCCAACTATCCAGAAATGAGATCAACCTGGACTGTAGTTGGATTTCTGGTGATTAAGAAAGATAAAAGCTTGCATTTGGGGGGAACTTGTGAAGATGTTTCCCCTCTGCCAAGAGGAATCATTTCTCTTAGCACTGGTAGAAGGGACAGACAGCTGACTGTTTGTGGTGACTATTAGCATATCAAAGCTCACACCAACATCCATGTTCCCTCAGTATCACAACTCCCTGTTGTTCATTTCAAAGTCCATGCCAGTTCTAGCCCTTTTTACCTCGTCTCCTAACCTAAACTTCCTCTGGCTAGTGATCTGCGCCCCCCCCAAGCTACTCATGGTCCTTTTTTTTGATATATCCTTACACCCCTCAGCTTCCTTCCTCCTCCTAGCCCTCTCCATACCGTGCCCCTGTTTCTCTCACTGTGTTTTCTCTTATTCTTTATCCCCTGGAATTTTCTGTAAAGAGCCCTGGCCAGATTCAGTCAGCTGGCCATATTCTGTCTACTTCTATTTGCTCTGGACTCTTCAAGATGCTTCTGACTGTTCTCTCTCATATCATTCATGTCAACAGTTTATCAGTCGTCTATAAAACAAAATAGAAAACAGTCTGCCTTACCTAATACAAAGTTCGCTTCTGATGCTGACCGGGAGAACTGTTGTTCTATAAACTTGAAGAGGTAAGTAAAGGAGCCAATAAAACTGCTGATTTGTAGTAAAGTCAGTACCAAGAATATAACATACAGGTGGTTGGTAAGAATACTTTTCAGAGACTTTAGAAAACCTCAAAAATAACAAGAGTGAAGAAAGTATTGTAATACAACTTAAACATTCCTTACATTCTATTCTACTTATTATGCGTGTAATTTAAGTCACAAATACATAGAACAGTAAATTAGAGGGTATTCTTAAATCTTTCTCTAAACAGATTTGTAAAGATATCTCTTCAAAACTTTCCACATTTATATTATGTATTGGTTATTTTTTTATGAAAATTAGTTTTTGGTCTCTCCTGTTCTTTGGTTTTATTTGTCCAGTGGATGCTTGGTAGTTCTCCGTACTCTTAGTCTTTCATACCTATCAATACAATTACCTGTTCATTCAATAAATATTTAGTTTTGAGTTGGGTACCAGGGGATTTTTTTGAAATATGAATCTTGAAAATGATGTTTCCTAGTGATCAGCATGTAATAATGTAATTTTATGTCAAGGAAGCAATACATTAAACAGAAATTTAAATAATCTCTTGACCATGGGAATAAGAATAATGACATTCAGAAGTTGTAAGCATGTTTAATTTGTGATGATTCTAACTCGTTGATCCCTGAAATGCAGTTTTTCTACAGAACACTGCCCAAGCAAATATGGTGTCATTGAAGTCACCTACCATAGGGTAAAACAACAAGAAGCAAAGAATAATGATGAGTCACAGGCCATATTAACACAGGAACACTAAGAAACTCATCTCTGTCATCCGTGTGATGGGATTTGAGCCATGTGCAACTATACCTGGTTATAATTTTATTGATATACTTTAAAGAAAAGAGACATATTTGTGTGTGTGTGTGTGTGTGTGTGTGTGTGTGTGTGTGTGTGTGTGAGAAAAGGGCATTGGATTCTCTATGTGAGAGTTACAACAGTTAGCAACCACAGTGGGAGTTCTGGGAACTTAACGGGATCTCTGCAAGAGCAATAAGTGCTTTTAATCAGTAATCTTTCTCAGCTATCCCCTGACATGTTCTTTTTAAAGTCGATGTTAAATTTAAAAACCCTGGGGCTGTAGAACCCTTGCCTAGTATGAGTTACATTCTAATATTCTTTGCCTGATCATTCAACAAATATTTAGTTTTGAATTAAGTATTAGGAGATATTCTGAAATATGAATCTTGCACATGATATTTCCTATATATTAACATGTAGTAACATGATTTTTTATGTCACTCTCAAAGACATGCCCAGGAGCTTACTTTCTGGGTGATTCTGTGTTTTGTTAAATTAACAATAAACATAAACCATAATAAAATATTCCACTGATTTAGGTTTTGTTACTAGTATTTTTGAGAACAATTTTACCTTGGTTTCATAGTCCAGGCTAAAATTGAATTCCTGATCACCAGAACCATTATATATAACTGGCTTTAATTTTTGTTTTTGTTATTTCACCAATTACCTCTGCTTCCTTCCATTTTAAAGTTTCAGAGTAGAATTCAAAGATATGACTTTTACTAAAGTATTTATATCAATATGTTTTTGTGTCATTTTTTCTAATTTGTTCCCCTCTCCCCTGCTCTCCCGATATATTTCTCTCTCTTTCCTCCAATTTGAAAGGAGCTGTTAAGACCTCATTGTCTTGGCTACTTTTATCTACCTTTTCTAAATTGTAACTTTGATTATGGCTTCTTCGTAAAACATGTTGTTTTTAAATATTCTTAAGTCTCAGTGGGGTTAACATCTTCACATAGACTAACTATGAAATCCTTACCAGTCATGTTGGCAGAAGCTTTTTTCTCCTGTTTGAACAAATTAGTCATGTGATTCTTTTCTTTATCTGTTTGGAGTACATTTGGAGATGATGAGTTTTTCCTTTGCTTCTGCGATGTCTTTGGAATTTTTGGTAGAAAAAAGAAGGGTATAGAAGCAATAACGGCTAATAATCCAGACACAAGAAAACTGAGCCACCAGGCACCAACCCAACGTGCATCAGCAGGAGTTATTCGGATGCTGCCTGGAATGAATAATTATAACAAGCCAGTCAGAAATCATCCTGAAAGACAATATTGATAATGACAGTTGGCATGTAAAGATGAGGAAACCAAAGTATGTTTTATAAATCCTAACATGCAATCTTTGTTTTTTAGGTTTTTTTTCAACTTAATACCACCTACTTCAACAAGGCCATAACTCTTAATAGTACCATACCCTTTGACCTATGGGGTCAAAAACATATAAAATGTACTTCACGCACTATTGAATAAAAGGAGATGCAGAGAGATCTGAATACAACTGTAGCCATCAAATTTCTAAGAATTCTAAAACAAAATGGATAATTATTTCTAAATGTAACTGAACGTTTTCCATTACCAATAAAAATCAATTCTCCAGCTCTGTAAGAATTTCAAATGAGAAGTAATTTGACTAAGGTTTGTATTGAAAACAAGTGAAAACTTGTGCCTTATTTTGGCCTACTATATTGTAACTCTAATTTAGAAATAAATCTTTTGAAGTTCTTACAGTTCTGATGAGATAGACCCTTAGATTTGTTTATACAGCAATCACTTATATGTTCAGGAAGATTAATTACTATGGTTATAAAGAGACTATCATGTATTTGGTGGGTTCTGAGCAATCGGGGAGTCAGTGAGGAGGAGCATCACTGAAGAGAAGCCATGTCTTTGATGAGATTCTCAGGACTACACTAACGGAAAGTGGAACAGAACTCTCCACTAAAAGATTCAGGAGTATGAGATGAAAGGGTATTTTGAAAGTTCCACACACAGTAGTCATGGTTACTATAAAGGGTGTCAATAAGAGATTAGTGGGGAAGAATAAAGTGAATCAAATTATAAAGATAAAAATAGTCATGAAGAGACATGGGTCTAGTTCTGAAGAGCCTGATTGCTGTAGAACAATCTTTGTACACTGCAAATATTACTCTCATTGGCTAATAAGGATCTGACTAGCCTAAAGCTGGGCAGGAGAAATTGTGCAGGAGAGCCAGGGCACAGAGGATTCTGGGAAGAAGAAGTGCAGAGTTAGAAGAGTCTGGGGAGACATAGAGGGAGTAAGACATGCTGGAGGACAGGTAAAGCCAAGCCATAAGCCATGTGACAACACATATATTAATATAAATTGATTAACTTAAGTTGCAAGAGTTAGTAATAAACCTGAGCTATCAGCCAATCATTTATGGTTAGTATTAAGTATCATTGTTGGTTATTTGGGAACAAACAGACAAGAAAGTAAAGTCCATCTACTATTGGTGCCCAACAGGAGGCCATGTACATCCACATAAAAACTGAGAAAGTTTTAATAAGGTTCTAAACACATAAAAATGGAACCATCAGCAACATCCTAGTCTCCTTTCTCTTATTTAAGAGGAGGTTTGCTACAAGTTGCTTTTGGTAATAGTCTGGAAAAAATGTTAAACAAAGGAGATTAGATTCTGGGGTTTTGTTGTGAAACAAAAGGAGCAATATAGAAATGATAGATTAAAGGGTAGATTGATGAATATACTTTAATCCCCAAAACAATTACTAATCTTAAATTTTACATAGGTATGGATTTTGGTTTGCTAGTACAAATTTAAAGTTAATTTTGTTATACTGTATGTAAATTTCTACTCTTCTTTAAGATATTGTGTTTATGCAGCTCATTTTAAAATGTAATGTATAGTTAAGAAATAAAGATTAATGGTCATCTATAATAGTCAAACTAATAGTCATGTTAGGTATGCTTTTAAGGACATACACAGATATATTTAGATATATAGATGGTCTTAAAACATTTCAAAGAGCTACAAAATATGTCATTTAATATGCTTAATAACCAGAGTCTTTTCATGTCAATGAGACATCTCTGTTCCTGGCCGCACCAATCTCTTTCAGAAAAGGTGATGGGCATTGAAGAAACTCCATATGTAGTTTGCTTTGATTATGGCAAATGCTAACTATTTGTACAAAAAAAATACGCTTGATGAAATTGCTGACAGTGTATTGGCCAAACAGGGTCAGCTGGATACAAAAGAAAGTAGCTGCCAAACTTTGCCAAGAAAAGTAGGACAGTGCTTCAAATTTCTTTGTTTCTAATTAAAGTTTGTCAGATACACTAGACCTGTAGGCCAAAGAAGGATTCTTCAATATTACAGAAAAACTTTTGGTGACTGTCAAGCCAATGTCCCTGCTGTTAGGTAACATTCCACCCCTCTAGGTTCTTTGATAGACTTGGAGACTAGATAGTCATAACTAAAATTTTCCTTAGTTATAATAAAATGTAAACTAGGTATAAAATTTTATATTGGTAAAGATAAGATGAATAATAGAGTATTTTCTCTCATTTTGCCAAATAAAAGTGGACTGGATATTGGAATTGTAATTTTTTCTTGATATGTATTTTTGTTGTATATATTTTCCTTATTTTAAAAGTAGAACCTTTTTTAGTTAGACAAAAGGGGAGAATACTGTGGAACACTCTTTGTACACTGTAAATCATATTACTCTCATTGGTCAAAAAAAACTGACTTATCTATATCTGGGCATGAGAGACTGCATGGGAGAACCAGGCTAGGGGAATTCTGGTAGGAAGAAAGGGGGATTTAGAAGAGTCTTCAGGAGATGCAGAGAGAGAGCAAGACATGCTGGAGGACAGGTAAAACCACAAGCCATGTGGTAGAACATAGATTAATAGAAATGGATTGATTTAAATAGTAAGAAGTCTGAGTCATCAGAGGAGCATTTATAATTAATATTAAATATATTAAATATCCTTGTTGGTTATTTGGGAACTGGTGAGCAGGAAAGAAAAGTTCACCTACACCTGGCTATTGCAGAAGTCTGATCTCAAATCATTATAACTTCACAGGCATGAATCAGATTTGTTTAGAAGTATTTTTCTGGAAGTGTGATGAATGAGAATCACTGACACTGAAGTAAGATCAAGTGAAAGGGGGGAGGATTATGTGATGATTCCATGAATAACATGATAAATTAAGATATTCATAAGAGAAAGACTGTGGGATATAATGTAAGATTTAAGAATGAGTCTGGAGCACAGTATATGCCAGATTGAATTTTAGGTGTTTATTTCAATATCTAAAAGTAGAAAAAGTGAGCAAATAATTGTTAAAAAATTGTTACCTCATTCTGTCTCATGAGCCAGAGAAATCAGATTACAGCTGAGAAGTAGATAGTGAGAGGAGAAGTGAGAAATCTTCCAAATTCAGATTTTTGTTTTACAAGATACTTTACTATGAAGGGAAGGTTAAACAGAAAATCAGCTACAAAGCTGTTTGAGGACATAAAACATCATATACAAAAAAAGACACCCTACAATAGAAATAACTTTGTGATAAACACATAGTAGAGGTAGACAGTTGAGGACAGCCAGGGAGGGATCCAGTGAAAGAGTAATAAAATGAGATCTTTAAGATGCAGAATGGAAAAAATCTAATCCTTATGGTGGGTTTACAAGTATGTGATGACGGGGGATACAATTCTAACTGATTTGGTGATTGAAGATGAGAAACATGATGAAGATAAATGTTTATTTATTTAAAAGAGAATTTGAAGTTGAGAGAGTTTCCACACTTTGGTCAGTTTCTCTGAATTATGAAGGAAAGATTACTCTGAGAAGTTAAAAAACCATAGGGGGAAAAAAACATAGGGATCCCATAGTGTATAGTGATATTTTGTTGGTGTTGCAACAAATAAAACTTGCCTGAAGATCAGAGTACAGAGAGCTAAACCACTAGAGGACAGGCAGTGATGGACAAAGGCAGAGGGATCTCTGTTAGCTCAAGGTCACCCTGGGCTATATGAAATTGGTCCAGTCTGTAAGAGAAATAGAACTCACACAAAGGTGATTCCAGTACTTGGGATTCCACCCCTTTGGTCTCAGCAATAGAGAGGTAGAGACAAGAGTGATATGGCTGGGCAGTGATAGGAATATTATACAAGAGGAGACAGGTGCTCATTGCAGTCGGAGGAACATTGCATTCTAGGTAGCCAGTCTGAGAGTGCAGTCTGAGGAGGAGTCTGAGGACAGGATCACCCTTTCAGTCTAAGCATTGGTAGAGGTGAGAACTCTCTAGTGGCTTGTTGCTCTGCATCTCTCCTCTCTCAGCTTTCACCCCTAATATTTGACTGAGTTATTTTATTAAGAAAAACTAGAATTCATGATACACTAGTATGCATTCCTTCATTCTCCAATTGAAGGGAACCATATGCCAAACCCTCATCAGGACCAGGGAAAGCATCAAAACTAAGACACATGGTGGAGATGCTCAAAACCTTCTAGCCATACCCCAACCTCAACGTATCTTCCTGAAGCTTCAATCTGTAATTCCTGTGTTTCTAAATTAAATGCACAACTTGTGACCGTGCAACTAATTTGACTGTGTAACCAGTTTGTATTCGATTTAGTTGTCTAAAATAAGATTGGTCAAAATGGCCAATTTTATACTGACTTGCAAAAGCTTGGTTTAGGCAAGAGATAAACTTTGTTTTCAGTATGAATGCATCCTTTCCACCTATAATTTATAAAACATAAAATCAAGAGTCTATTGAAAGAGTTAAACCAGTAACTTGAAGGCATAGTGGCTAGTCTTTAAACGTCACTCTCCTGGTCACCTTACTGATTCTACTTACTCGGGTCTACGTATCCAACGTCTACATATAACCGGGCAAACATAGATGACATGATAAAGCCAATTATTGGACCAATCATTGCTACTGTATTCAGAAGACCTGTGAACATATCAAAACCATTCAGTCAGAGTCCAAGAACATATAGTGATATTTTTTCTCATCAAAAAATATTTCATTGGATTTGTTCTTCTTCTACTCACCCCAGATCCATCCTCACTTCCCTACCCACCCAAATTTGTGCCTTCTCCTTCTGTAAATCTCATCAACTATAGCTTGTGCCACTGTATGTTCTTGGGTGTGGCCTTGCCCAGAGCATGGTAAACCCATCACAGGCCACACTAATAAAGAAAACTTACTCTCCCTCTGCCAGAGGTTATCAAACACAGGGATGGGATTTTGTGTCCAACTCTTGTCTCCATATAGGGATTTTGTCCACCTTGAACTTTTATTTGTTTATATATATATATATATATATATATATATATATATATATATATATGTATGTATATATTAGGCTTTACAGTACAATGTTATATAATGCTTTTCTCTATTTTTTAGGGATATGAATTTACTTAAGGAGGTGGTGGTAAGATAGGTCAGTTCAATGGTGAAGGGTACTGGCAGCTTTACTAGAGGAAAAGAAAGGAGTTAAAAAAAAATAACTTAGTAATGCTATCATTTCCAGGTTAGACCTAGGAAAATTAAGGACTGAAATTCATATGTTCTGTATATTACCTAAGTATAAAGAAGAATGTCCTTCTTTTGCAAAGTCATCAATATAGGAAATTCCCAGGGGCACTATTGGTGTTTCCCCTACGCCACGAAGCATGTTCCCCATTAGCACATAAATCCACATGTGTGACTTGGATTCCTTTTCACAACCTGTTTAAAGAAAAATGTGCTTTATTTTAAGCATGAATTACAGCACCAATACCAAGAACTCTACAAATTCAGATATTTAATTGGTCCTGGGATGTATCATTTGCTTGCTTTTGCTGTTTTTTAATTTTATATAATTCCTATTCAATCTACAACATTTGAAAATAAAAAATGACATAAAAGAACACAGAAAACATACATAAAGCAACATGATCTAAAATCTCTTTGCACAAAAAAAAATCATCTAATGTTTTTTATTCATATTACATACTTTGGACATACATAAAATATACATATTTTATATGTAATACAGAATTAAATGTCTAGCAAGTAAATATCACTTTTAAAGCTAACTCTGTTAGGACAACTTCCTTGTTTATTTTCCCTGTGTTGTATTCTGTGTCAGGACATTCACAATGCTGTGAGAAATAACCATATCAGTTAAGGGTCAGTGCTCTTAACTGCTGAGTCTTCTTTTTGGTCCCTAATTTTATCTTTATAATTAGAAAATACTTAAAATCTTTCCTTCAGTCACAAAGAGATATTTTGGTTATAATTATAAATAAGTCTCTAAGCATCTCACTAATTATTTTCTTAAAGTTGATTAATAACAATACATTTACAAAGAATTAGGTAAGTATCCTTTTGTTAAATGGATGTTAAAAAATGACTTCTAGAAACAGTGATAAATTTATACAATCTCAACAATACAAAAAGAAAAAGAATTAACTACTCGTTTCTTTTACGTTTAATCTTCCCTTATCTGATATACTAGGTAGAATTATCTAGAGTGTTATGTCTATATTATCGCATGAGAATACTTTTAAAAAATCTTCAATTGGAGTATTATGTTTTTTATAAGGCACCTCTTTCTTATTTGCATACTCATGCTTTCTTGCTTGCTTGAGTTGTTTGTTGAGACAGGGTTATAGTATATGGCTCAGGTTTTCCTCAATGCCACACTCCTTCTGTTTCAACCACTGGGTTCTGGGACTACAGATATTTACACAGTCAGTTCTTGTAACTTTATTTTAACTGCAAGCATCTTTTCCCAACTTCTAATTGAAACAGTCCTTAGCTACTCCTCAGACACTTCTAAAGGCTCATTCTGTATTACATGTCCACACTATGATTATGTCTATATGTCAAGGTCAAATATTTATTGTTTTTGATCAATTTTGCTGATATATTTTATAAAGATCTGTATAGATATATTATATATACAAAGCTTCAAGTTGAAGTCGCTGTTACTATTAATTCTTACCTTTCCCCACTACCTCAGGTGAGGTTCCAGTGAATGATGTAGTTTGATTAACTAAACACATCAACGTGGAGCTGTTTAAAGAGCTGATGTCATTGTCTGAGTACCTGTAACTATAAATGCACCATTAGACTTAACCTTTTGTTTATTTACCAAGTATTTTCACTTTTCCAAGAAACTATTTTCCTCTTAATTGTGTTTCTCTCTTCTCCAGGTTAATAAGAATTCCCTGATAACTTTCCAACCTCAAATTTAAGAGAAATAATTAGTAACAGTAAAATGGGGAGAAGGCCCAGTAAGGTACTTCAGTGTCCCTCAGGCAAGGGAGATGATATGACAGATGATACTCTAATTATTCCATAAACATTCTTGGATTTGCCATTCTATTTTCTGAACTGCTGAGTGCAGTAATTCTTAATTAGCTTCAACTATGACAGTAATAGAAACTTTCTGATGAGTTATGTTTAAAAAGCTAGAGAGTCATGTTTTTAAATCAGTCTTAAATGTATGCTAATCCATCAACCTTTTCTATCAAAACATTATTTTCTTTCATGGATGTACATGCATACATAAGTTAATGTCTCATTCTGAAACTTTAATAAATGCTAATCCACTTCAACTTGATCAAGGTGTATTTAATAGCAACAAAGGGGATGGAATAAGAATGGGGACATATGACACATCTCAAGAAATGCTAATATAACCTGTACCTCCATGCAGGATAACCCAGTGCATGCCAAGTACTCTACTCCACTTCAAAGCTAGAATCAAAATGCAGTGTTTATACTTAAGGACCTTCATCCTCTCTATCATGTAAGTTTAATATCCAAGGTTGTCGTGAAGGAAAATCATTAGCTGTGCTTGAAGGTTGAGCATGGGGTGGATATTTAGAGATGTCACCATATCTAGAACATATGAGATGAAACTTAATGATGAAAAAGAGTTTAAGAGACAGACCCCAGAGGAAAGTACACAAGACAGTTGCTCAGCAACTGTATGAAACACTGGAAGGTCACCTAGGAAAGTAAAGGACCCTTTCAGTGACCAGCATGCATTGACAAGCAATTTTAAATATAATTGATGCGCAGGTGAGAACTTTAAACATTTTTGATAGTGACTTAAAATAATTTCAATGTGTGTCCTTACCACAATATATATGCACACTTACAAATATATGTGTAGCTCAAATGGTGCCTTGGAAGGACAGAATCTATCTCTGCATACTATTCAAGTCTATCTTACAATACTCGATATTCTCAACATCCTGAAGAGTTTTTGCTGCTCCAATGATAAACTGGGACCAGAAATTTGATAACCTGTTCTAGAAAGCTTGGAGTTTAAAACAAAATTAAGAAAATTGATTTGTATTTAGAACTTAGTTCTTGTATTGAATGTAGATCAAAACAGAGCTGAGGGACTGGAGAGATGGCTCATCAGTGAAGAGCATTGCTTGCTCTTCCTGAAGTTCCCAATTTTCTTTCCAGCACCCACATCAGGAGGCTCATTACTACCTATAACTCCAGGTACAGGGGATCTATTGCCTTCTTCTATCTTTCGCAAGCTACACATGCATATGGTGTACACACATATTCAGAAGCGAAACACTCAAACACATGAAATAAAAATAATGCATAAGTCTCTAAAATAGTAGAACTGAAACTGAAGACAAGACATCTAGATCACTGACTTCAGTCAGGATAAGAACATTGATGTCCACATGGACTGATGTAAAAAGGGTAAGATCTTGGGGACTGCTGGTTATCAGCATTTCAGTAAAGTTAGAGCTTAAGATGAAGTCTATAGCTTTGACCTGAATTGCTTTGCAATTTTGAGAGCAACAGCTAAATGAATGGATCTGAAACAGAGTTCATGGTGTAATGCAAGGTTGGGAAAGCCTTGTGAATGCCCAGTGGATATATAGACATGGTAAGCCGTGCTAGCCATGAAAGCAAAGTATTGGTATGATAAAGAGGCCACACATAGACAAATAAGTTTAAAGAGCATAAAATGATGAAAATAAAAGAGGGGAAAGTTTCTTGAATGGTTGACTGTAAGAAGAATATGACATTAGTATGGTGACAATGTGAATGCCAAGTGTAGCAAAGATTAAGTAAGTGTGTGTGTGTGTGTGTGTGTGTGTGTGTGTGTGTGTGGTGGTGGGGGGTTACAAATGGGTTCTGGTATCCCAGCACCCCTGTTCTAGCTTTAGTCCCATTTAGGGGTGAGCATTCAGTCTCTTCTCAGCACAAGATCAAGCCAGTTATAATTCCTTCATGGATAGGGTAGATGACCTCCAAGCTCCAGCTGTTATTGGGGAAATAGCAACAGTTTATAACATTTAGGGAAAAGAGAATTATTATACTTTGACATTGTAGCCATTAGTAGTTTGGCCTAGCTTCAGTGGATGGCTGCATGCCCATGCACTAATGGGACTTAGACAGTTATAAAAGAAAGTTTAAAATGAGGATGAAGCAGGGGATTTGCAAGTTTGAAGGAGGGTGTATGGGGTGTGAGAGGAGTTTCAGGGAAAATGTGGGTATATGTGATTATATTTCATTGTGTACCAGTATGAAGTTCTCTAAGAAGTTTCTCAAAAGAAGGAAAGAGAAATGAAACCCCATCACTAAGTTACATGTCAGTGGAAAAGGCACAGGCCATACTTACTATCCCATGAAGAAATGTGGCATTGCAGTCATAATACTCCCAATGCCCATGATGAAGCAACCAATTCCAATCAACTTTGGTCTGTGCAGTTTGGATCCAAAGTAACTCACAAATACAATAACCAACAAATTCCCTAAAAGGAAACCAAATTATATCAATTTGATTTTTCAGAGCAAATGCTGATGGTCAATGTGTCTAGAAGAATGAAAAGCCCCAAACAGTAAAAATAGAGACAATATTTGGCCCTTTCCTCGGGTTGAATGATGAGGGAAAATTCACCCTAATTAAATTGACCATAGAAAAGTATAGGATTTAGAACATGCAGAGGCAATTTTATCTGTTTCATTTATTTATTGAAAGTTTATTTATTTAATTTTGTAAAATTATGTATATGTGTGAGTGTGTGTATGTGTACACGAGTGCAGTGCTCAGAGAGGCCAGAAGAGGAAGTCAGATCCCATAGAGGTAGAGTCACAGTTGTGAGCTACCAGATTTGTGTCCCATAAACCAAACCTAGGTTCTCAGAACAAGTGGTAAGAATTCTTCTTAACTGCTGGATCATTTTCCTAGGCCTTTGTTTTTGTTTTGAATATCAATGTTTTATTTTTGGAATGGTCATCAATGCCTAAATCACTTTAGATTAGATATCACCATATTTCTTTTGACCTGTATGAAAATTCATAGGGGACACTGAGTTCTGGGTTGCAAAAGAGAATTTATTTCTTTTTGCGCCAGTCTATGGAATATATTTTGGAAACAATAAAACATACTTAAATTGTAAGACAATATTGTTAAAGCATATTGTTTTCCTTTTGAGGAACTTAAAGTAGGCTAGATTATACTAAAATGAAAACAAATGGAGAAAAGTCTTCCTAATGTGAGAGAAAAACATTACTTGATTCATTTTTTATACATTCCTGGCATTCAAAGCTCGGTTGACCGAGATGGGGGGAAGGGAGGAAGGATGAATGTGGGATCAGTGAAGAATATATTTCAACTAAGGGAGTCATTTTAGAGTTTACAGGAAACTTGATTATATATGGGATCCCAGGTCCAAGGAGAGATCCCCAGATTGTTCTCTGGACAGAGGAGGGGGTGCCTGAACCGGCCTTGGCCCGTGACCATACTGATGAATATTTTGCTTATCACCATAGATCCTTCATCTGGCGTTGGATGGCGATACAGATGGAGGCCCGCGTTGGAGCACCGAACTGAGCCCCCCAAGATCCAAATGAGGAGCAGAAGGAGGAAGAAAATGACGAAGGACTGCGAGGGATACTATCACCCACTGATACAAGGGGTCGGATCTAATGAGAGTTTACCAAGGCCAGATGGACCGTGACTGAACGAGCATGTGATCCAACCAGATTCTCTGAATGTGGCCGGATTTTCTGAATGTGGCTGGCCTGCAGTCTTTCTGAGAAGCCATTGACAATGACACTGGGACTGGTTTCTTCTGCATATACTGGATTTTTGGGATCCAGTCTGTTTGGATGCTCACCTTCCTGGACCTGGAGGGAGGGGGGAGGAACTTGGACTTCCCACAGGGCAGGAGACCCTGACTGCCCTTGGGGACAAAGAGGGAGGAGGAGAGGGAGGGGGGGAGTGGGAGGGCGTTGGGAGGAGGGGCGTAAATGGAAACTTTTTATAATTTAATAAAATTACTTTCAAAAAAAAAAAAGTCCTAATACGTACTTGTCATGGCATTTCCTGGCAAAATATCATAAAAGAATAAGCCATGAGCATGATTATAAACAAATGATAAAAAGACATTAGAAATGAAAACAGACAGGTGAGCAGAACTCAGGGAGGAAAATGTCAATTAACTAAGAGCATTAATAAAATTTCTAAGAGGAAAAACTATTTGAAATGTCATGTTGACTGCAAATTACCTAGCTGGATGTTGGGAAAAGGAGAACTCCAAATGGGGGAGTCGATTATATTATACCTGGGATTATATATAAACAATAAACAGATAGTTACCAAAAGTTAGTAAATACTTGGCAAAAAAAAATATACAACGGAAAATTGAAAGAAAGAGCCAGCAAAAAAAAAAAAATACATGAAGTAAAGAATTAGTTGGAAAGAAAACAAACTGTAAAAACAAAAAACAAAGTATCCTTACAGGTGTAATAGTTTTGATTCAGGAGATCAAAAGTAGCAAACTAAGAAGAAAAATAAAGTATAGCAAAGTTAAAAAAGAGAAAAATATATAAATTTTAATTATACAAAATGGGAGAAAATAGTAGAAAGGAAAAGAAAGAATAAGAAGAGGAGACCTAGAGAGCCACCTGGGAGAGACCTCCAGAACCACACAAAGGTGTTGATGTCAGAAGCTTGCAGAGTGAGGACACCTGACAAATGCTGGGTTTTCAGGGCTCATCGCTTGGAGCAACAAATCTCTAAATGAAGCATTTTTAGCAAATGTTTTGAGGTTGCAGAAATTAGTCTTTAATTCTTGTAACTCAGAACCGAAAGCTCAAGCTTCTAAAGCTTGAAACTTTAAGTCTTTGGAAACAAATAATGGGGGCTCATTCACTTTTTACTAGTTGGAGATATAATACAAAAAAAGATAAAATTTGGAATCAAAAAATTCAAGTTTGTACCATTTTTAGTGATATAACTGATGTTAACTCCTACACATCGTGAGTGGCAATTTTTCCCAAGATATTACAACAAAAATGACTCCAGATATTGCTATATTTTGGAGAAAGGACAGGGTTACCCCATCTTGAGAAGCTTGGGCACAGAACAAGTCTGTACTATATTTTTCCTCTTTAAGTCTGGTTAGTAAAATAGAAATAAACATTACCAATTTCAAATCCTCCATCAATCAAACCAGCAGTGGAAGATGATATTTCAAACCTCCTTTCTATTTGCGTGATAGAAGTTTTCATAATGATTGCACCAAGTGCCTTGCATATATAGCTGAGGGAGAGGGCTGCCAAAAACATCTAAGGAAAAGCAAATGGGAAAGGTTAATCAAAGTAGGATATACTGTTTCTGGACTCAAATACTTTTCTACTTTCCTTACAGATACAGTTTTTCTGTTTTTTATTTTATTTTTTAATTGAGGACAGCCTATCAGTGTTTCCCCAATAGCATTTGGCATTCCCTTAGCTCTTTTCATGTTATGATTGTACAAAACACATAACTCACATAACTTCCTAACTTGATTATCATTACAGAAGCAAAGTTAACATTGTAAATGAACATTTTCTGTCCCAACTGCCCAGTCCCAAATAAACACTCAAAAGTTTAATATTATTTATAAATGCTTGGTTGATAGTTCAGGCTTGTTATTAGCAAACTCTACATTTAAATCAACCCATATTTCTAGTTATGCTTTTCCATGTGGTGGTACCATTATTAAGAGGAAATTTTCATCTCTTGCTCCCTCTGCATCTGGCTGGAGACTCCTGACTCTACCCTTCTCCTTCCCGTAATCCTTAGATGGGTCACACTGTCTATACTTCCTGCCTGGCTACTGGCAAATCAATGTTTTACTTATCCAATTCAACTGACAAATCTTTATAGTGTAGAAGAGGATTATTCCACAGTATGTCTCACTTTTCTTCTAATTAAAAAATAAGGATGTAACTTTAACATAGTAAGATTATATACAACAAAAAGTTATTAAAATTACAGTAACAATATCTAACCCATTTGCATTTAGCAAAATTAGAGGCAATACTTAATTATCTGTCTTCTCTCTGTGAATTTAAAGTTTTGTATCTAATGTATCTTTTAGCATAACTGAAGAAAACTAAAACAATCTTGTCTTCTACTCACTCCATCAAAGATTCCAGAAGAGTAAAATGTTATCTTATAACTTTGGACAGTTATCCAAAGTTCCTCTGCAACATTGGGGAATTCAACTCTGGCCTACAGGCCTAGCATGTCTCACAGACTTTCCTGTGAAGCAGGGAACTTCAAAGAACTGTTCTCTCATGTTTTAGCAAAGTTAGGCAGTCTCTGAAGTAGATTTGTGCTGCTAGCAGCAGACATGTCTCATTGCAATAAAAAGCCTTGGGTTGTTAAAAATTTTAAATGTCATATTTTATAGGTCTTTGAAGTATTTGAAGGCCATCTCTCTAAATATATCTGTGTATGACTTGAAAACAATTAACATGACTATAAGTTTTACTATTATAGATGACAATTAATCTGTATTTCTTAATTATACATTACATTTAAATGAGTGGCATAAACTTAATACCTTAAACAAGAGTAGAAATATACATATAGTATAAAACTAACTTTAAATTTTTATTAATACACCAAAATCATACTGATATAAAATATTTAAGATTAATAGTTGATTTTGGATTAAAGTAGATTCAAGAATCTATACTTTTTTTAAAGTTTATTAAATTATAAAAGTTTCCATTTTTGCCCCTCCTCCCAACACCCTCCCACTCCCCCAACTCCCTCTCCTCTTCCCTCTCCATCCCTAAGAGCAGTCCGGGTTTCCTGCCCTGTGGGTAGTTCAAGTTCCTCCCCACTCCCTCCAGGTCCAGGAAGGTGAGTATCCAAACAGACTGGATCCCCAAAAATCCAGAATATGCAGAGGAAACAAGTCCCAGAGTCATTGTCAATGGCTTTTTAGAAAGACTTCGGGTCAGCCACATTCAGGGAATCCAGCCTCCTCCAGAGAAACTGGTTGGATCAAGCGCTCCTTCAGTCTCAGTCAACTGGCCTTGGTGAAATCTCATTAGATCAGTCCCCTTGTATCAGTGGGTGATCGCTCCCCTTGCGGTTCTGATTTCCTTTTTCATGTTCTTCCTCCTTCTGCTCCTCCTTTGGACCTTGGGGGACTCAGTCCGATGCTCCAATGTGGGTCTCCGTCTGCATCGCCATCCATCGCCGGATGAAGGTTCCCTCTGATCTTGCCCTTCCTGCTCACGTTCTTCTTCCTTCTGTTTCTCGCTTGGACCTAGGGAGTTAAGTCCAGTGTTCCAACGTGGGTCCCCGTCTCTATCTCCATCCATTGCCAGATGAAGGATCTATGGTGATAAGCAAAATATTCATCAGTATGGTTATGGGCCAAGGCCAGTTCAGGCACCCTCTCCTCTGTCCAGAGAACAATCTGGGGATCTCTCCTTGGACCTGGGATCCCATTTACAGTCAGGTCTCTAGTAAACCCTAAACTGACTTTCATAGTTGAGATATATTCTTCCCTGAACCCATATCTATCCTTCCTCCCTCCCCCTCTCCAAGTCCCACGAGTATTTCCCATTCCTCCCCTGCTCCCTTCTCTCTAACCCTCTCCCCTTCCAACTACCCCCCAACCCCCCCATGCACCCGTGGTTACCTGGAACTCTTGTCTATTTCCAATATCCAGGAGGAAAACTACCTGAATTTTCTTCAGGTTCACCTTCTTATTTAGCTTCTCTAGGATCACGAATAATAGGCTCAAAGACCTTTAATTATGGCTAGAATCCACTTATGAGTGAATACATACCTTATTCCTCTTTTTGGGTCTGGCTTACCTGACTCAGTAAAGCGTTTTCTTTTTTTTTATTTTACTTTTTATTTATTTATTCATTTATTATTTAATTTTTACTAGGAACCCCTCCAGCATCAAGTCTCTTGCAAACCCTAGAATGGCTGGCTCTCTTAGTTGCGATATAAACTTCCCTGCTCCCATAACCATCTTTCCTCCCTCCCCCCCTCCCATTCCCCCAAGCCCTCCCCAGTTCTCGCCCTCTCCCCTCTCCCTAACCATCTTCCCTTACTTCCACCTCCCCACCCCCCATGCACCCGAGTTTGCTTGGCAATCTTGCCTAGTTGTATTATCCAGGAGGATAACTATATAAATTTTCTGCAGGTTCACCTTCTTATCTAGCTTCTCTAGAATCACAAATTATAGACTCAAAAACCTTTAACTATGGCTAGAATCCGCTTATGAGTGAGTACATACCATATTCCTCTTTTTGGGTCTGGGTTACCTCACTCAGTAAAGCGTTTTCTATTTCCATCCATTTGCATGCAAAATTCAAGATCTCATTGTTCTTTACCGCTGAGTAAAACTCTAATGTATATATGTTCCACACCTTCTTTAACCATTCTTCTATTGAGGGGCACCTAGGTTGTTTCCAGGTTCTGGCTATTACAAATAGTGCTGCTATGAACATAGTTGAACAAATACTTTTGTAGTACGATAGGGCATCTCTTGGTCTCTTGGGTATATTCCCAAGAGTGGAATTGCTGGGTCCTGAGGGAGGTTGACTCCCAGTTTCCTGAGAAACCGCCACACTGATTTCCACAGTGGCTGCACAAGTTTGCATTCCCACCAACAATGGATGAGTGTTCCCCTCATTCCACATCCTCTCCAGCATAGGCTATCATTGGTGTTTTTGATTTTAGCTATTCTGACAGGTGTAGGATGGTATCTCAAAGTGGTTTTGATTTGCATTTCCCTGATCACTAAGGAGGTTGAGCATGACCTTAAGTGTCTTCTGGTCCTTCGAAGTTCATCTGCTGTGAATTTTCTGTTCAGATCAGTACCCCCATTTTTTAATTGGGTTAATTAGAGTTTTAGTGTCTAGTTTCTTGAGTTCTTTGTATATTTTGGAGATCAGACCTTTGTCTGATGAGGGGTTGGTGAAGATCTTCTCCCAGTCAGAAGGCAGCCTTTTGGTCTTACTGACAGTGTCCTTTGCTTTACAGAAGCTTCTCAGTTTCAGCAGGTCCCATTTATTCATTGTTTCTCTTATTGTCTGCGCTACTGGGGTCCTACTTAGGAAGTGGCCTCCTGTGCCTATATCTTGTAGACTACTTCCCACTTTCTCTTCTATCAGGTTCAAAGTGGACAGATTGATGTTGATGTCTTTAATCCATTTGGACTTGAGTTTTGTGCATGGTGATAGATATGGATCTACTTTCATTCTTCTACAAGATGATATCCAGTTATGCCAGCACCATTTGTTAAAGATGCTTTCCTTCTTCCATTGTATACTTTTAGCTCCCTTGTCGAAAATTAGGTGTTCATAGGTTTGTG
Organism: Myodes glareolus; assembly: GCF_982192425.1. Classification (NCBI taxonomy): domain Eukaryota; kingdom Metazoa; phylum Chordata; class Mammalia; order Rodentia; family Cricetidae; genus Myodes; species Myodes glareolus. The sequence continues at coordinate 10,913,655 of NC_142028.1, forward strand.
GGTTAGTATCCGGGTCTTCTATTTGATTCCATAGGTCGACTTCTCTATTCTTATGCCAATACCAAGCTGTTTTCAATACTGTAGCTCTGTAATAGAGTTTGAAGTCAGGGATGGTAATGCCTCCAGAAGTTCCTTTATTGTATAAGATTGTTTGGGCTATCCTGGGTTTTTTGTTTTGCCATATAAACTTGATTACTGTTCTCTCAAGGTCTGTGAAGAAGTTTCATGGGATTTTGATGGGGATTGCATTGAATCTATAGATTGCTTTTGGTAGAATTGCCATTTTTACTAAGTTGATTCTCCCAATCCAAGAGCAGGGGAGGTCTTTCCATTTTCTGGTATCCTCCTCAATTTCTTTCTTCAAAGGCTCAAAGTTCTTGCCAAATAGGTCTTTCACTTCCTTGGTTAGAGTAACCCCAAGATATTTTATGCCATTTGTGGCTATCGTGAAAGGTGATGTTTCTTTGATTTCCCGCTCCGCTTCTTTATCCTTTGTGTATAGGAGGGCAACTGATTTTTTGGAGTTGATCTTGTATCCTGCCACGTTACTAAAGGCGTTTTTCAGCTGTAGGAGTTCTTTGGTAGAGTTTTTGGGGTCTCTTATGTACACTATCATATCGTCAGCAAATAACGAAAGTTTAACTTCATCCTTTCCAATTCGAATCCCCTTGATCTCCTTATGTTGTCTTATTGCTATTGCTAGAACTTCAAGCACTATATTGAAGAGGTATGGAGAGAGTGGACAACCTTGTCGTGTTCCTGATTTTAGTGAAATGGCTTTGAGTTTCTCTTTATTCAATTTGATGTTAGCTGTCAGCTTGCTGTATATTGCTTTTATTATATTTAGGTATGATCCTTGTATCCCCAGTCTTTCCAACACCTTTATCATAAATGGGTATTGAATTTTGTCAAATGCTTTTTCAGCATCCAATGAAATGATCATATGGTTTGTTTCTTTCAGTTTATTTATATGATGGATTACATTGATAGATTTGTGTATGTTGAACCATCCCTGCCTCTCTTGGATGAAGCCTACTTGATCATAATGGATAATTTTTCTAATGTGTTCTTGGATTTGGTTTGCCAGTATTTTATTGAGAATTTTCGCATCGATGTTCATGAGTGAGATTGGCCTGTAATTCATTTTCTTTGTTGTGTCTTTGTGTGGTTTTGGTATTAGGGTGACTGTAGCTTCATAAAAGGAGTTTGGCAGTGACTCTTCTGTTTCTATATTGTGGAATACATTAAGGAGTATAGGTATTAGCTCTTCCTGGAAGTTCTGGTAGAATTCTGCATTGAAACCATCTGGTCCTGGGCTTTTTTTGGTAGGGAGATTTTTGATAACAGCTACTAATTCTTCGTGACTAACAGGTCTATTTAGGTTGTTCATCTGTTCTTGGTTCAACTTTGGTATATGGTACTTATCTAAAAAAACGTCCATTTCTTTTACATTTTCCAACTTTGTGTCATATAAACTTTCATAGTAAGATCTAATGATTCTCTGAATTTCCTCTGTGTCTGTGGTTATGTCCCCCTTTTCATTTCTGATTTTATTAATTTGCAAGTTCTCTCTCTGCTGTTTGATTAGTTTGGATAGGGGTTGTTGATCTTGTTGATTTTCTCCAAGAACCAGCTTTTTGTTTCATTGATTCTTTGGATTGTTTTCTGTGTTTCTATTTTGTTGATTTCAGCCCTCAGTTTGATTATTTCCAGTCTTCTACTCCTCCTGGGTAAATCAGCTTCTTTTTTTTCTAGAGCTTTCAAGTGTGCTGTTAAGTCTCCAATGTGTGCTTTCTCCATTTTCTTTAATTGGTCATTTAGTGCTATGAACTTTCCTCTTAGCACTGCCTTCATAGTGTCCCATAGGTTTAAATACGTTGTGCCTTTGTTTTCATTAAATTCAAGGAAGAGTTTAATTTCTTTCTTTATTTCTTCCTTGACCCAGGGGTGATTTAGTAGTTGACTGTTCAACTTCCATGAGTTTTTTGGCTTCCTGGGGGTACCACTGTTGTTGAATTCTAATTTTAATCCATGGTGATCTGACAAGACACAGGTGGTTACTAATATTTTTTTGTATCTGTGGAAGTTTGCTTTGTTACTGAGTATGTGGTCAATTTTCGAGAAGGTTCCATGAGCTGCAGAGAAGAAGGTATATTCTTTCCTATTTGGGTGGAATGTTCTATAGATGTCTGTTAAGTCCATTTGATTGAGTGCCTCCAAAAAATCTCTTATTTCTCTGTTAGGTTTCTGTCTGATTGACCTGTCCATTGGTGAGAGAGAAGTGTTGAAGTCTCCTACTATTAGTGTGTGTGGTTTGATGACTGCCTTGAGTTCTAGAAGAGTTTCTTTTACATATGTGGGTGCCTTTATATTAGGGGCATAGATATTCAAGATTGAGACTTTTTCCTGATGAATTGTTCCTTTTATGAGTATGAAATGTCCATCTCCATTTCTTCTGATTGATTTTAGTTTGAAGTCGATTTTGTTAGATATTAGAATGGCCACACCCGCTTGTTTCTTAGATCCATTTGCTTGGAAAACCTTTTCCCAGCCCTTTACTCTGAGTAGGTGTCTGTCTTTGTGGTTGAGGTGTATTTCTTGTAAACAGCAGAATGTTGGATCCTGTTTTCGTATCCAATCTCTAAGTTTGTGCCTCTTTATAGGTGAGTTGAGTCCATTGATATTAAGTGATGTTAATGACCAGTGATTGATGACTCCGGTCATTTTTTTGGCTAGTAGAGTGTATGTGTTTTCCTTCTTTGAGTTGTGCTTGTGAAGGGTCGCTAGATGTCCGAGTTATTGTAGGCAGTGTTGGGAATGTTGGACTCCTTGGGTTGTGATTTTCCTTCTGATATTCTCTGTAAGGCTGGATTAGTAGCTACGTATTGTTTAAATTTGTTTTTATCCTGGAATATTTTGTTTTCTCCGTTGATAGTGAACAATAGCTTGGCTGGTTATAGTAGTCTGGGCTTGCATCCATGGTCTCTTAGTTTCTGCAGTACCTCTATCCAGAACCTTCTGGCTTTCATGGTTTCCATAGAGAAGTCTGGTGTAAGTCTGATAGGTTTACCTTTATAAGTTACTTGACCTTTTTCCTTTGCAGCTCTCAATATCCTTTCTTTAGTCTGAATGCTTTGTGTTTTGATTATTATATGGCAAGGGGATTTTTTTTTCTGATCCAGTCTATTCGGTGTTCTGTATGCTTCTTGAACCTTCATAGAAATATCGTTCTTTAGGATGGGAAAGTTTTCTTCTATAATTTTGTTGAGTATATTTTCTGGACCTTTGATCTGCAATTCTTCTCCTTCTTCTACTCCTATTATTCTTAGATTTGGTTTTTTTATTGTGTCCCACAGTTCCTGAATGTTTTGTGATGAGAATTTTTTGGATTTGCTGTTTTCTTTGGTCAGAGTGTTTAATTTCTCTATGGTGTCCTCAGAGTCTGAGATTCTTTCTTCTATCTCTTGTATTCTGTTGGTTATGCTTGTTTCTGAAGTCTCTGTTCGTTTACCTAGATTTTCCATAGCCAGCCGGCCCTTGGTTTGTGATTTCTTCATTGACTCCATTTCGGTTTTCAAATCTTGAACTGTTTCTATTACCTGTTTGATTGTTTTTTCTTGGTTTCCCAGAATTTCATTTACGGATTTACTCATTTCTTCAAACTTTTTGGTATATTTCTCTTCCATTTCTTTACTCATTTCCTCAATCTTTTTGTTATACTTATCTTCCATTTCTTTACGGCAGATTTTCACCTCTTGTTTAAGATCCTCTATCATTTTCATAAAGATCTGCTTAGAGCCGATTTCTTCTATTTCTTCTGGAGTAGGGTGTTCAATTCTTCTAGTTTCGAGCTCCCTGGATTCTGGAGATGTCATGTTGCCTTTCAGGTTGTTGGAGGAATTCTTGCATTGGCACCTGCCCATCTCCTCCACTCTGGATGAAACTCTTCAGCACTTTCTGGATAGAACTCCTCAACACTCTCTGGGTAGGACTTCTCAGCACTCTCTGGATAGAGCTCCTCATCACTCTCTGGGAAGAGCTCCTCAGCAGTGCAACAGGGCTAGCTGGTCTTCCCAGGACCCAGGAGACAAAGGGCCAGCAGCAGTGGGGGGAGGGAGGGGTCCTGTGGAACCCCGAAGACCCTGCTGCAGAAGCTGAGGGGGGAGGGGCTGTGCTCTCTTCCTGGACAGGCAGGCTGCCCAGGCGAGCACCCACTCACCTCTCTGGGAAGAGCTCCTCAGCAGTGCAACAGGGCTAGCTGGTCTTCCCAGGACCTGGGAGACCAAGAATCTATACTTTTATCCTATTTCTATATACTCCCTTTTTCTTTTTAGAATGGGATCCCAGAATGTAATCTCCTTTATTCCGTATTTTTCCTGATCATTACCAATAGCAACTTGTAACTAACTTCCCTAAACAATGACAAATTGATCTTAAATATTTTCAGAGAAAATGAGGGGCATGATACAAACTCCACATAGAGTGTTTTCTTCATGGCAAAAGCTAGTCCTATGGGCAAAGAAATTGTCCTTGCCTCAAACTGCTGACAGTTACTGTCCAAACCAAACCACCAGGACACAAACAAAGATGACTGATGAACTTTGCCAAGACAAAATTTCCTGCTTCACAAGTCTTTCAGAAATGTTAGGTCTCTAGGCCAAAGAAGGAAATCCCAATGTTACAGAGGAAACTTAGGTGACTGTTGGGGCAGTCAGCTGTTTCTGTCACTTCTTGGTTTTTTGGAAATTATTTGCTCTGTACTTCCTGTTACTCAGGTAACAGTATCATCCCTCTCAGATCTCTGAAGAAGTTGAAGATTAGATACTCATAGTTTTCCTTGTTACCAAATTCAGAGAAGAAACTCACAAAAAATGAATAATATGTCCATCTCCATCTCTTCTGATTGATTTTAGTTTGAAATCAATTTTATTAGATATTAGTATAGCCATTGCATGCAAATCGATGGAAATAGAAAACACTTTACTGAGTGAGGTAACCCAGACCCCAAAAGAGGAATATGGTATGTACTACGCATAAGTAGATTCTAGCCATAATTAAAGGACATTGAGCCTATAATTCGTGATCTAGTGAAGCTAAATAAGGTGAACCCAAAGAAAATCATATAATTATCCTCCTGGATATTGGAAGTAGACCAGATTGCCAGGCAAAAGTTGGATGCATGGGGATGGGGGTGGAAGTAAGGTGAGATGGGTAGAGAGAGGGGAGAAGGGGAGAATTCAGGAGAACTTGGGGGAATTGGTGGGTGGGATGGTGGAAGGGTGGAAATGGGAGCAGGGAGTAAATATCTTAATTAAAGAAGCCATTTTAGGGTTTGCAAGAGACTTGACTTCAGAGGAATTCCCAGGTCCAAGGAGAGATCCCCAGCTTGTTCCTTGGGCAGCAGAGGAGAGGGTGCCTGAACTGGCCTTGTCCCATAGCCACACTGATGAATATCTTGCATACCACCATAGAACCTTCATCTGGCGATGGATGGAGATAGAGACAGAGACCCACATTGGAGCATTGGACTGAGCTCCCAAGGTCCAAATGAGGAGCAGCAGGAGGAAGAACATGAGCAAGAAAGTCAAAACCACGAAAGGTGCGTCCACCCACTGAGATGGTGGGACTGATCTAATGGGAGCTCACCAAGGCCAGCTAGACTGGGAGTGATGGAGCATGTGATCAAACTGGACCCTCTGAATGTGGCTGGCAATGAAGACTGACAGAGAAGCCAAGGACAATGGCACTGGGTTTTGATTCTACTGCATGGACTGACTTTGTGGGAGCCTGGTTTGTTTGGATGCTCACCTTCATAGACCTGGATGGAGGGGGGAAGACCTTGGACTTCCCACAGGGCAGGGAACCCTGACTGCTCTTAGGACTAGAGAGAGAGGGGTAGGTGGGGAGGAGGAGGGGAAAGGGGGGTGGGAAGGAGATGGAAATTTTTAATAAAAAAATAAAATAAATAAAATTAAAAAGAATGGAAGAAGTAAAATGGGAAAATCAATCAGACAAAATAAAAACTGTACACACACACACACACACACACACACACACACACCATAGAGTCTCTATACTGTTGACTAACTACCCCTGACTATGAGGCCTGCCCTGGAGTGTGTTTGATATTTCAGTGACACTTAATTGGAGATAACTGATTTTCCCTTTTCTAAGTTATCTGTTACAAATAAATTCCTGATAAGGTTATGACTATAAAAAAATTAAGTAATGTGTATAAGGTTGAGAGACATAAAAGATAGTTTTGTATTGATTAATACAAGTTAGGATGTGAAGTGAATTAGATACATTTTGGACGCATCAAGATAGAATAGATAATAGAGTATTTTCACTGAATTTGTCAAATGATAACAGACTAGATATTGTTAATGTAGTTATTGCCTGTATATATTTGTAGAATTGTACTTCTTGTATATAGTTTTACTACATTAATTAAAACCTTGGAATTTAATTAATTCCAACTAAAAGGAGAAATGCTCTTGAACAATCATTTCTACACTATGAATATTTATTACTTTTATTTGCTAATAAAAAGTTGATTGGCCAAGAGCTTTGCAGGAAGAGATTGAGTACAAGAACCAAACTAAGAGATTAGAGGAAGAGGTATCGCAGAGTCAGAGAGTCATCAAGAAGATGGAGAACAAGTCAGACATACAAACTTCAATAGAGATAAAGGTCATGAGCCTCAGGGAAGTACATGAATTAATAGAAAGGGTTTACGTTGTAAGAGCTAGTTAGTAATAAGCCTGAGCTACTGGCTGAGCATTTATAAGTAATATTAAGCCTCTGAGTATTTGTTTCAAAACTGTCTGGCAGGAGAAAAATGTCTGGTTACAGCTGAGAGATCATAAACTGATTTCTAATCTCTGTGGGGCATCAGTTCAGCTTAATCTTATTTGCAGTACATACAAATCTAGGGAAGGGAAGGGTACTTTCAAAGCAATGTTTTGGGGAAGTTGGATGTAAATATAAATCTTGGAAATTAATGGAGGTGGTTCAGTCAACAAGAATGACCGACATTTAATATAAGATGCTGTTTTAACTACTTTTCTACTGTCATGTTAACATGATAAATGGCAACTTATAAAGGAAATAATTTAATTTAAGGCTTATTTACAATTTTAGAGAGTTAGTCCATAATCATCTTGGTGGGGAACATGACTTCAGAAACTGCATGAAGGAAAATATGGTTCTGGAGCAGTAGCTGAGCGCTCATATGATGAGACAACAACCAGGAGGCCGAGAGAATACCATGTGGGAATGGCATGGACTTTTTGAAACTTCAAAACCCTCTCCTAATGACACACCTCCTCTAACAAGGACACACCTCCTTATTTGAGTGTTACTTCTGAGCTATTGCCTACTTTTTGTGTGTGTGAAATGGGGTCTCACATAGACCTGAAGCTTACCAAGTATTCTACGAAGACTGACAACAGAGTTCAAAGAAGTCTTCCTCAACCTGGTCGCTCTGGGACTAAAAGAGCACACAACACCAGTAAAAACTAAAGTCCTACAACAGCAAGACTTCAACAACCAAATAGAGATGAAGCAGAAGAAAATGACCTAAAAAATAACTTTAGGAGAATGTTTGAGGCCCTTAAAGAGGAAATGAAAAATTCCCTCAAAGAAATAGAGGAAAAGACATACAAAAAAAAATTGAAAGACATCAAAATATCCCTTAAATAAAACTAAGAAAAAAATCAAACATATGAATCAAACTATTCAAGACTTAAAAACTGAAACAGAAACAATAATGAAATCACAAGCTAATGGAATTATAGAAACAGAACTCATGAGCAAATTATCAGGAACCACAAGTGCAAGCATAAATTACAGATTACAAGAGATGGAAGAGAGAATCTCAAGTGCCGAAGGTACAATAGAGGAAATAGACTCGTCAGTCAAAGAAATCATTAAATCTAACCAAAGCTTAACAGAAATTATCAGGAAATATGGGACACCATGAAAAGACCAAACCTAAGAATAATAGATATAGACAAAGGAGAAGAAGTCAAACTCAAATGCACAGAACATATAGTTAACAAAATCAGAAAAGAAAACTTTTCCAACCTAAAGAAAGATATACCTATAAAGATACCAGAAGCTTACAGAACACCAAATAGACAGGATCAAAAAATGTCCCTTCACCACATAATAATCAAAACACTTAATGTACAGAATAAAGAAAGAATATTAAGAGCTGCAAAGAGAAAAAGCCAAGTAACATATAAAGGGAGATCTATCAGAATAACACCTGACTTCTCAGTGGAAACAGTGAAAGCCAGAAGGTCCTATTCAAGAATTATGTCGACATTAAGAATGATCACAGATGCCAACCCAGGCTTACACAAAGTACTAGAAGGAAAACTCCAACCCAAGAAAGTTGGCAACATCTACAAAAACACAGACAATAAATGATCTCACCACAGCAAATCCCAAAGGGAAAAACACACAAAATAACATCACCAACAGTGAAAACTAAAATTATAGGAAATTGCAACTGCTCGTCATTGTTATACCTTAATATGAATGGACTCAACTCACCTATTAAAATACACGGGTTAACAGATTGGGTACGAAAACAGAATCTATCCTTCTGCTGCATACAAAAAAAAAAAACCACACACTTCAACCTCAAAAACATACATAGCCTCAGAGTAAAGGGTTGAGAAAAAAATTCCCAATCAAATGGATCTAAGAAGCAAGCTGTTGTAGCTATACTAATATATCCTAAAATAGAATTCAAGTTAAAATCAATCAAAAGAGACAGAAGGACATTTCATATTAGCCACAGGAAAAATTTATCAAGAGGAAATCTCAATACTGACCATCTATGCCCCGAATACGAGGGCACCCTCATATGTAAAAGAAACACTTCTAAAGTTTAAATCACACTTTAAACCGCACATACTAATAGTGGGAGATTTCAACACTCCACTCTCACCACTTGACAGGTCAGTCAGACAAAATAATTTACAGAGAATTAGGGAACCAACACATGTTATGGCTCAAATGGACTTTGCAGACATATATAGAATATTCCATCCAATCATAAAAGAATATACCTTATCTCAGCACCTCATGGAACCATCTCAAAAACTGACCACATACTAGGTAACAAAACAAACCTCAACAGACACAAAAGATTGGAATAACCCCATGTATCTTATCAGATCATCATGACTTAAAATTAGAATTCAACAGCAACACTAATTTCAGAAAGCCCACAGGCACAAGAAGCAGAGATATATTCTTAGGCACATATATGCACAAAAATAAATGAATAAATAAATAAATAATTTCTTTAAATGTGTATTATGCTCATCTGTCCAGAAAATAATGTGCTTATGTTCAGGAAAAGGGTGATATATAATATCGTTCTCAGAATTTAACAAATATGCATTTATTCCTTTTTATGCAGTTTGATGATGACAAGAGACAGAATACAATTGAGGAGGTGCACGCCATGGTCACCGTCAGAGATGATAAGCACACCAACTTTGTGGAGGTGACTGACACCTTTCCCACTCCTCTTTTAGGCCCCTACTTCCCTGGAACCTCTGCCTTCTGCCCGCCTCTATAGCAGCACAGCCCAGATCTCCACTCCCCTATTAATCCACTTCACATGCTTTTAGATTTTTTTTTTTTTATTTTTCAGGAGCTGGGAGTATGACTCAGTAAGTAAAGTGCTTGTTGCACAGCATGAGCAGTTGAATTTGGGTCCTCAACACCCACGAAACAGGTGTTTTTTTCAGCCAAGTGACTATTTCAGGTGACTTTTCAGGCAAGATGTGAAGGGCTGAGTGGATAGAAAGAGAAGTTTTCAGCCCAGTGAACATTCCAAGCCTGGGGGGGGAGGAGCCATTGCAGAGACCCTGGGGCAGAAGCAGGGGTAGAGAGCTCCAGGCTGAGCCTGCCGGGAGAATTAGTGTGGCTGAGGTCCTGAGCCACAGAAGGGTTCCTGAGCAGTGGGACATGGGTTGGCAGAAGCTTCCAGGATCTCCCATGTTTGGGTATTGTTTATTTATCATTGTGGGAGAGCTTGAATGCTATGGAATACATGTGTTTGGAGGTCAGAAGACAACTCTGTGGAGTCATTTTCTCCTTTTACCTTGATGTGGACTCCAAGGATAGACCTAAGGGTCCAGGCTTGGAAAGCGCCTTTACCTGCTAGGCATAGTTTAGATCTAGTTTGACCTTCTGTTGTTTATTTCGTTTTGGTTTTTCAAGACTGGGTTTCTCTGTCTAAATATGCATTTTTAATGTTTCTTAATGACCTGTACATTTCTCCCACATCTCTTTGAGAAGTAATAATTATAAGTTTTAAAGATCCGATCTTTCCCTGTCCCAATCCTTTTTTTTTTTTTCTATAACTGAAATGTCTGCTGTAAGTTAATTGGCTCACGGTCATCCAGTAGATTTTAATTTTTTAACAAATATTTTACTCTTTGTGAATCTGTACTTTTTTTGAATATATGGCAGTGTGCCAAGTGCATGCATACCCATGAGGACCAAAAGAGGGTATTGAATCCCTTGGAACTAGAGTTACTGATGTTATAAATGGACTTGTGCATGCTGAGAAGTGAACCTAGGTCCTCTGGGGGAGCAGTTGGTCCCCTTGCCAGCACAGTCGATCTTAATCTAGAGCTGACAGGACCAAGAGGAGGTAAAGTCTATATTTACCTGTGATCGTGGCAAGGGTTTATTTAATTTGGCCAGGAATCTGAGTTTGACATCGGGTGATAGCTCCAGGTTCAACTGAGTCCCCCTGTGCAGTTTTGAAGGACTCAGTTGCCTCTTCTGGGTGATAATTGATTTGCTTAACAAACATTAACTGCAATTACAATAAGGCACTTGCTTTGCTCAACTTCAGTGTCAAGAATGGTTCAAAGGGTCATGGACAGTAAAAATAAACCATGAAATCCCCTAAGAAAATTAAAATCACCTGAGGACAAAGAGTCAGAGGCAAACAGGGTAATGCAGACTGAGTCCTAAAACCTCCCTAAATCTATGTTATGAAATACTCAGGAAAAAGTGATTGATTGAGTCCCTCCCAAATGAAGCTTTTATAGATATAGCCATTAATTTATGAAATAAATATTAGGAGATCAAAGAAATTTACCCATTAAAGAAGAAACAGCATTTAGAGTGAAACAGGCCGCAGGTGAAAGCTTCTGGGCCACTGAAGAGCATGGGCTGTTGAAAAGCAGAGAGGGGGATAGGAAGGGAGGGAGAGAGAAAGAGACAGAGAGAAGGATGGAAGGAGGAAGAGAGGGAGGAAGAGAGAATGTGGGAAGGTACAAAGAGGCCCAACATCAGGAGGCCAGTGCATATTTTAAATGTAACATAAAGATGTGATATGGTTCAGTAGGCAAAAGTACTTCCTTCCAAACCTCATGGTCTCAGATCAATCCCCAGAAAGGCAAGAGCCAGCTCCTTCATATTTTCCTGTTGCATTCATATGTGTAGCATGATATTCACTTCTTAGCACATAGGCACACACACATGCTTGCATACACACACACACCCCACATATACTTCACATACATGCATATACAGTAAATAAAAAGTTTACAAAAATATGTCTTACAAGAGGAAATATTGTAGGTCAATTCTGAGAGTCATAATGAAGATGAACAAGGAACTATTTGCTAAACTGAGCTCATAGTTAAATAGAGTAAATAATTGGGAATAGGTTGTAAGAATGTTACAGAGGGAAGCAAAGGTAATACAGAGATGGACAAGGGTAGATTTTGTTCTGTAGTTTCTGCTCTCCAGTGCTGCCTGTGAAGTGTTGGTATAAGAAATCAGGGAAAGAGAGGAAACTTGCAGGCAGATCTGACCCTGCAGAGTTCTGGTAGGGGTGTTTTGTAAGTAGCCAAATAAAGATCTTTAATTCCTCAAGCATTTCCCACAAAAATTTCTAACTTTTACTTTCCAGACACTTTATTTTATGAGTTTCACCTACGTTTGATGTGTTTTTGGACACAATTCTTATTCTTCAGTGAAATTATAACCAATTCTAATACCCATGCCATCAACTCTCGCTGTTTTTGTGTTATATTTTAATTTTGTTATTATTTATTTGTTGTGTTTATGTTGATACATATATGCCACAGTGCATGTAGAATTCAGAGGGCAACTTGCTTGAGCCTTACATATACATATGTACCTCCTGTGATTTGATTAGACTCAGGCATAGTAGCAACAACTTTAGTCAACAACTCCTTTCTTGCTGAGCTGTCTCCCAGTCCTCCTACAGTTAAAATCTTTACTTAAAATGTGAATTTTTGGTTATAAATTGTTTCCTTAATGCAATAATTTTAATGTAATGTTTAAAATTATACTAGATTTGCAGATTTGAAAAACACACATATATAATGACAAGACCTCATTGTACAGACTATGTTGACCGTGTATCTAGAGTTGTCCTGCCTCTGTTTGTCACTTGTTAAGATTTCAGACATGTGTCAACATGTTTGCACTGAGCATGAGTTATTACTTTTTTGACTCATATGGAAAATCTTAGTAACCAGAGACCTGCTCAATCAAATCTGCATAAGCCTGTCTTCACATTTCCCTTCATCCCCAGACTCCAGGTCTGTGAATTTGGTCTTGGCTTTCTCTCCTAATAACTTCACACTTGGTCCATTAATAGGCATGGCTACTTAGTATTTTGACTTGTATTAATACAGGTGTATAATTCATGTCTGTCTCTGCTACTCAGTGTGGCATTAGTGACAACTACTAGGCTGCTCAGAGTTCAGGACCATAACCTTATAGGATAAAATGCCAACATCTTAGGGTCCTGCTCAACAGAGCAGCTGAAGAAAGATTTGTGATTATGAGGTTTGGGATTTTTCTTCTAGAAACAACACTCTCAACACTCCTATTCTCCTAGAGAGGCTTGTTCCTCACAAATACAGTAAACTCTGACTAAAGCTTGTTTGGAAGTATGTGAAAAGATCAGCCTATGGCTGACTGGTGACTAAAGTTCCTTTCCTTCTATGAAATCTTGGTTTTTACCCTGAAAAAAGTCCCTAGTTAATAGTTAATTTATACAAAAACTTAACTAATTCTATTACCCTATAAACTAAGTAAAAGTAAAAAATCATGCTTTGGATGACAAAGTTGAAAGTCAAGTTTTCCCAAGAGATACTCAGAAGTGTTATGACTTTGTCATTATTAAAGAGTATTAAAATAGAATTACCAAAAAGTTCTCGCAGCAGAATTGAGAGACGGATCAGCATTTAAGAACACTAGCTGCTCTATTAGGGGTTCTGAGTTCATTTTCTAGCACCCACATGGTGACTCACAACAATCTAACTCCAGTTCTGGGAGATGCAATGTCCTCCTCTGACTTCCTGAGGCACTGTATGCATGTGCTGCTCAGATACACAGACAGACAAAGTTTTTATAAACATAAAAGTAAATAATTTGAATATTTTTAAAAACTCTAGAAGATATGCAAGCTAAACAGACTTACAAAGCATCATTAGGGGCAGAGAAGAAATCTACTTATTGATACATATATACCAGCCTAGAAAATAAAAATTGTGGGAGCCCACAGAAGTCTGTTCCACCTTGACTAAAGGTCAGAGAGTTCAGGCCTATTCCTGTTCCTTCAAGGTTATTGATAAAAGGTTTGATTTAAAGTGTAACTATTAACAAGATACCTTGACCTAGGGTGTAGTTACTTTGATGTTAGGGGTATTAAGATGGCCCACAGAGGTGCATCTGTTCTGCCTTTGATGGAGGAGGATCATCTGTCTATGTGTTGCTTTCATTGGTTAATTAATAAAAAACTGCTTGGCTTGATAGGTCAGAACATAGGTGAGTGGTGTTGACAGAATGGGATGCTGGGAGAAAGACGCAGAGTCAGGCAGAGGCAGAGAGCTGCCCGCCATGAAGCTGCCAGGTCAGACATGCTGAATTTTTCCTGGTAAGCCATGACCTCGTGGTGTTACACAGATTATTAAAAATGGGTTGAGTCAAGATGAGAGAGTTAGTCAATAAGAGGCTAGAGATAATGGGCCAGGCAGTGTTTAAAAGAATACAGCTTCCATGTAATTATTTCGGGGGTAAGCTAGCTGGGATCCAGGCGGGAACATAGCCTGCCATTCCTTTTACACGCCTTGATCAAAGGTCAGAGAGTTTAGGCCTATTCCTGCTCCATCAAGGATATTATAAGAGGTTAGACCCAGGTAGTGGCTTCTTACAAAATACTTAGCCTAAGTTGTGGTTGATACATGTCCTGCCTAAACAACAGAACACTTAACTCAGAGTATAGTTGCTTGATGCTTTACGTATTAAAGAGTAAGTTGCTCTGTTTGTTCTTTGTATCATGTTAAACCAGTCATTTGCCTTCTTCCACCCTTTTTGGATTGGGGTATATAAGCATATGGAAAATAAACATTTTTTATTCAGTATTCAGTATTGAGTGAATAGCCTTCCAGATTCTATTCTGTGTCTCTGTATCGCTGTTCCTTCTGCCTAATATTTCTATTCCATGTACTCCTACCCTGGAAGATATGAACCTCATCAAAACTGGACATATGATGCTCCAAGATGGGGTTTCTGACCAATGTTCCCCCAATAAGAGGTCTGCAACAAAAAACAGCCATAATTCTTTCAGTAGCTTCAAAACATTTAGAAATCTAATAGATCTACATGCATAAAAGAAAATCTTATCACACCTTGGCCAATTCCAGTAGATCCTGCCTTGCACATGTTGCTAAGAAATAAAATGCTTGTTTGTACACTAAGGAAATAATAAAAATTTTAGGATAAGTCTCTGAATGACAAGATATTGACAGGGAACTTCACTGTAAAATGTTGGGGAGTATGACATTAGGATTATGCATCAGTAGGAAGAAGTTGCCATCCTATCCTTAAAATAAGGAAAAGAACTGAAAAACTAATTTTTTTTAGATGGTCAATATATGAGAATATGCAGCAAACCATTTCATTCTCTGGGATTGGAGAGAAGGGTCAGAAAAAGTGAGACCTACAGTTTGTGAAAGTAGAAACCCAATTTTCCTTTGTTTAAAAAAAAAAGAGGGGGAAGTCGTGTGGGACCGTGGTCTGTATTCTATCAATTATATTTTAAATAAATGCTGATGGGCCAGTAGCCAGGCAGGAAGTATAGGCATGACAACCAGACAGGAAGTAGAGGCAGGTCAAGGAGAACAGGAGAATTCTGGGAAGAATGAGGCCCATTCCTCTGCAGTTCTGGTCCCAAGTCATGTGACTAACATAGACAAGAATAATGGATTAATATAAGTTATATGAGTCAATAAGAAGCTTGAGCTAATGGACCAATCAGTTTTTAACTAATGTAGACCTTTGTGTGATTTCTTTGAGATTTAACAATTGCAGGAACCGGTAGGACAGAAACCTCAGTCAACAGCTCCAGATAAATAAGTGTTATTGGCTAAAAAGACAGCCTCAACTGTAATTGAATTGCTGAAGGCTCAGATATGAATGAGGCTATGGTTAGAAATTTTCTGCATTATCTGTCATTCCCTATTCTTTTTACATCCTTGCTGAATCTAAGAGAAAGTACAGTCAAAGTCTCATCTTGTTATGATGTTATTCTCTCTATGAATTAGCACAAGTTTCAAACCTTTAGCAAGCTTTGGAGGAAAATACTTGGATGAAGAAAGAAAAGATCATTTTGAAATAAACAGTATCCATTGTCATTTTATTTGTTTATTTGTGGACTTTTGAGAGAGAGTTTTGCTGTGTAGCCCAGGCTGACCTTGAACTTACAGTCTTTCCACACTGACTCCTAAATAATGAGAATGCTATGTGCAGCACTAAACTTGTCTTTTTGTTCTTAACAGGGCTTGATTTGAGAAGAAACTCTTAGAGCAAAGCTTCATGAAGAGATAAACAAATAAGTGCTGATCCATAGCCAAGTATATGTGATAGGAGGCAAGCAACCAACTCTAGCTCACAGTTGTCACCCTGTACCATCTATATGTTGGGGGAGCGAAAAAAGAAGAAACAACAAATGAAAAATGCTACAGTCAAGAGTCAAAGTTCACTGAAACCTTATCACACCTATCTTATTCATCATATCATTTTCACCATCAAGAAATAGTTTTTCAGACAAACAACAATTTTGTGAATTAGTTGCCAATAAACATACTTTGCAAGATGTCGAAAGAAGTTATTTAGGAAGAGGGAATGCTTATATATTTTAAACATAGACCTAGATAAAAAGTAACTAAGGAAGTAATAAAAATAACATAAATTCTATTGATTTTATAATTTAATCCAAGTGATTAAAATTTTTCTTTTAAAAATGATTTACCTAGTTTGTTTTGAGCATTAATATTTTTGCCTACTTACATGAGTGTGTATCACATATGTGTAGTGCCATGAGGTCAGACAAGGTCATATGATCTCATAGAATTGGAGTTAAAGATGGTTGTAAGCTGCCATGTGGGTACTGTGAACCAACTCTCCATCCTCTACAAGAGCATCAAATGTTTTTAAGCACTGAAAATTTTCTTCAGACTGAAGATTAATTTTTTTTATAAAGGAGTAGCCACAATGTGTCATGCATGCTTTGGGGTGTACTTTATATAAATATCTACTTGTGAGCATACATAAGTAAAGTGATTGACATCAATGATACAAATGCTAGACAAGGGAAGTAACAGTGTTTTGTTTTTGTAAACAAAATGATATATAAATTGGCATAATATTATTTGAAAGTAGACACACATTAGAGTTTTAGATTTAAATGTTCATTTCATACATTTTGGCAAAATTTATAGAAGTAAAAGAATAAAATTATATAAAAAAGGTTTACTTGTAACTGTTAACACAGGAAAGTAGAGGAGAGCAAAATAAGAAGTAGATAGAAAACACAGATGACTCCAATAAATTTTAATCCTATTGTATCAGTAGTCTCTTTTAGTGTCATACTCCAAATGTTTTATTTGAAAATATGAGGTCAATAATTCAGAAAATATAACTGCACTCTGTTTTATCTAAGAAACTCACTTTAGGCACAAATGTGTGTGTATGTGTGTGTGTTTATGTATAAATATATGTAAATTAAAAGTAAATGGAATGTGGTCTTTATATTATGAGAACAGAACAGACCTACCTAAACTATTCTTAGACTTACCAGACTTTAAAATTAGGAGTGTTGCTGGAGGCTGCTTGTTTGTTTCCCGGCCACCCATACTCTTAAAATAATCATGCAGAATCTATATTGTTTGCAACACTGTTTGGCCAATAGCTTGAACATATTTCTGGCTAACTCATATCCTAAACTAACCCATCTCCATGACTCTGTTATTCACCTCATGTCTGTGACTTACTGGGTAAAGTTCCATCTGGTGTCTGTCTTCAGTGTGTGTTACATGGCTTTTTCTGACTCCACCTTCTTTCTCCCAGCATTCAGTTTAGTTTTCCCCACCTAAATCTATTCTACCCTATCACAGGCCAAGGCAGATTCTTTATTCATTAGCCAATAAAAACAACACATATACAGAAGGACCTCCCACACCATTTTCCCTTTTCTGTTTAAATTAAAAGGAAGGTTTCAACTTTAACATAGTAAAATTACATATAAAAAACAGGAATCGAGCAAGAATTACAGTAACAGCATTTATATCTACTTTATCTTTTATCATATCTAAAGAAAACTGTAATTATAACTATCTATACTTCAACTCCAACAAAGACTCCAGAAGGATATAATATTACCTAAGTAAACATGAAGTACATTGTAAGCAACTTCCAAAACTCTAGAATTGACAGAGATATCTCACTACCTGGACAGTTACCCAAAGTTCTTCTGTACTGTTAGGGAATCCAGCAACAGCTTACAGGTCCATAGTATCTAGCAGACTTTTCTACAAAGCAGAAATTTCAAAGACAGTTCCACATATATTGGCAGTTTGTAAGTCACTTTCTTCTCTATCCTGAAGAATGTCTGGCAGACTCTTTCATGAAGCAGGAATATCAAAGGATCATCTCACCTTCTTTAGACACCTTTAGTCATATTTCTGTGGGTCCTGCATGTCCAATTCACACAAATAGCATCAAAGAGTCCAGGCAAGAGAAGTTTCTTGCCCAGATAGTTAGCAAACTCCATAAGAAGCCTCTTTGATGCCTGTCTTCTTCTTGAAGTAGCTTGGTGCTGCTAGAAGCGGATGTGTCTCATGTCATGAAAAGTCCAAAGTTATTAAAACATTTTAAATTCCATATTCTGAAGGTCTCTGAAAGATTTAAAGAATATCTACCTCACTGAAATATATCTCTATATGTCTAGAAAACCTAACTAAAATGACTACAAGTTTGGCTATTATAGACGATTATTTATTAACCTATATTTCTTAATTACACATTACATTTTTAAGTGAGCTGTACAAGCACAATACCTTAATCAAGAGCAGAAATATACATATAACAAGATTGACCCAAAACTTGCACCAGTTAACCAAGATCAATACCAATGCTAATTATTCATATCTATATCATATCCTTCTTTAAATGTAAACAAACATTATAAACAATCATTTAGGAAATTTAGGCATAGTTCTCTCCAAACTACTTCCTGCTTTTTGTTGGACAAAGTAACTTTTGGGGGTGTTTACAGTGACCTTTCAGGAGGTTTTGATCCAGCAAACCTTATTGGTCTGAAAGAAATCCATAAGTTCTCATCTTCTGTGAAAACGAAAAAAGAACCTCTTTTCTGAAGTAACAAATCATTAGACCCAAATTCGGCAGTCAAGATAACTTTATGTTGGTTTATCTTAGCAGCCCATACAATAAAATATCTCTCTATATTTAGCTCTTTCACAGTCAAAACTTTCAAAGAAAACACAATAATATACATAATCCTGACTCTCTGTGTATATTCCATCTTTACGGGGCTAATTTTTGTTGTTGTTGTTCCTTTTGGGCTATGGCTTTCTGTGCTCTGTCTCTTTAAAGACTTTGTTTTATGATTTTTAAAATAATTTACTTCTTTTTGTAACTCTCTATGCTCTCTTTCTTTTGTCTTCCATGCCTACGCACATTTATCTGACACTGTGACCAATTCAGAGGTCTATATCTGTCTGAATCTGTCTTTATTGTATATCTGTAATTATTTTCTGACCAGAAGTACCTTTTTTTAAAATTACTAAGCAGGCATGGCTAGGGCCAACATGGCACTGTCTGCATGTTCTGCCAAATTCAACATGGCAGAGGAATGCTTGCTGCCTCTGAGAGCCATGTACATTGCTCCATTTTTAGGCACACAATGAGTCTAAGTTGCCATTAAGCAAGTAGTAGCACTCTGATCACAGAACACATTTAAATGCTCTGTAGCCAGACCTCCTGAAAGAGTCAGAGCCGTTCATCCCAGGAAGCCACTGCTTTAAAACCATGCAGGGTTTTTTTTTCTGTCACCGAATCAGGAAAATCTCTCTTAAAGGAGCTGCAGCATGCAAACAGAGCCCATTCAAAAAAAATGTGGCTAAACTTTGTTTTTTAGTGTCTAGAATTCCTTTCCAGGCCCTCTCAGGTTTTATGTGGATTTAGCTAGCATGTGTTGAGTAGAGGTAGGTGGGGAAAACTACACTGAATGCTGGGAGAAAGGAGGTAGAGTCAGTGAGATGCCATGGAGTTGCCAGAGAAGAAAGACACAAGCCGCCAGTCAAAACATTGTTGGTAGACCACAAGCCTCATGGTAAAATATTAAATAATAGAAATGGGTTAACTTAATATGTAAGCATTTGCTAGAAATATACTAGAGCTATTGGCCAAGCAGTGTTTTAAATAATATGGTCTCTGTGTGGTTATTTTGGGAACAAACAAACAGACTTCCTCTTACGTAGGAGAGTTGTCAATGATTTTTAAAGGTCACTACATTATTAAAAGAGATCATTTCTCAATGAATATATAGCAATCTTCAATATATTTGTGTATAAGACAACAAATTACCTGAAGCAAAAACCAGTAGATTGGTAATAAGAAATAAATGAGTTCACTATCAATAACAGATAAATCCTTCAGACAGAAGCAGGAAAAACACAATTGGCTTCAAGACATCATGAATAAGATGAATAAATAGCTGCAGGTCATTGCAACCAACAACAGTGATATGAATGCACATTGTTCTTAGGACCCCAGTGAGCATTCACCAGTATAGACCACATTTCCACATTTGGAACCATAAAATATACCATACTCAGTTCAAAATAAGAAAAAGAAAAAAACAAATGAATAAGCAAACAAGAGCAAAATCCTTTCTTTACTTTTGTAGAATTAAATGAAAAACTGAAAATATAGATAAATGAATATGCCATAATATGTGAAAGTTAAGCACACACTCATTAAAAAAATAAATGTCAAAAAAAGAAATTTTAAGAAAAAGTAAAGTATTTTAAATTAAAAGAAAGCAAAACACCTTTTATCAAATTTTGTGGATTGTAGCTAAAGCAATATCAAGACAGAATTTTATAGCAATCATTGTATATATTACAAAAAAGACAAATAAGAAACAAATGTGAATATTTATGGTTTAAAAGTAGAAAATGAAGAAAAGAGTCAATTACTTTCAAAGTAAACACAAGCGAATAAAAATTGAAAGAGAAATCAATTAAATGGAAAACAATTGGAAATTGGAAACAATGGAAAGAATGTCAATAGAAGAAAACAAAAACAAGACCCACTTCTTTTGGAATTCAAATAGTAAAATTGAAACTTGTCTTATTGTGAGAAAAGCATCAAGATACAATTGAATTTTCGAAAAAAGAGTCATACTGTAGACAGAATTGGCATAGAAGAACCATCATTCTAGAAAGAATGAGCATAGAAAAGCCATCACCTCAGATGGCATCGCATAGAAGAGCCATCACTACAGTCATCACGGGGGTAGAAGAGCCATTGCTACAGATAGCATGGGTATTTAGAGAACTAAAAGGGATACTGTAAACAAGTATGACCACTGTGCCAACAATTTTAATGATATAGGTGACATGCACCTATTCTTTGAAAAACACAATCTACACAGAGTATAAGACAAAGCAAAAATCTAAACAGGCTATATCTTTCTAAAAAGTTGATTTACTAGCCAATATACTTCCAAAATAGAAGAAACCAGGTACAATTTCATTTGTGAAGTCATCTGAATAGCTAAGGAAAATATTGTACCAAATTCCCCTACTCTATATGAGTATAGAAATAGTATGGATACTTCATCTCTCATCATATGAGGCCTTCATTACTCACATTTTCAAAATCAGCAAAGAAATTATGTGAAAAAGAAGGGCAGACCATTATCTTTCATAGATATAGTACAAAAAATTTCAAAGACAATTAGGAAGTTTAATATAATGACATTTAAAAATAATTAAACACCATGACCAAAGAATATGTATCTCAGATGTGTAAAATGATTCCATGAATCCATTCTATAAGCAGGCTAATAAAGAATATGGATATGCATATATGTGAAATAAACTTGTTATAGAGAGGAAATTATTTAACTTGATAAAGATAATACACTAAAAACTGACAACCATTAATTACTAGATAATAGAAATATCCCTACTAGATCAGTAACCAAGCAGAAGTTGATTCTTATCATTGCTTATAATTATTTTACTGGAAGTCTGGGTAGTGCAATAAGACAAGAAAAGAAATAATAGTTGTGAGATTAGGAAAGAAGAAGCTTTCTTTTCAGATGACATGATAATGCTTATATAATATTTTAAAGGCTGCTAAGGAAATAATGAAACTAGGAAGTAATCGTAGGAAGAGTTTATACATAAGTCATTAGTTTCCAATGTACCTGCACTGAACAGTGACAGTCAAACTGAAAAACAAACAAAAAACACCATGTTATCCTATTAGCATCTCTGAAAATTACATGATTTGATATAAATTTAAGAAAGTCTAATGAAAAGAACAAATTTCAAATGGAAGAAAATTTACAAAGCAAACAGTAGCTATTTTTCATTTGTGTTTACAGAAAAACTGAGTGTGGACATGTCAGGTCTTCTCAGCTTTACATACACACAGTTAACAAACTGTCAGTTGAGTCCAGCAAATCATTTAGTAGGTATTAATGAAGTAACTTAATAGATTATGTGAGAGACAAATAACCCAGAATGAGGAATACAATATTGACGGAGGAAAAATTTCAAGGACTTTCAGTACCTGAGTTCAAGACTGACTATAAATTTATACTAGTGGAAGAATGGGGAAATAGATCAAAGGGACCAAACAGAGAGCTCAGAAATAGACCTATAGAAACTGACAGTTTGTCAAGTTTATATACCAATACAGAGGGACAAAAGAAAAGCAATTGGGTGATGTAGGATTCCCCTTTTTATGCTGTGAATATGTTTTAATACCATTGGTTAATAAAAAAAATAGCTACTTTGTCTATGGCAGGGCAAAATATAGCTAGGCAGGAAAACTAAGGGGAATACAGGAAGAAAAAGGCAGAATTAGGCAGATGCCAGATAGCTGCCAAATTAGAAGGACACCAGAACCTTACTAGCAAGCCACATGGCATTACCTCATGTGTATAGCCTCATGGCAATACACAGGTTAATAAAAATGGGTTAATTTAAAATGTAAGAGCTAACTAGGAATATCTGAACCATTTGGTCAAATAGTGTTATAATTAGTATAGATTTTTGTGAGTATTCAGGACTGGGTGGCCAGGAAATGAAAGCACAGTCTCTGTTTACAATTAGGAAGAGATAATTTTAAAATAATGAATTGACTCTTGTCCCTTATACCTTTCACAGCAACTAACTCAAAATGGACCACAGACTTAAATGAAGAATACAAATGATATTGCTTACAAAAGTGACTCTGGAGAAAGCCTACTACTTCAGAGATTTGACAGTGTCATAGGAAGCTGTGACACACATAAATAAGTCAGAGACTGTATGGGACTGTGAGATACTCTTAAAATCATCTGCCCTTGCACTTACTCTGGAACAAGATAATCAAAGGAAAGTAAACTCTAAAAGATCAACAAGTTTTGGAGAGCTATAGGAGTTGACCACAGATCACATTAGAAGCTTCTTCCCACTAAACACTCAGGAAACTATGTGGCATATACAGCAGCAAAGTTAGAGTAGCTGAAGTTACCTCTGCCCTACACAGAGACTTATACTGATGAGCAAAGTATGGAGTGGAAAGATGAAAAGAGGATGAGGTATCAGGACCTTCCTTTCTTAGAAAAGTTAGCACATTCAGAGCCACTGTGGTGTCATATGATCAAATAGCAAAAGAATGGTAGGATTAGACATACAAACAAATTCTATAAAGATATAAATTGTAAAAGTTGTATTATACAAGAATTTGAATAATAAATGCAGCTGCTTTGGTCTGAGGCTTTCTCTTGGTCATGCTCACTATTAAGAATTAATAATACACTGCTTAGGACATGGCAATCTGTACAGAATGGCTTGGAAATTTTGTTTTGATCTAGTGCCCTTGAAGTCACAAAAGCTACCAGTCTGGGAACAGGCTGTCATATGTCTTGAGATTCTTAAAAATTGTGTCATGGGATTAATGAGCAAAAAATGGTTATAAACGACAACTTTATCAATGATGATTACACTTCAGGGGGAATGATTATAAAAGATAATTTCATTATGTTATGATTTATCAAGATGACTAAAAGATATGTAAGAGAAAATAACATACATGTCCAAAAACAGAAATGGTATGATCTATGTTTTGGAAAAACATGAATTTATCCATGCTTACTTAATTCTGTATAAATAAAGAAATACTCTGACTCCTAGTCAGTCAGGCTAAAGATTCTCCAAACCATCCTGCCTGGCCCATCCTTCCCTTGACAACCCCATATTTCCTCTGTGAGACATGACCACTACTGGCGCTGGCTCCAGCATCTCAACTTGATGTTCCTGCCACCATGTCTGTGGCTTACTGCTCATCATGATGGACTCTTACCCTTCTGAAGGCATAAAGTAAAATAAACTGTTTACTCTATAAGTTGCCTTTGTTGTGTGTTTTTTTCAAAACATCAAAAATGTAACTAAGACATTTAAGAAAGAGGCTACAAAAGACACTTTCTTTAAGAAGGAATATCAGTGAAAACCATATTAAAAAATGTTTTACAGTTTGTTCTACCACTGAAAGACACATGGAAAAGAGAGGGAGACATAGATTAAATTATTCCAATAGTCAAAATCTAGACCACTGAGAAGGCAAGTATTACTAAGGGTGAAGACCAAAGTCAGTTCTTACAATTGCTGTTGGGGATGATTACCATGAGCCATTTTCTCTGAGATTAAAACCTTCATCTTGGAGGGATGCTCATTAAGACACAGGATGTTAAAGAGTGGTGAAACTATGGAAAACTTAAAGACAGAATGTCAAAAGAGAGGTAAATCTACAGGATGTTCTAATGGGAGGGGAAACTTTCCATATTGTAGGAATATTTATTAAGTTTGGGAAATAAACAACTCAAGGTCTTCATGAAGTCCCTGAAAATGACCAGATTCATCAGGCCTTTCTTCCTGAAGTATATTTTAGTAGTAAGGACAAAGAGGCATGCTCAGATAATTTGACCAGCCTAGAAGAAGCAAAGGGCACCTGAACAGTCTGGAAGAGGCTCAGACACACTGAACTTCCTGGAAAGTTTACCCTCTAACCAATTGAGTTGCCTTCTGGCTGTGATGTGGGATTCCCCTTCATATTCTGTGAATACCATTGGTGAATAAAGAAACTGCCTTGGCCTGTTGATAGGGAAAAGCTTAGGTAGGCAAGGAAAACTAAAGTGAATGCTGGAAGAAAGAAGATTGGAGTTCAAAGAAGCCATGGAGTCTTTGCCAGAGACAGACACGCTGACACTTCATTGGTAGGCCACAACCTCATGGGGATGCTTAAGCTATCAGTCAAACAGTATTGCAAATAATATAGTTTCTCTGTCTGAGCTTCCGGGCAGCTGGTAAACAAACTAGTAGTCCCTACCGACTAACTGGCCTTCCAACATGGTGGACTAAATCCACGTAAAACCTGAGAGGACTTGGAAAGGAATTCTAAACAGAAAAAAAAAAGCAAAGTTTGGCTGTATTTATTTTCCTGAATGGACTTTTCTTGCTGGCAGCATGCTGCGTTGCCTTTAAGAGAGGTCTTACTGATTCAGTAGTAGCAGAAAAAAGCCATGTGTTTTGAAATGCTGGCTTTCTGGGCCATGCTGCCAGTACGACTTCTGGCTCTTTCAGGAGGATGAATACTTAAATGGGATTTATGAGCAGACTGCTACAACTTGGCAACACAGACAGTATGTATACCTAAAAATGGTAACACAAACTGGCTGTGAGCATGGCTATCAGAGTCAGAAAAAAGCTCTGCCATGCTGGACTTGTCAAGGAGAGCAGACAGTGCCATCTATATCCTAGCAATGGTGCCACTTTAGTTCATTAGAATGGCTTAGCATTTTTTTCTCCCCTCCTCCCTCTTCCCTCCCACTCCCCCACACACCCTCCAGTCCTAAGAGAGGGCAAGGTACCCTGCCCTGTGGGAAGTCTAAAGTCCTCCCCCTACATCCAGGCTTAGGAAGGTATGCATCAAAAGAGAATAGGATCCCAAAATGCCAGAACATGCAGTAGAGACAAATCCCAGTGCCATTATCATTGGGCCCTCAGTCTGCCCCAATTGTCAACTACATTCAGAGGGTCCAGTTTGATCCCATCCTCATTCGTTTCCAGTCCAGCTGGAGTTGGTGAACTCCCATTAGCTCAGGCACACTGTCTTAGTGGGTGAACCAACCCCTCATGATCCTGACTTCCTTGCTTATATTTTCCCTCTTTCTGCTTCAAGGTCCAGTAGAAGGGCAGAAGGAGGACTTAGCATTTTAAGAAGCATTTCTGGTCAGGAAAGAATTTCAAATACACCATAGGACAGATTCAGACATAAAAGACCTTTAAACAAGACACAGTGTGCTTAAAAAATATATTCAGGCTTAGGACAAAGAAGAAAACAAGTATAGAGAGTTATAAAGGGAAGTAAATGGTTTATAAAAAAAGTCTTTAAAGAGAGAGTACAAACAGTCATAAATTAAAAGGAGTAAAGAAAGAATAAGCTGTGTAAAGATGGAATATAAAAAGAGAATCTAAATTATGCATATTATTGTTTTCTTTGAATTTTTGACTATGAAGGAGCTAAATAATCAACATATATACTTTAAAGGTATTTTGTTTTCAAAATTCAACTCTCTTGGTATGTTGTTTTGAAAAAGAGGTTCTTCTTTTGTTTCCACAGAGAATGAGAACCTGTGGGATCATTCCCAACTATTATGGTTTGATATACCAAGACCCCCAGAAAGGTTGCCATGAATACCCCAAAAAATACTTCACCCAACAAAAAACAGAAAGCAGTATGGAGAGAACTATGCCCACATTCCCAAATATTGTCTATAAACTTTTGCTTACATTTAAAGGGGGATATGCTATAGAGATTTGCATTAGTATGGATATTGATTTATTGATACAAATTTAAGGTCAACTTTGTTGAACTTTGTATATTTCTTCTCTTGATTAAGGTATTATGGTTAGACAGTTCACTTAAAATATAATGTATAATTAAGAAATATTAGTTAAAAGAGAGTCATCTATAATAGTCAAGCATGTAATCATGTTAATTAAATTTTCTACATGGACAGATATGTATTTCAGATGGATAGGTGTTCTTCAAACCTTTCAAAGACTACAGAATATTGCATTTAAAATGTTTAAGAACTTATGACTTTTCATGACAATGTGACACATCTGTTCCTGGCAGCACCAATTACTTCAAAAGGAAGATGGGCATCAAAGAGGCTCCTTATAAAGTTTACTAGCCTTTTGGGCAATAAACTGCTCTTGCCTGGACTGCTTAATGGTATGGTGTGTGAACTGGACATGCTAGACCAGCTGCTGAAGTTTCCTAAAGAAGATGAGACAGTCCTTCAGGGTTCCTACTTCATAAAAGAGTCTGCTAGACATTTATTCTGAAAGACACAGAAGAAAGTGACAGATAAACTGCCAATATAAGCAGAACTGTATCTGAAATTTCCTGCTGTAGCAGCTGGATACTATGGGCCTATAGGCTGAAGGTGGATGCCCCAATGGTACAGAAAAACACTGGGTGACTATCCAGGCAGCAAGAAGTATCTGTCAATTCTAGAGTCTTGGAATTTGTTTACAATGTACTTCCTGTTTACTTCGGTAATATTATATCATTCTGAAGTCTTTAATGGAGTTGAAGAATTTATAGTTATAGCTTTTCATAGTTATAATAAAATATAAAGGATATTTAAATATTGTAACTGTAAGTATTGCTTAATACCCGTTTTTGTTATATGTAATTTTACTATGTTAAAGTTAAAACTTTCCTTTTAATTTAAACAGAAAAGGGAAGGTGATGTGGAATTCCCTTCTGTATGCTATGAATACCATTGGTCAATAAAGAAAGCGTCTTGGCCTGTTGATAGGGCAGACCTTATGGAGGTGAGGAAAACTAAGGTGAATGCTGGAAAAAAAGAAGGGCAGAATCCAAAGAAGCCATGGAACCTCCACCAGAGACAAACATGCTGAAACGTTGCTGGTAGGCCATGACCTTGAAGTGATGCTTAAGCTATTGGCCGAACAGTATTGCAAATTATATACTTTCTGTGTGATTATTTTGGGGCTGAACAGCCAGGAACCAACAAGTGGCTCCCTCCAACGAAGTTGTGCAGTTTGTTCTGTGTTCCAAGCTTTTGTGAGTTGTCATCCATGCTAGAGTAGGCTTTGGTGGTGCGGCTGTCTTTTAAACATTTCTGCTTCTAAAATAACTCCTTACCCATATTCCTGTAAATAACCCCAATAAAGATCGTCAACCAAATTTGACTTTGTGGGTATCTGTACTTTGAGATGTTGGTTCACTATCTGGAGTAAGTGCACATTTGTTAGTATCTTGCTGAGAATAGTGTCACACAACAATAATCAATACAGTTACTTTAGAAGATGGCTAAACTATGTCTCACAGAACTAATACTCTCAGCATAGAATTCAACCATCACATTTTGATATTTGATCAAGGGCACTAGAAATTGTATCTAAACAAAATCCTGCACACAGATGTGTATAGCAATTTTATTGATAATTTCTAAAATGTGAAAGCAACTGTGATGTCTTCCAGTACACACATAGCTAAAATGAGGTAGTTGTAGATTGCTGTTAATTATTACAAACAAATGAGCTATAAACTCATAAAGAATTCTACAAAAAACCTAAAGGCATGCTGTTAGATGATAGTAACCACTCTGATAGATTGAATCCAATCATGTGACATTCTGTAAATGTGTAACTGTGAAGATTGCAGGAGGATTACTGCCATGTATGGATAAATCATGTGGCAGAGCAAATTTAATGTTTTTATTAATTTATTAAAAATTTCCACCTCCTCCCCACTTCCCTTTTCTCTCCCCCTCCCCACAAATTTAATTTTTAGATACAAAAATTATTTGTGTCATTATATGTATGTTTAAATTTGCAGAAAGTCTAATTCCCTAAAGAAATACAAATGCCAACTGGAATTAGGAATAAAGGAAGAAAAGGAGAATTTTACCTTTGTCTTCTTTTGGTTTGTGGTGACAATACAATAGTTTTGTACAGTTGATGAATGTTTATTGTAGTATAGAGGTACAAGAATTTAAAGAGCAGAGATGACAAGTGGCAAGCTCTCAACAACCTAACAATGACTAAGAGAGTATCGTCATGAATCAAAACATATTGCTATATGGCTTCATTATCCACTTCACTCTCAAACATATGTACCGACTAAGTCTGTGGGTGTCAATTATGAATGTCAGTTGTGTACATGAGCTTGATTAAGTGTGCGAACCTGACGAGTGATTCATACTGAGTGGTTTGCAATGAAGATAAAATTTCAAATATATAAAGAAAACAAAAGGAAATGGCCCAGTGACAAATTCTAAACCCTCTACAAACTTTCACAGGTACTAACATTACACAAACCCGGTTACTTTAGTAATATGGGACAGAGTTGAGACAATGGGTTGGTCTATGAGGAGCAGAAGGAGGAAGAACATGAAAAAGGAAATCAGGACTGCGAGGGGTGCGTTCACCCACTGATACAAGGGGACTGATCTAAGGAGAGTTCACCAAGGCCAGTTGGACTGGGACTGAACGAGCACGTGATCCAACCAGATTCTCTGAATGTGGCTGGCCCAGAGTCTTTCTGAAAAGCCATTGACAATGACACTGGGACTTGTTTCCTCTTCATATACTGAATTTTTGGGATCCAGTCTGTTTGGATACTCACCTTACTGGACCTGGAGGGAGAGGGGAGGAACTTGAACTTCCCACAGGGCAGGAAACCCTGACTGCTCTTAGGAATGGAGAAGGAGGAGGAGAGGGAGTGGGGGGAGTGGGAGGGTGGTGGGAGGAGGGGCGGAAATGGAAACTTTTATAATTTAATAAACTTTGAAAAAAATTTGGCATTGTCGACAATAAATACAAATATGTATAGATACATATATATATATATAAAGATTTCCTCAGGTCTCCCTTTGTTCCCTAATTGTGGCTTAAATGAGAATGTTCCTGCATACCCTCATATATTTGAATGCTTTTTTCCTTGTCAGTAAAACTGCTAGGGAAAGATTAGCAGGTGTGACCTTGCTGAAGCAAACGTAGTCTTGCTTGAGTAGGTGTCACTAAGAGTGGGCTGTAATGTTTCAAAAATCCATGCCAAGCCCAGTCTCTCTCTCTCTCTCTCTCTCTCTCTCTCTCTCTCTCTCTCTCTCTCTCTCTCTCTTCTCCCTTCCTCTCTCTCCCTCCCTCCCTCTCTTTCTCTTGTTCACTCTCTCCCCTCCCAGCTCTCTCTTCCTGCTGCCTGTGGAGCTCTCAGCTACTACTGAGACAGTACCATGCCTGTCTGCTTCCCACTATGATCATGGATTAACATTAAGACTGAAAGCAAGTTTCCAATTATGTGTTTTCTTTTGTAAGAGTTGCCTCGGTCATGGCCTCTTTTCACAGCGGTAGAATAGTAACTAAGATACCAAGATAATCAACTACAGTCTTTGAGTTTTAGGATGGATAGTTTTTGGTCAACATGTCATAAGTTAGGGTTACTGAAAAGAAGAACCTCATTTTTTTACAAAGTGCTTCCATTAGATTGCTTGTCTACAAGTCTATAAGACATTTTCTTGATTGATGGTTGACCCGAGAGTTCCAGGCCACTGGAGATGGTGCAATCCTTTGGCAGGCTGAGGAAACCATGAGGAGAAATCCATTAAGATCACTTTTTCAAGGTTTCTGCTTCAACTCTCCAGGTTCCTGTCCTGCTAAATTCTACTGTCTTTCCTCAGTAATAGACTGTAGCCTGGAAATGTAAGATGAAATAAACCCCTTCCTCCCCAAACTGGTTTTTATTACAATAATAGAAACCTATTATAGAATATAATATATATTATATTATATATTATATAATAATTATATTATATATTATAAATATAATATATTATATATCATATTATATTTTATATTATATTATAATATAATATAACCTAATATAGAAACCTATAATAAAGACATGGTCTTTATTACAATAATAGAAACCTAAGCATTCAAGAAATAAGGAAAATCATTCTCTCTTGGTACTCATAAGACTTCTTTCTTCAGTTATAAAATGGTGACAGTAATAACTGGTCGATGGAATTATAATAAAGAACAAGTCCATTAGCAGAAATAAACATCAGATTAGTGCCTGACATCCAGTAAGTCGTCAATAAATGTTAGTAACTATTATTATTAATTTTTCTGTTTTCTTTACTAGGCTGCAGGTAACATGTTTTACATAAACCTCTAGCTTTTGCCTCTTGACCTCTTTTCCTGAGATTCTGTAGGAGGAATCACTTCACTAGAAACATGAAATCACCTACCATAACACCCCGATGATAAGCGGTCACTGCATTATGTTAACCAGTACCTTCTCAGGACTGTCCTTCTGCTTAAACATTACTCAGATATTTCATCAGACCAGACTTTGCCCGAAGTCACTGAAAACAAATAAACTTCTTGTTCCCCGGACAAAGTTAAAATGAATGTGTTGTTTTTTTTTAACAACGTTCTTGCAATTGATTAACTCTGTTGTTTGCACTCAGCTACTTAAGACCTCAAAGTCAGCTAGGTCAGGAAATTAACGTGCTGGAAAAGACATCCATGGTTGATATCTCATCCTTTACAAGGTTTTGAGAGTTTGTTATGGGCTTAACATCTTTATTTTATAAGGTGGGTAATTGGGGTAACTGCCTCCCTTTCCTTCCTTGACTTCTTCACATCACACTGTGAAGGGAATCCTTTCTCCTGTGTTTGAAGTTCACGATGTCATCAATTACCCATAGTTTTGTGACAAAATCAAAGGTCAGGATTATCATGTTTTCAGATAAGAAAAAATAAGACTTTATTAAGTTTTCACCTATGTCTTTGTGTCAGATCTTTTTATTAATGTCAAATTCTGTCTCATCAGACTATGTTCTTTCATTAACAGAATTTTTAAAAATACTAAGAAAATAATTCAATAGTTTGAGATTATAAAATATTTTATAGACACTAATCCTGTTGATTTTTAGGAAGATTCTAAGAATATTTTACATGTCACATACATCTTTTTTTATTTTAACTATATTTATAGTTATCTTATCACCCATCAAGAACCAGAGAAAATATCAAAATATTTCTAGTTTTTCAATATTAATGAATATGGAAACATCAAAAGTATCATCAAAGGAAAACCTTACTCAAATTTAAAACACTTAGATCAAGATATAGATAATGTTGTTAAAGTTTTATACCTCAATGAAAGTTCTAATTTGAAACAATGTTTTTTCAGATGACTTGTTTCCTTTACTCTAAGTAAAAATTCCCTCTTGACTTATCTTTGTCTGGAACTCTGACACCCATCCCACCTTGAATCCATCACAGTGCCTTGTCTTCTCTGGTTTTGAAGGTTGGACTTCTGCTGTTTTGTTTAAATGCTGACTCTGGTCCATGACTGGATAGTGGATGTGATGGGACTGTCTGTAATCACTGTTCATAAATGCTTCAGTTGAAATGATCACCTACCAAGAGAGAAAAGGTGGCATTTATTAGACTTGTATATGATTTCATTATATTTGAAATGAGCAAAAACATTAAATAATAGAAACTAGGATTTTGATATCATTCTGCCTGTGTAGATTATAAAGCCTAAGGAAAGAAAATGTGCATTAAATTTGCCCTTAAATTTTTATAAAGTGTCAAATAGTGCCTTGCATAATAAGAGATACTCAAAATGAACAGGAAGAAATCATACTATGACTTCTAACAATAATGTTGTTAAGATGATATCACAGAGATCCACCTGCCTCTGCCTCCCAAGTGCTGGGATTAAAGGTGTGTACCACCACCACCAAGCATGAGTGTCTATTCTTCAGAGTAAGAAAGTAAACAAGTGTCTTCCTTCAATTCATTTATGCTAACTAATGTGTTTTTCACTAAGATCTAGAAAACATGCACTTGTTTACACATGTGTTCATGAAGGCATATTTGTCTATCTAAAATATCTATGGATAAAGAGAAATAGAAACATGATTTGGTGGATGTGCCCATTACACAGTATGTTTACTACATGCTAAGCATATGTTTCATTGTTATCTTATGCTAGTTACAATCTGCAAAATTGATTAGAACATGGAATTAGTAAACGTTTAAACACAGATTCCAAAGGACAGATCGGGGCACCTTGTTTCATACAGTTTAACCAACTAACTAATAAGTAACTTTTCAAGCACATTTCTGCTGAAAAGTACTTTCTTGAGTATATGCTCACATCATTAACATTGAAGTAGCAGCAGAGCATAAAATGTTAGGTCAAGCTAGCCTGAAGGTCCTCTCTCTCTCTCTCTCTCTCTCTCTCTCTCTCTCTCTCTCTCTCTCTCTCTCTCTCTTTCTCTCTCTCATGTATAGTTTTGGTCTCTGTCATCTGTCATGCACTTTTTGATGAAAGAACTCTTTACTTCACTTTGTCATATTTTAAGTAGTGAATTTGGAAACAATAAAACCCCACACCATGCACAAAATCTACAAACACACTGTGAACAGGTCACACTCAAGCAGCAAACTGTGGCCTCACATCCTATGACCTCCTCCAAGAACTCACCTATGCCCTGCACTGACAACATGGTGACCCAAGCTGTCATCATGGGCTTTATGCTGGCCACTGGCCACAAAGCACCAGCATTCCTGATTTTGAGATCAGGATTAGGAAATTTGTTGAAACACAATCAATAAATAAGGAGGCTCAACTGGGTATATTACCCATTAATTTTTCTTTTTTGCTTTTCTTGTGTATGAGTGTGTGCATGGACATTTTTGTGCAAGTGCATGTGTTTTCCTGTGAGTATGCATGTAAAGGCATGTTCAAATAACTGCAGATGCATGTGTGTGTGTGCAAATTCATGTGTGTGTGAGTGTGTGCGTGCGTGCACATGCATGCATGAGAATGTGTGCATGTGAAGGTCAGAGGACAGCCTCATCTGTTTTTTGTTTGTTCTTTTCCTTTTTTTGGCAGGAGCTTTGACCAGCCTGGAACTCACTAAGCAAAATAGGCCAGCTGGCCAGCAAGCCCAGGGACCTACCTGTCTCTACCATGAAGTACTGGGATCATGGGTACATACAACTACATTCAGATTTTTTTTAATGCGTGTTCTGTGGAATTAATGTCCTGTGCTTGCTGGCCTAGCACTTTACCAGTTGAGCTAGCTCTCTACTGCCCATATATATTGAAAGTTATTTCTATCACATTATTACATACCACATGGTTATTACTGAACTTGGTAGTGTATGCCTGTAATCTCAGCAGCAATGAGACAGAGGAGTAGGCCTAGCAATTCAAGACCAGTTTGGGCAAAATGTAAACCCATGCAGACCACAGAAAAGCATGCCTATGTACAAATAACTTAATTCAAGTCATTTCATTTTCTTTACATGTTCCAGCCAACTTAGTGCCTGCTTCTGTTCAGCTCCTAGGTGGCATGGCAGGAGCAGAAAATCAATCATGTGTTTTGTTGAGGTTGTAAGAAATCCTTCAATAAGTTTCCGAGTATTTCCCCAGGCATGTCTCTGTTCAAGACTTAACACTAGGAAACAGCTTTTACAAGGTAATCTCATGTTGGCGTGGTTTGTAAAGTTTGTCTTGCTTGGCTTCACACCTAATGTTTCACATACGTTCTCAAACCTCTAAAGGTAGCCATCTTAACCTTCTAGTCCAGGTTCATCCTACAGTGACTGAATGACGTTCTTTCCTCCATCCTTGCCTGCCTACCTGTGCACAGTCCATCTGGACTTAGAATCTTTTAGAGATCCCTAGATCATGCAAAACATAATTTATAGTTCCCACTTTCAGTCTTCACAAACTAAGCCCACCTATTGTGTGAAGTTTTATTTTCAGTCCACTCACAAAGCTCTCCACACGTGGCTCCACCATTTCAAGAAGATTGTGCTCCACCCTTTAGAAGTTTCTTTCTCACTCTAAACCTTCCTCACTTATAGATTGTGTATCTTCTCTTTTTAATATTCCCATTACCTTTGCCAAAACAATAGCTGCAGTTCTGATATTCCAGGGGTGAGTGTACTAACTGAGCATTACCTTCTGTATTCCCAGTCTTTTCTCAGACAAACTAACTCAGCATACTTCTAGATAATGAGGATAAATACTTGCAAAACAAACGGTGGAAAGATAAACCTTTGGTCTCAGTTTCTCATAAACACTAAGCTGTAAACTGATTTATAATTAATGTGGAGGTGAGATGGTCAGTCTGGCTTGAATCATATGACATCAGTTTTCTGTACTTTGGAATTTGAAGACTCATTTGAGGGCGTGAAATGTGCTTTATCTGAATGGGTTGTTTCTTGATTCTAAATGACTAAGAAGAGTATTTCAAGCAAAGAAAGTTTAAAGGTGACCACAGACATCTGAATGTACTTGGCAGTCTTTCCTGAGGAGACCACAGTCTTCTCTGGTACATGGGGGAAGCAGGGTCAGAATTACCTGGCCTCAGCTGATCTGTGTCTGCCTTTTACTTTTCATGGGCCACAGGAATGCAACACGGACAAGAACCCATCTGCCCAAGGGACCGAGGAGAAGGAAAACAGGACGACCTACACCTTTCCTGGGAAACGGGGGACCCCAGTGCTCTATTGACGGTAACAATTTTCTCATGAGGTTTGCAAAATGAGGACAGAAAGTGGCAGGCCGGGAGCCCTCCATTGTGATAGGAGCTACACCAGCCAGAATTTGAAAATCTTTAAGTTGGAGATAAAGGCACCAGGAAAATCTCACATTCCTTCCTCCAAGTCACACAGCAGAAGAATCACACACTCATCTGGCATCAGAGACTGAAGCAGCTCAGAGACTCTGCCTATTCCTGGCTACCATCTAGCTCTGCACTGTCCTTTTTCCAGGTCAAAGGAAGTTAAGACCAGAAAGAAAGAAAGAAATAAAGGAAGGAAGGAAGGGAGGGAGGGAGGGAGGGAGGGAGGGAGGGAGGGAGGGAGGGAGGGAGGGAGGGAGGAATCAACTGCACCCTCCTTTTTCCAGGTCAAAGGAAGTTAAGACTGGAAGGAAAAAAAGAAAAAAAGAAAGAAAGAAAGAGAGAGAGAGAGAGAGAGAGAGAGAGAGAGAGAGAGAGAGAGAAAGAGAGAAAGAGAGAAAGAAAGAAAAGAAGGGGGAATCAACTCATTGTTCTATATGATTGAACAGAACTGGGAAATGATTTACCAACTCTTATTTTTCAAATATCTTTTACTTGCTATAACTGGAGGCTGTGAAAACCTAAATTATGTCTGTCTCCTGCATGGATTGATAACTGTTTTTTTTTCCTGCATGGATTGATAACTGTTTTTGAGAGCTGCACAGAAAGCACAGGCCATATAACTTGTTCCATGGACCATAAACACCCCATATCTTTCCTTTGTATTGCACAGAAATATTGTACACTGAAGTAATATTGAGAGCAGACTCAAAATGTCTTACCTGAACTCTGTCTTCTACAGCACTTGTGGCATGTCCAACATTTATCCTTCCAGGAAGTTCCTCTTTAAAGTCACTTAGCTCTTTTTTCTACCAGTCCAATGATGATTAACTATCTTTTCAGGTCACTGTCCTACACAAATTGCAAAAAAAACAAACAAAGATTGGGCTAGAAATACACTCCTGACTCCTGTGTTTCAAGACTGTATTTGGAAATTCATTCCTGACTCCTGCGTTTCAAGACTGTATTTAGAAATTCACTCCTGACTCCTGTTTCAAGACTGTATTTAGAAATTCACTCCTGACTCCTGTGTTTCAAGATTGTATTAAAAACTGCTCGAGATTTATACATTTTCTCACACTGATGCTAAGATAATAAGCTTCATTTTTACAAGAGGCTTGCAGTTTTATTCAAAGGTATTGTTATTCAAAAATAAAGAAACATTAGTTTCTTTGGGAATATAAATACAACATGTTGTCTGGGGCACTTAAAACTCTTCCCAAAGGTAAAGAGCCCAGTGGAATTCTGAAAAAAAATGAACCCAGGTTGTTTTATTTTGAAAAAATTATAGCATTGGTCGGTATCTGGATAGAGTTGTTTTTAAAATATTTTATGTAATTATAACATCATTTTATTATTTCTTTGTTTAGATATATACTTAGATATACATCAATTAATTTTTGGAGCTATAATGAATGATTTTTTTCCTATTGTTTTTATATGAAAGTACATTGCTGGTGTGCTTTAAGGCTTCTGGTTTTTATATTGATTTTATATCCTGCATCTCTGCTTTAAGTATTGATTAGATCTAAGATATGGATAGTAGACTCAATAGGATCTTAAAGTATAGAAATCATACAATATGGAAATATAATAATTTGGCAATTTCCTTTCCTATTTTCTTCCCATTGGTCTTCTGTTGATCTAATTACTATAGCTAAGGCATTGAGAACTATATTAAATAAGAGAGGGCAGAATGGGTCTTTCTCTTGTTACTGTTTTTAGAGGATATATTCCCAGTTTGTCTTTATTTAGTTTAATGTTGGCCCTAAGATTGTTGTATATAGCCTTTATTGTTCTGAGGCATGCTTTCTCTATTCCTAATGTCTTCAGGATGCTCATCATGAGGGCACATTAAACAATGCCAAAGTCTTTTCAGCAATTGAAATTATTATATTTTTTCTGTTCTTAAGTGGTTTGTATTTTGTAATACACTTATTGATTTACATTTGTTGACACCAGCCTTGGCTTTCTGGAGTGAAGCCAGTTAGTCATAATGTAAGCTCTTAATGTGTGCCTGAGTTCAATTTGCAAGTGTTTGGTAGAGAAATTTTGCATCTCTGTTCATCAAACTTGGTTGTTATTTTTCTTTTCCATGGTACCATTACCTGGTTTTGGTATCCGACTAATACTGGCTTTATAGGATGAATTTGTCAGTATAATATAATCTGGATATTAATCCTCCATATCTGTCAGATGTATAGGTGGCAAATTTTCTCTCTACTGCTTTGTGTTTGCTCACCACCTGGTTGATTCTTCCCTTAGTTATGCAGAATCCTTTTCATTTTATTAAATCCCTCTTATCCACTGTTGTCCTGAATTCTTGAGCAAATGGAATCCTATTCCTTTTTTCTGCCTGTATCACGTAGGGTATGCCTTATATTTTCTTCTATCAATTTCAGTATTTCAGGTTTCATGTTTAGATCTCTGATCTATTTGAAGTTTGTTTTTGTACAAGATGATAGATATGAGTTTAATTTCATTCTTTTTATGTGAATTTCTAGTTTTGACAGCACCATTTGGTGAAGATTCTTTTCTCAAGTTAATGTTTTTAGTATCTTTGTCAAATACTAAGTAGCTGAAGTTATGTGTACTCATGTTTGGTCCTCTGCTTTGTTCCACTGGTCTGTTTTGTGGCAATACTATATTGGTTTTTGTTCTTTGGGTTTTGGGGGGGGGGGTTTGTTTTTGTTTGTTTGTTTGTTTTTACTATGGCTCTGTAATATACCTTAAGGTATGGAATGGCTATCCCTCCATCCAGAATTCGTCCTTTATCTCAGGATTGCTTGGGCTATCTTTTGTGGTTCAGTTTGAATTTTAGGAATTTTTTTTTCTATTTCTGTGAAGAATGAGATTAGGATTTGGATTGGGATTACAGTGGATATATAAATAAATTTTATTAAAAAAAATGATCATTTTCACAATTTTAATTCTACCAAGCCACAAGCATGGGATATAGAGTGGGGATAATGGACATTCCTGTCTCATTCTTGACTTCAGGGGGATTGCTTCAATTCTCCGTTTGGGATGATGTTGGCAGAGGGTTTTGTCATACATAGCTTTTATTATGTTAAGCTTTGTTCCTTCTAGTTCTACATTCTCCAGAACTTTTCTCAAAAGTTTTTTTTTCTGTTTCTCTTGAGATAATTATGTGGTTTTTATCTTTAAATCCATTTGTGTGACTTGTTACATTTATTGACTTGTGTATGTAAAACCATCTCTGCATTTTATGGATAAAACCAAGTTGGTTATGGTGTATAATCCTATTTATGTATTCTGTTTACAAATATTATTAAACATTTCTGAGTCTATGTTCATCAGAGACATTGACCTGCAGTTTTCTTTTTTGGTTTGTACTTTAGTATTAAAGTGATGCTGACTTCGTGGAAGGAGCTTGGAAGCGATCCTTCTGTTTGTTTCTATTATTTTCAATAGTTTCAGAAGAATAGGCTATAGATGTCATTTTAAAGTCTGGTAGAATTCTGCTGTGAATCCATATGCCTCTGGACATTTTTTTATAGCTAGAAGGCTTTTTATTATTATTTCAGTCTCCTCATTTGTTATGACTCTGTATAAGTTGTTGGTCTAGACTTGACTTAATTTTGGTGGTTTAGCTGAATCTAGCAATTTATTTGTTTCTTTTAGGTTTTCCAGATTAATGGAATACAGGATTTTAAAAATTTCCTTCAAATATTAGGAATTTATTTGGTGTCTGTTGTGTTCCGTTAAGTACATTTAATATATAATGACAGTTAGTTTTGTTTTTCTGTTAATTTTTTTGATTATGTTAATTTGAGTCCTTTTTTTCTTTTAGTTAGTTGGGCTGAAGATCTGTCAATCTTGTTTATCTTCTCACAGAACCAGGTCTGAGATTATTTGACTTTTTGTATTATTTTCTTTGTTTCTATTTTGTTAATCTCAGGACTAATTTTTATTATTTCTTGCCATTAATTTGGTGTGGATTTGGTTTGTTCTTGTTAGTTCAATTTTTTGAGTTTTATTATTAAGTCATTTTTGTGTTCTGTCTGATTTTTTTAATGTAGAAACTTGGAGCTATGTATTTTCCTATTAGGACTGTTTCCAGTGTGTCCCAGGGGTTTTGTTGTGTTGTGTTTACATTTACATTTAGTTCCAGCAAACTGCTTATTTCTTTCTTACTTTAGGCATTGACCAATTCATCACTCAATGTTGAGTTATTAAATCTGAATGAGTTTGTGTATTTACTAGAGATTTGTTTGCAGGCAATATTAAGTTTTAGTGCATTGTGATAGGAAGAAATACTTGGAATTATTTTAGTCTTCTTGGATTTGCAAAAGTTTATTTTGCATCTCTGGATATGGATTATTTTTAATAATTGATATGATGCTGAGTAGAATGTGCATTCGTTGGTGTTTCGGAGGAATATTCTGTATATATCCACTAAGTCCAATTGATGTATAATGCAAATTAATTCTGATGATTTTCTTTTTTTGTCCAGATGACCGGTCTATTGGAGAAAGTGGAGTATTGCAATCACCTCCTATTAATTGATTGATGCTAATCTATGTCTTTAAATCCAGTAGTAGATTTTTTATTTAAACAGGACACCCTACAGTTTGTCGCATAATGTGTTTAGAAAAGCAATAACTTATTGGTTAATTGTTCCCTTGATTAGAATGAGGTATTGTCTACTACTTCTTATTAGTTTTGGTTTGTAGTCTAATCTGTGAGTTATTAGGAGAGCTAAGCTTGATAGCTGCCTGGTTCTCATTTGATTTGGCATTCTTTTGCTCATCGCTTTACTCTAAGAGAGTGCCTGACTTTAAAACCGTGTTTCTTACAGGCAGCAGAAAAGTGGAATTTGCTTCTTGGTCCATTCACTCAGCCTGTGACTTTTGGTTGGAGAACTAAAGTCACTGATATTTAGAGTTATTAATAAAATGT
The DNA here is from genome assembly GCF_982192425.1 of Myodes glareolus. Taxonomy (NCBI): domain Eukaryota; kingdom Metazoa; phylum Chordata; class Mammalia; order Rodentia; family Cricetidae; genus Myodes; species Myodes glareolus. Next base: position 10,953,943 of record NC_142028.1, read on the forward strand.
GTTAATTAGGTCATCGTGTTGTTGATTATTGGTATTAATGTTTGTGTTATATTTAGTACTTTGTGTTCTAATAATTGTGACTACATATTTCTTACCACAATATTTGTTATGGCTGCTTTTACATTGTGTTATAGTCTTTGTGTTTCTTTGTCATAGTTAGAACATCTGCTAAAATGATGTCATCAACTTGCTTTTCTTCTGACTCTACTCAGATTTTTGGGTTTCTGTCAATCTTCCTTAGAGAAATGTATGTATGAAGTTATAAGGACCAGTAAAATTTGGTGTTAATAATTAAATGGAGTTGCTGAAGTGGTCTAGTCTTGGTTATGTGGCAACAGGACTAAGGTTAAGGCTATACTCTGAATTCTAAGTACCCCTGAGAGAGTTAAAAGGCTAGTCAGATTTTGGGTTATGTGACCCCACTGGGAGACAGGTGGTCAAATGTCAGATACCCTCAGTGAAATCTGTTTATTGTCTATAGTTATGCTGAGAACCAGAGGCCGAACCTTTGACCTGTGTTTTGTGTGTGTGTGTGTGTGTGTGTGTGTGTGTGTGTGTGTGTGTGTGTATTCAGGGAGACTCTATACACAAGTGTAGTCTCTGACCTACAATTACTCCTGGGACCTCAAAAGTCAACGACCACATCTCACACTGACCTTTGAGATTGACTGAGCCTAAATTTCAGTTATCAGGGGACTCTAGGTCCACTGCAGCAGAATCTCCAGCCTTGGGTTGACATTTGAAGACACTTGGGATATAGAGTATATTGCTTGCTGTGATACTGGTCTCAATGGCGTCATGAGCCTGTGCTTATAATTCTTGCTGATTCACACATAGTTGAAAGCCTGGTTATCCACAGTATTCTCTAGTCTGGAGCCGGAGGCCTGGTCTCCAAGTGTTCTCTCCATTGTGGAACTTTTAAGTTTTCCCTGATTACAAACACATTCTTGAAGACAATAATCAATACTAGTATGCCCAATTGAATACGTATATCAAAACCAGGAAAAGAATGGTCATTCAGTTGTAAGCGTTTTGTTTTTGAGTAAAGATAAAGTTCAAGGTTTGATCAGTTCAATAACATGGACATTTTTCTCTTTCTCAAATAACTCAAGTCTGGATTTTTGTTTTAAAGGTACTGATAGTAATATCTTCTCCCCTCCACTGCCTCTCTACCCATCTCTCATGCATTTGTGTGTGCATGTGCGTACGTGCATGTGTGTGTGTGCATATGTGCAATCGTATATATTGTTACCTTGGATCATTCTTGCATGACACTTGATAAAACTGTAATAACATTTAATTGGTCTCCATTTTTCAGTCATTTTGCTATTTTTAGTATTCCTTGTTAATTTTTGGAAGCATATGAATATTAGGAGGGGGTAAAGCATAGAGATGAAGAAAGAACTAGGAAGTATGTGTGGAGTCTGTAAGGAAAGGCTGTAAACCTAGCTCCAAATACTTCTCTCTGAGTCCTGAACTTCTGTGTGGTCTTTATTACAAAATGGTCCTTACAGGAGATTTAGATCCAACAAGTCATTGTAAAGGTTTTATTTGTTTTAGATGAGATCCATCTATGTATTCCAGGTAGTTCTTAAATGTGGAATCCGTCTGCCTCACACTTCCAAATGCTGGGATGACAAAGCATGCACCCCACATTGAAAAAGATACACATTTTAAACAAACATGCAACTGTTTCTGCAGAATGCTGGCTTCTGAGGGCTCTGGTGCTGAGTTATAGAGTCTGTCCCACAATTTTAAAGGATGTGCTTTTATTCAGTGTGGGGAGATGGCTTGAGCAAATTTATGATGGTGTCCTCAAGCATTCATTTAGGGCACACAAACTTGCTTTGGAAAATATGTGCACAGAATGAAAAGCAAATAGGACATATTAACTAAGAACTTTCCCAACTCCAGAAAATAACTGTCCTGGTGAAATACCAGAATGTTTTTCCCCCTGAGGTCAAAGAACATTTTCCTCTGCTTCACTCTCCTCAAGTCCTCAATTCATGAAATTGCTATTGCAGAAAACAGTAGTGGATGGAGGAGAGCCATTGCACAAATCCTTTTGAGATCAATATCATGCTAATAGCCACAGATCAAAGGAGTTGCAAAAACATTCCTTAAAGTCTATCAATATTTATTTAAGAGCTGTCCACCAGCAGTGATGAAATACTAGACTTTGAAGTCTGATAGATTTGAATGAGAACTGGTATCTGATGTTTAATTAAGTCCTTAACTGGGTAACCTGCACCTGCCTGAGAATTTCCATGTCTTTCAAGTAACAAGCCAATGTCTGGAGTGAGGAACTGGCATGCCTGGCACATTCTACAGTCAAGACATTGTCACATTCCTTCCATTGTAGTCATGTATAACAAATGTCAAAGCAGCCAGTTTCCACAAAATGCATATATAAAACTGTTCCCAGGGCATGTTTTTTTTCAGTAGCATTTGGATTCAGAGTCTTGGGCAGCTAAGACATCTCAAGAGAAAGCTTCCAGATACAGAGAAAACTTGCCACTGCCTAATTCAACACACCTCCTTTGCAACAATCTCCTGAAAACTACCTCCTGCTCCCATTCCCTCTATCACCCCCCCTTCATTTCCTGCTCAATCTATTCCTCTTCTCTTTCTATTCAGAAAGGGGCAGGCCTCCCATGGGTATCAACAAAGTATGGCATATCAAGTTGCAGTAAAACTAAGCACCTCCCCTTGTATTAAGGCTTGTCAAGGTAACCCAAGAGTCAGCAAACATGTTAGGGACAGCCTCTGCTCCCACTGCTAGGAGTCCCACAAGTGGACCAAGCTACACAACTGTCACATATATGTAGTTGGGATATAAAACAAACAAATGAATGAATAAATAAAGAAATAAGTATAATTCATTTTTTCTTTGTTGAAATCATTTTCCAAGCTTTAAGTCACTCCCACTCATATGACAATTATAACTTGATATGAAGTTAATATATAAAAGTGTGATTTATATTACAACTGTTGGTTTCTTTCTTTGTATGTATCACCAGATGTATGTGGACCAGATGTTGGCATTGGATGTTCCTCAATCACTTTCCACCTTCCTTCGTTTTTTGTTGTTGTTGATGTTGTTTCTTTTTTCTTTTGAGACAAGGTCTCTCACTAAACCTAGAGCTTACAATTTTGGTTGATGGACAGCCAGATAGATCCAGGGGTCTGCCTGTCTCAACATCTCCAGTGCTGGGGTTATAGATATGTGCCACTATGACACATGGTTTTTAGAGAATCAACATAGTCCCTGGTGAGTTGACCCACTCAGTCATATCCTTAGTCCAATTGTTGATTTCCATACCATTAACAAAGTCCTAATAACTTGACCCCTAGTCTTTCAATCTTCTTTTCTCTGAAAAGCTTGGTGTCTACTGATTCATAAGGGCATTTTGTAAACTTTTTCATACCACCCCTGTAACTCCCTTTGTATTAGTATCAAGGAGAGTATCACCAGTTCCCTAGATTCAGAAATTATTCTGTTATCTAAAATTCACACATTTATTTTGTCAGATATTTCACCATTTCCTCTCATATTTTATTTCTCATATCTGCATGAGGTTTCAGGGTCATGAGAACGAGCTATTCTGCACATCAACAAATCATTCTCGTTTTATTGAACAGTTTTAATTGCTTCAAACCATAGTGCTGTTAAGATTCAACTCTTTGCTCACGTTCTCCCTCCTTCTGTTACTCATTTGGACCTAGGGAGCTAAGTCCAGTGCTCCAATGTGGGTCTCTGTCTCTATCTCCATCCATCGCCAGATGAAGGTTCTATGGTGATATGCAAGATATTCATCAGTATGGCTATGGGACAAGGCCAGGTCAGGCACCCTCTCCTATGCTGCCCAAGGAACAATCTGGGGACCTCTCTTGAACCTGGGAACCCCTTTAGAATCAAGTCTCCTGCAAACCCTAATGCGGGGTGCGTCCACCCACTGTGACGGTGCGACTGATCTAATGGGAGCTTACCAAGGCCAGCTGGACTGGGAGTGATGGAGCATGTGATCAAAATGGACACTCTGAACATGGCTATCAATGAAGGCTGACTGAGAAGTCAAGGACAATGGCACTGGGTTTTTATTCTACTTCATGGACTGACTTTGTGGGAGCCTGGTTGTTTGGATGCTCACCTTTATAGACCTGGATGGAGGGGGGAGGACCTTGGACTTCCCACGGGGCAGGGAACCCTGAATGCTCTTAAGACTAGAGAGGGATGGGGAGGTCTGGAGGGGGAGGGAAAAGGGAGGCAGGGAAGAGGTGGAAATTTTTAATAAATAAATAAATTTATTTTAAAAAAGATTCGACTCTTACATTACTCTGCTTATTCTTCTGTAAAACCATGAGTCACTGAAATAAATCTCAACTATTCTGACTTTGAATTTAAACAAAATTTAGATGTTTTCTCCTGATCTATGATTTTTTTGCCTTCAGAGTTAATGTTTTTTACTTTCATTTGTATCTTCAAAATTCTAAAGTATCTGCTTGTAAACCCAGCTGGGACTCATCACCAGTTTTACCAGTAAACACAAAAACTGCTCTCCACTCTAGCTATAGCAACAGGTTCCTCTGTTCTATCTCAAGTAAGTTGTGCACCAGCTAAGAACACCCTCCACTTCTTTACATGTTATCTCTTGCCATATGTTTGCAAGCATCTCATTTTCCCTTTCCAGAACTCCCAATGAGACCCCCCTCATCATATAACCTTTCTTTAAGTTTCTCATTTTTCAGCATTTCTTTTTTGATATAGATATGAATAATTTGCATTGGTATGGATTTTAAGGTCAATTTTGTTTTGTGTATATATAAATTTTTGCTCTTAATTAAGGTATTATGATTATATAGTTCATTTTAAAATGTAATGTATAATTAGAAAATATAGGTTGTTAATGAATAATCATCAATAATAGTCAAGCTTGTAGTCATGTTAGTTAGATTTTCTAAATATATAGAGATATATTTCAATAAAATAGGCATTCTTCATATCTTTCAGAGACTACAGAATATGGCATTTAATGTTTTAATAACTTAGGGCTTTTCATGCCAATGAGACACGTCTGCTCCTGGCAGCACCAATCTACTTCAAGAGGAAGATGGGCATCAAAGAAGCTCCTTATGGAGTTTGATAGTCATTTGGGCAAGAAACTGCTCTTGCCTGGATTGTTGCATGAACTGGACACAGAGAACCCGCAGAGAGAGGACTAAAGGTGAGATGGTCTTTCGGGGTTCCTAATTTATGAAAGAGTCTGCAAGACATTCTGCAGGACACAGCAGATAATGACTGAACTGCCTTTGAAATTTCCTGCTTCATGAAAATGTCTTCTGGAAACTATGGGCCTGTAGGCCGAACATGGATGCCCCAACGGTACAGAGAAACTTTGGGTGACAGGCAGCGAGATGTCTCTGTCATTTCTAGAGATTGGAAGTTGTTTACTTCTTATTTGCTTAGGTAATATTATATCCTTCTGGAGTCTTTGATGGAATTGAAGAATGGTTAGTTATAGTTATAGCTTTCCTTAGTTATGATAAAAGATAAAATAGATATAAATATTATAACTGTAATTCTTACTTGATAACTGTTTTGTTGTATGTAATTTTACTATGTTAAAATGAAAGCCTTTCTTTTTTGTTTAAACAGAAAAAGGGGAAATGATGGAGGAGGGTTAACTGTCTGTGTTACTTTCATTGGTTAATAAAGAACCTGCCTTGGCCTTTTTGATAGGCCAGCCCTTAGGTGGTTGGAGTAGACAGAACAGAATTGTGGGAGAAGGGAAGCAGAGGCAGGCAGATGCCATAGCTCTCTGCTCCGAGATGTACCCTGGTTAGACTTGTCCCAGTAAGCCACAGTCAAGTGGCAATACACATTAATAGAAATGGGTTGAATCAATATGTAAGAGCTAGCCAATACGAGGTTATAACTAATGGGCCAGGCAGTGTTTAAAAGAATACAGTTTTCATGTAATTATTTCGGGTAAAGCTAGCCATGAGCCGGCAGTGGGAATGCAGCCCGCTGCTCCTTTTACACTTTTTGATCCAAATCTTTGTCTAGGTATTGTAATTTTCTTCTTTTGTATTTTATAGTTTTATTGTCATTCATTTTTAAGTTAAAATATAGAATAATGGGTTTCATTGGGGTACTTTCACATATACATTTATATGTTTTATTATTATTTTATTTATTTTGCTATTTTACTTCTTGTGGTTTTTATTGCAATTATTCTTTGGGCTTTTTTTCCACCTGACTTCTGACCTCCTCTTAGTGATTCTCTTGCTACACCAAATAGTGCCTCCTTTGCTTGCTTGTCAATGTACTCTATTACCCTTTCTTAAGCTCTCCCTTTTTGTGGAATATTAGTTGAAGATATGTTACATTTATTTATGCTGTGTAGCATTTGTTTAATGAAACAAAGTTGTGTTGCATTCTTTTATGTTGCGTTTGTTTAACTCTATGAAGCTGTGTTACTTTCCTGACAAAAAAAAAACACCTGATTGGTCTAATAAAGTGCTGAACAGCCAATAGCAAGGCAGGAGAAAGGACAGTCAGGGCTGGAAGGCAGAGAGAATAAAATAGGAATAAAAAATTTGGGAGAGGGACATCAAAGAAGAACAAGAAAAATGAGGAGGACATCAGGAGCTAGCTACTCAACTCCACAGCAAGTCACAGAGTAAGGAGTAATGAAAGGTATATAGAGTAGAGAAAGATTAAAAACCCAGAAATATAGAGTAGGTGGAATGATTTAAGTTAATAAAAGCTGTCTAGAAATAAGCCAAGCTAAGTTCAAGCATTCATTAGAAAAAATAAGTTTCCATGTGATTATTTGGGAGTTGGGTGGCAAGCCCCTAAAGAACAAAGAGTAAAGAGAAAAAAAGCACACTCCTTTTTCTAGTTTCATGACCTGACTTGTCTTTCTGAGTCTCACATATTTTGCTTAACTTGATTATTTAATTATCTTTCAATCTGTTGATGGACATCTAGGATGGCTCTTTACTGGCTGTGGTGACCAGTTTAGTTATAAACATGAATATGCAAGCATCTTTAGTATATGTTGACTTAGAACATACAGCCAGGAGTGAGAGTTTGGGGTCATAGAGTAGTTCTAGTTTTAGGTTTTTGAGAAATATCCACAGTTGTCACATTATTATACATTCCCACCAATAGTGTACAAATGTTTCTCTTTCTCCACATTATGACAGAACTTTTGTTTGTTTTCTTGATGGTCATTAGATGGGGTGAAATGGAATCTTAAATCAATTTCAATTTCTATTTCCCTGAAAGTTGAGTGTATTGAACATCTTTTTCAAGTATTTATCGGCCATTTATGGTTCTTCTTTTAAGAAGTGTCTGTTTAGTATATTGGCCCACTTATTTACTGGACAATTTAAGTTTTATCCTGTAAGTTTTACAGTTATTTATAATTTTTACACAAAGGATTTAATGACCTTTGCAAGTCATACAGGGAAGACAAGATTGATGTCTAAGACCATTTGCCTGTCAAGCTTACATGCTTCATTGACTTCCAAGGGAATATGCATAAAATCACAAAGTGGCCTGAATGCTTCAATGCCAGAGGAAATCCATCAGTATCTCAGGAACTGAAAGGCACATAGTGCACCAGGTACCATGGACTCTTACCTGAAAAACCTGTGTGACATATCTCTCAAGGCAGCAATATTAGGCAAACACCATGGTTCTCTCATTTTTCCAGAATCTGGTAACTTATATCATGCCCTTAAAACCAAAGCATTGATTTCTCATAAGCCTCAGGAGGATATCTAATCTGTCACTGAGCATCACTATGCATGCATGCCTTCTCCTATGTACACCTCACGAATTATGGGTGAATTATTTTGTTGATTTCTAATAGCTTAATACTGGCATTTTTCCGAATAACCAGTCTTCCACAGTAAGTACTGACTCCATTAAGATAAGCTTTTACCATGACAAAAGGGACATAAAGCATCCCCAGTAATAGTATCAAGGAAAGACAATGTAAAAGGAGCAGTTGGTCCATATAGAGCATAAGTCTGCTTAAGATCCTTAATAGTCTTAAATGAAAAAGGTTATATAATTTCTAACTCTTTTCCCCCAGGTTATTAGAATCAGATGTTTTAATCACCAGAAAATAAAAATCCCATGTCTTTTTCCTATCTCCTGGGCACAATTCAGAGCCCCTTGGATCAGAGACCTGTGCCCTGACTTAGAAGAAACTAACTTACCTATCAGGGATGAAAAACCTCTTTAATAACCTCAGTAAGAGATAAAATGAAGCATTAAAAAGTAGGTTTCCATGCTGTCAGAAACTGTACTTGATGGATAAGTTTTAAAGGCAGTGGAAATTGAAGCCAGAAGTTGGGGGCAGGGCACAATAAGCATGAGGAGGAGAAAAACCCTCAATCTCATCACAGGAAGAGACATTAGATAATATATCTCCAAGTTCTAATTGTCTTCTACTCCCAGTTAGTTCCAGTTTTTCCTGATCACTTTTATTTTTAATTTTAAATGTTTCTTTCCAAAGTTGAAAAGAATCAAGAATCTTTTTCTGGTTCACTTGCATAACATTTTTCTGAATTACTCTTCTTAACCAGGACCAAGTGCTGGCATCCAGAGATCCTTCTTCATGGAAAGAAGGCTGAAGTTGACTAATGAACACAGAGATTTCATCAACTGGTGGTTACCTGCTTTAACTCTTCTTCTAGCTAAATTTGTAGATTTTCTTCAAATAAATGTCACTCATTCAACTGTGTCTGTCCCATCGTTTTATCTCCAATGAATGTTCCTGCCTTATTCCTTATTATCAGTATGTGTGCATGGTTCCCTGGAGTTACTCATCTTCAACCACTTTTTCCTTTTTCTTTTTTTAACTATTTTCCTTATATACTCCCTGGCATCACCTGCAAATGTCCTTGCTTACCTACTGGCCAAGGTCAACTGAAATAGCCATGAGGAATTAAACAAGGCTGATTGAAGGGACCACAGCAAGACTGAGGCTGTGACCATTTTTATTGAGAGCAATCAGAGTTTTTAAGCTTTATTGAAAACTGAATATCATGGAAATTTCCATGATCAGTACAGTTGTAGTTGTCAACATACAATGACCTTTGCAAGTCATACAGGGAACATAAAATTGATATCTAAGACTAATTGCCTGTCAACATGCCTCATTGACTTCCAAGGGAACAGATAGAGAATCACAAAATGTCCTGAATGCTTCACTGCCTTTGGAGTCCATCAGTCTCTTGGGAACTGAAGGACATAAATTGCCCCAGGTGCTATAGACTTTAACCTGAAAAACCCATGTCACATCTCTCCAGGCAGCTACACCAGGCAAACTCTATGGTTCCCTACTTATAGTATTCTGATACCTTTGCCTAAGGGATTCCTTCATAGTTCAACATAGACTCTAAGGAATAGTCTTGGGTTTTCAAAAAAAATGGTCCTTATTGTGGTTTGACTGTAAACTGCACCCCAGAGGTCTGTGTGTTTGTATAATTGACCCCAAACTTGTAGTGTTTAGTTCACTTTTGGTTGAGCCTGCCTCAGCAGCCATACCTACCTAATACAGTATGAACTTTAATAATGAGGAGAGATTTTTCTGTATTGTGCTTGCTGATTTATCATTGGTATTTACAATAGTACCTGGTGCCTAGCAGATACTCAATAAATATTTGGTGAGGAAATTAATGAATGGTATTTTCATTTAAAGAAAATTCATAGTAAGGAAATGCTAGCTATAACATAGGTGAATTTGAAAATTCCTGTAACAATGCTGAAAAGGTTGTATATACTGTAAGGGAAGCAGACAGCCAAGCATCTCTGGGTGATCAAAGCTGAAATTTGTCAACAACTCACTTTTGCCTAGAGGTATACATGATACCGATGGCGTAACATGCTATAATCTCTATGAAAATCATACTCAAAGTCTTCCAATGGTTTTATAGCTTATTTAGAATAAATTTTCATGGTTTTCCCATATTTCACAAAGGTTTCCAAAACTTGTTTCCTGGTTGTTCCACAAATGTTATTTACCAACACTTTTCTATTCAGTCGTTGCTTCCCAGCAGCACAGGTCTCCCCGACATTGCATAAACAGCCCAATCACTTCCCTATCTTGGGTTTTTGAAATCTTTGTTCCTTATTCTTGGAACATTTTCCTCCAGGTGTCTATTTTTATTTTGGTCATTCTTCTAAGTGACTCTGCAGACTACACATCACAGATACTTCTCTTGACTGATTTAGTGAATAACCTCTTATAATTGACTCATGCTCTGCTTTATTTCACCTCAAAATTAGCCTTAAAAAGGAAATCAGTAAAAATCATTCACTTGCGGTGATATTTTGGGAGGGATAAAAATTTTCATCTACATTCACTTATAGTAAAAGCACTAGGAAACATCAGGATTTAGAGGTACACATGGTAATGCCACTAGACTGAAGCAGAACTGTATGTTTGAGGCTCTCCTAAGCTGTAGTGTGAGACTCTGTCTCAACAAAACAAAAACACCAAAACAAAACTGTGCATTGGCAAATCATGAATATAACTTGCAGGTGACAGATAATTTTTATTCTCCTCAAGATTAATTTGCATGTTATTGTACTTTTATTTAGCACCAATGTCTTAATAAGTTGAGAGGAAAAGAATTTTTAAAATGCAGAGAAAAATGTAGAGCTCAATAAAAATCAATAAAAAATATAAAAATAAATGAAGATACAAGGCCTGAAGAGATGGCTCACTGGTTAAGAGCACTGACTGCTTTTGCATAGGACCCACTTTCAGTTCCCAACACCCACATGTCCATCTGTATCTCCATTTCTGGGTGATCTGATGCCTTTTTCATGGCCCACACATGTGGTGCACATTCATACATGCAGATAAAACACTCACAAACGTAACATAAAAATTAAGCATGTTTTAACTTCAATGAGTTAGGAAGAATAGTTTGTTAACAGTGAGGGAATCTATACCCTTTCATTATCCCTTAGGATGCCTCTTAGATACCCCCCAGCCTCTCCACTTGATACCCAACCCGACAGACCCCGAATGTATTCACTTTTGAAATAGAATTTGGCCTCAATACATCTTAGACAATCAACCCAATGGGCCCTCCAATGGCATCTTGGATTCTACTATTATTCAGGACATTTACAAATACTTCCAGTGATTGAAGAAGTGGAAAGAGGTTCCATATTCCCTATTTCTTTTTTCTCCTCTCCAAGCACTGTTTGTTTTATCTGGTCTTCTCCTCCATACCTCTTTGACCCCCATTGTGTAAATGCCCTGTCTTTTAAGTTACCATTGATGGATCTGTAAATTTGTTGCAAAGTGGGAACCAGAAGCAGGACTTAGCAGAAGCAGGAAAAAGCAAAGAAATTTTGGAGTGACCCTTTAAGCAAGTATACTTGGACACAGAGGAAGAGAAACCATACCTCAACTCCAGAGCCAACTTTTAGTTGTAGTGGGACAGCTTAAAACAACAATCCAGACTAAGAAGCCCAAGCCCTGAACTTGAAGTCTCACCAGTGAACATCCAGAAATTCTCTACCTGAAAAGATCTGTCCCCAAACCACCACAATATAAACATGAAAAACATACATATTTGCACACATAAAACATAAGAAAATTCTGATTCTGGTTGTGAATGTATTTTTTTTTTGGATTATCTTAGCTGTTTTACTAATGTCCTCTCAGTGTGACCTTTTTTCCTGTAGACGTTTTACCCTCCAGACTAAGAGGGTCAGTCTCACAGACACCAACCCAGAGGGCCTAACTTCATGGAACTAGAAGGTTTAAGAGTACAGCCTAGGTATAAGAGAGCCAACATTAAACCTATAATCAAAAACAAATAAAAAGATTCAAGTAGAAATCACCAGTGTTAGTACTGATGATGGTGAAATTCTCCAGCACAGTGGAAGCAGACTTCTATCTGTAGCCTAACAGTCAGGAAAACATCTGTTCTTCATAAATCTAAAATCAGCTCCTTCTTGGAACAGTATTTTTATAGCCATTGAACTTTGCTTAAAAGAGATTCGCATACTTGAGAAATTTCAGGTGGGAAATTTCAGGTGGGAGAGGATGGATGGAGAGAGTAGGGAGAGACAGCCAGAACTGGGGGGAATGGGAGTTAGTGTGGGTACTTCCTGGAATATCAGGGTGACCCTCGCGAAGAATTCTAGTAAAGGAGGATATAGAGCCTGAACTGGTCAAGGATTCCAGTTGTGATAATGGGTTCCATTCTGCTTAGTTGTTGGCCAGCAGGACCCCATAGAGATCACTAAATAACCTGGCTGATACTACAATAGAATTGCTCTCTGAAAACTGACAGTGAAGTCCCATTCCCAATGACAGTATCCACACAGCTCACTGAATGTAGAGAGCTTGAGCTAGTGCCTGCTTAGAGTCTTTGATCCTACGTTTTATACTCTTTGGTATAGAAAAATACTCTACAGGCTATGGGAAGAGAAAAATGGACACAAGCCCAACCACAAAACACTAGACCTACAATCTATCCTGCCTGCAAGATGTGTTGGAATGATAGTGGTGTAGAAATTGTGGGAGTGGTCAACAAATGTGTGGGTTAATTGGCGGCCCACATCATGTGAGAGAATCCATGACGTACACTGCCTAGATGGATTGGAACTGGAGACTAGATAGCCCAGAGACTTGGGGTAGAACAAAACACAACAGGCAAAACACATACACACACACACACACACACACACACACACACACACACACACACACACACACTGAAATGATTCCTAATGGTATTCTGCTATACTCATAGATTGGAGCCTTCTCCACTGATCACCAGAGAGGCTTCCTCTGGCAGCAAATGGGAACAGGTGCAAAAAGTCAGAGTCAGATATGTGGAGAGAGTCTAAATTGGAGGTCTGCATCAGGTCCTTCACCATGTAAAATGGGGAGAAAAGATTGTAGAAGTCAGAGGGGATGGAAAAGGTGGAGAAGTCAGGAAAATAGAACATGGCCCACCAAATCAGCAAATCAGGGTTCACAGACTGAAGTAGTTCTGCAATAAAAAGAGGCGAATAGAATTGGTGAGCAACAAGCAAGCTTTAAGAACAGCTCTTATTGGAGAGGATGTGGAGTAAGGGGAACACTCCTCCACTATTGGTGAGAGTGCAAACTTGTACAGCCACTTTGGAAATAAGTATGGCAGTTTCTTAGGAAACTGGGACTCAATCTACATCAAGACCCAGCAATACCACTCTTGGGCATATATCCAAAGGATGCTCAATCATACCACAAGGTCATTAGTTATGTTCATAGCAGCATTAGTTGTAATCACCAGAACCTGGAAACAACCTAGATGCCCCTCAACTGAAGAATGGATTAAAAAAAAAATGACATGCCATCATGAAACTTGCAGGCAAATAGATAGAACTAGAGAAAAAATCATCCTGAGTGTGGTAACCCAGACTCAGAGAGACAAACACAGTATGTACTCACTCATAAGTGGATATTATATGTAAAGCAAGGAGGTGTCAAGATCATTATGGGGAAACCCATAGACAGTTGACTCAAACTCATTGGAACTCATAGATTCTGAACTGACAGCTGGGGAGCCTGCAAGGGACCAAATTAGGCCCTCGGAATGTGGGTGACAGTTGTATGGGGTGGTGTATTTGTGGGCCCAGAATTTATTTCTGGTGTATGAACTGACATTTTTGAACCTACTCCCTGTGGTAGAATACCTTGCTCAACCTTGATATACAGTGGAGGGACTTGGTTCTGCATCAATTCAATATACCAGGCTTTGTTGACTCCCTATAGGAGGCCTTGCCCTCTCTGAGGATTGGATGGGGGTTGGGATGGGTGTGGGATGGGGAGGTGGGGAGAGCATGAGAAAGGGAGGAGGAATGATGGTTGGTATATAAAATGAATAAAAAATAAATAACTAATAAATAAATAAAATATACTGGAAAATACTTTAAACTGAAAGTAAGGATTTGAATATTCAAAGGACTTCAGAGAAAAAATAAACAATGTCATGTCAAAGTGTAATCAAAGGATGGCAAGGAAATAAATACTACAAAATCAACACCATGACAGTAATCAACATATATTTTCAGTAATAACTCTAAATATTAATGGTCTCAATTTTTTAGTCAAAAGACATAGACTGCGAACTGAAGGGATGACAATAAAGAGAACCTACTGCTTATTCAAAAGATCTGAATCAGTTCCAAGCACCCATGTCAGAAAGCTCACTAACACCTGCAATTCCCACTTTATAGAATACAACACTCCTGGCCTCCACAGGAGCCAGCACACACACACACACCACATGTAAGCATGCACATAATTTTTATAAAAAGACAAAAGTTGGCAGACTAAATTAGAAAACAGGATTTGTTATTTTGCTGCCTCCAAGAAAACTCACCTCATTACCAAATACAGATATAGATATGAACAGATTTTTTTCAACAAGTGTAACCAGGAAACAAGTAGGTGTTACTATTGATACCGGGGGAAATAGGTACAAACAAAGCTAATCAGAAGAGATTAACAAGGACGCTTTGTTCTAATAAAGGGAATGGCCTATCGAGGACAGTACAATTCTAAACAGTGAACTTGGATGTGCTTTGCTTCACAAAACAAATACTGTAGAGATGAAGCCATGAATTGGCCCCAACACAGTATCAGGGGGAAGCTTCAGTACTCCACTTTCACCAATGGACAGGTCATTTAGTAAAAGTGAACACAGAAACAGTGCAGTTAATCATCCTCTTCAATCAAGTGGACCTAAAAGAGATATACAGAATTGTCTACTCGAACACTAATGAAGAAAATAAACATTCCTATCCATGGGGAGTTCTCCAAAATAGACAGTGCACGGCAACACTACGAGTCTCAGCAAAGAGAGTAAAATGAAACAACTCCTTATTTTGTAACTGACTTCAATAGGATAAGGTTAGATATCAACATCCATAGAAACCACAAAAAAAAAAAAACACAGTCATAGGGATCAAACAACACACCATTGACTAATGAGAAGATCATTGAAATAAAACTTTGTAAGGAAAGAAAAAATTCTAGAATTAAATATGAATGAAACAGCATATCAGAATCTATTGGAACAAGGAAAGCATTCCTAAGGCAGAAGTTAAAGTGTGAAAAGAACTCCATCAGAAAAGGAGAACCTCGTGACTCTACAGCAGCCAGAGTCTGTGTTGATGTCTTTGGCTCCTAAAACTATCAGAGGTGATGCCGATCTGAGTGGTCTGTGCTGTCACCTGTGGCCATGGTGTCATCTGAGGCTAGGCTGCTGCTGAGGACCATGTCCAGCTGGAGTCAGTGTTGATATCCATGGCCTGTAGTGCCACCAAAGGCTACGTGGATGTCCAGGGTCTAGGCCACAACCTGTGGCCCTGTTGGCACACGAGGGCCATGCCACTGCCAGGGCCATGCCGATCTAAGTGACCTGCGCTGTCACCTGTGGCCATGGTGTCATCTGGAACAGGGCCACTGCCGAGGGCCACGTTTGTGTTGATGTTCAAGGCTCCTGTTAGCAATGAGGGCTGTGCAGATGCCTGGGATCTGGACAGCCACCTGAGATCATTTTGGTGTTTGAGAGCATTGCTACTGTTGGAGCTATACTTATCTGGGTGGCCAGTGGCCTTGTTACTACTGGAGCCATGGTGACATTCAGTTGAGCCCTTGCTAAGAGCTATCTCTGGGTCTATTTTTCTGCTGCAGCTGGGGTCTGTGGTGATGTCAATGGCCTGTATTGCCACAAAGCATTCTAGAAAGTATGCATGTTGAAATCTGAGGGCCATGCTGAATAACTCCTCCCCTGTCTGTTCCTCACTGGGGACTGCAGCAGGAGAGCTGCCCTCTGAACTTGGGAGAGATAGCCACACCCCTTACCATCAGCATGGGAGAAGTGACCCTGATGCCCGTTTACCTAAGAGGGACAGTCCCAGTGACCCAGACTGACCAGCTCAGCCACCACCCAGACCTACATCATGGGCCTTGGGTTGGCCAACGCTGACATTTTCCCCACCTATGACCTGCTGGAACATGTGACGAGATTTGTCTTGCGGAAAGATAACTGTTGTCTCAAGGCAACAGCAGGATATCTACTGAGAGGAGTTTCGGTGAGGGTCCAGTGGTGATGGTGTGCCAGAGGCTTTGAGCCAGAGTACTGACCCCTGGCAATGAACATTTTGTGGGTGGAGCTAATGCCCAATGCCACTAAGATGTCTGAAGAAGTGATGGAATGATGGAGAAACAAGGTGGGGGTATCATCCTGGATACTGAAGTAACTGACTGTTGTCAAAGATTGAGAATGCTTTGGTTTTAATACTAGATATTCTTTACTGAATGAAAATTTGCATGTGTCCTGATTCTTTCTGAGAAAAAACAACGTAAGCACGATAAATACTGGTACATATACATTGGAATATAATTAAGTACATAATGGAGTCTATTTTTAATAAAGAAGTGATGATAAAAAAAGAGAGAGAAGGATATTAAAGGGCTCTCTAACAGGTCAAGCGTGGCAAACATGGCACTGACTGCTTTTGCCTTTTTCCTCCTGTCCCTCTCACTTGCTTAAAACCCTTAGGTTACATTCCTAAAACTGGCACCCTAGGCCCATTTCCTTATTTGGATACTGACTCATTCCTGAGACAAAACACCAAGGTCCACAATCAAAGTTCATTATGTGACTGGCCTGCCCAATTAGGATTTACCAGCACAGATTGCCTCTTTATCTCATTAAAAACCTACTCCTGAATTAAATATCTGCTTGCTGTTTGTGGCTTGCTGCTTACAGCTTGCTCTCTGACTCTGCCCAATTCAGAGGCAGCACCCGCCCCTGCTCCCCCTACCAAGGTAATAAATCTCGTTTGTGCTGAGAATTTGGTGTCTGGGTGTGTCCTGTACCAAATCTGAGGGACTCTCTCCCCTTTTCCATTGATTGTGTAACTCTGATCATGAAGAAGATCATAACTCAAATAGTTCTACAGGATTTCCAATCCAGTTCTTGCACTTTTCAGACCAGCTGGTGCCCATTAACTTCATCCAATATTGGCTAATTGGTGAGTTATCACAAATTTTCCTGTCCTAAACATTCACTCAAGGAACTGGGTGAAAATTGTTGACTGTCTGGTATTCCCACTCTTTCCTGTGGGGGTGGGGAGAACATACCCCACCATGGCCTTCAGCAGCCATGGGACTCCTTTAGACAGCCATTAGGCAATTTTGTTCAGCTTAGTTTGATTGGCAGTTTTTTGTTCCTTGTTGGTGGCCTCTGGCATAATCCAGTGTCTATTCCTAACAATTCAAAATTTGTGTAGCTCGGTCTTGGGTTTCTCCTTGGACCCACTGTATCGCTCTCTTGGTGATGAAGCTTGAGTAATGACCATCCCTTTCTAGAGATCAGTTGAGACCCCTGGAGACATCTTTGGTTTTCAACCCTGACTTACAGCCACCATTGGCAAAGGGAATCTGCTCTCTTTATCTGGACTGAAAAGTTCACCTCACACCCAACATTACTGATGCAACTTAGCACTCAAAAGTAGCCTTTATACTCCCTAAAATACACAGAAGATGACAACCTTTACAGTTCTGTAGGTGCACAGAGGAAAAAAATACCCCTCTCCTCCTCCATCCTCCTCTCCTTACCTTTATGCCTCTGCCTGTCCAAGCTTGTATCTCAGCCTGCCTGTCACCACCTGCTTCTCTGCCTCTCCAAGGTTCTCTCTTGTGCTCTCTGTTCTCCTATTGGCCATAAAAACTCCATGGGAACACTGTAATTGACAGGCAGCCTGGTTCTTTGAGCCCACCCCTTTGACTCATACTGCTCTTTTCTGATGTACCACAACCCTTAACCAGTCTCAAAGGCTTCAAACATATAATCCAATCCTCACTCTCCAAACAGCTTCTATACCCCACCTCTTTGCCCTACCATCCTCCCAAATTGACAGTCAAAATCAACAGAACTTCTGTCTAGTCCAAGAACTTTGCTACATAGGCACTGTTATTATCCCTCTTCACCCTGTGGTCCTCATCCAAAAGGTTGCCTTTCAGGCTTCACAGACCTGGCCTGCCTTCCCACTTATCCCTCCTGCCTGCTTTAGTAAGTAGATGACCCCTTCCTTGACAGTCCTGCACACCTATAGCCGATTTGACAGTCTCACTGCTCAATTACCTCAGCTTCAGGAGTTATCAGAACTCACCTTTCAAAGCTCAACTCTCCTCTCCCCAAATCACCAATCTTTGATTGTCTCTTACCCCAATCCATAAAAAACCCACTTTTGACCACCTTACCCATCTCTGGTCCCTATCTCTGCCCTCAGCAAAATCCAAACTGCTTTTCTTTGGTTAGTGGCGGGGTGAAGGCATAAGTCACAAACAAAATCCCACACCAGTTTGGAATTATGATTAATAGAATGGTTATTTATTCAAAGGGGAAAAAACTTACAGATTACTGTCCCAGACAACAGCCCCTCTGCACGATCAGGAAAGGAGTCTAGGAACCTGGAAGCAGAGCCGGAAGCCAGAGAGAGAATGGAGGACAGCCACTGCTTTTTTAAAGAGAGAGAGACCACGCCCCAATGGGCTAGTATCTCAGTGGCTATTGGCTGAAGGAGTGGAAGGAGCTCCTGCAGCATCTCTCCCTTTTGTTTAAGTAAGAGAGTTCTAAGCCTACTACAAAATTATATACAATAAGTACAAATATCCTATTCTAACTAGCTTAAGTCTTGTATAATAAATAACTTGGCCAAATCATGAGAGGAAAGTAACTACATTTATATAATCTTCAACCCCATCTAAGATCTGAGAAGGGAAATAATGTTACCTGAGTAATTAGGAAGTGCAATCAAACAACTTCCGGAACATACAACAAATCACAGAGACAACTGGTTACCTGGGCAACCACCCAAAGTCATGCTTGCAGCGTTGAAGTAACCAACTTTGGCTAAGGCCTAACGTAACTGACACCAATTTCAAAGGCAAGAAATTTTTCAAAACTATCTTACCCTGTCTTGGCAGGATATGACAGTCCTGTTTTATTCATTTACGGATACTCTGTAACTCTGTCAGTAGTTGAGGTATGGGCATTTCTTTACCCAAAGGCCTCAACTCCTAACTTATGGAGGACTCCAATCCCTTCCACTGTCCTGTTTTTTTTTTCCTCCAAACTTCTCTTATCAAGAACTTACCACTTAAATTTATTACCTGCAAACACAATAATCATGCCAACATGACAGGACACTGACCTGCCCTTTCATTCCATATAAAACACCCCAATTTCTTAACTATGCCCTCCTATATAGCACAGATACCAACATACCTAACCTCCTTCCACACAGGACATGATCCACTACTTACATCAAATATTTTGCTCTAATACTAAATCCCTTCTATCCTTTCTCCAAGTGCACCTAACTCTCACTTCAGCAGATAAAACCTTTTTACAGAACTAAACCCAAATCTTCAATGGATGTCAGCAAACTAACCCAACATCCAGTATATAAACCCTCCCCTTCCACTCACCAGATGACATAGGTCTGAAGTTATTATAGGCTAAAAAATGTTTTGAGGTATATAAATATAATTTATAAAGGTTTGAGTATGTAAATGATTAATTATAAAAGTCTGTGAATGCAAGTTATAAAAAAATGATTGAAGGTCTTAGGACATAAAAACCTAAGTAAGTTTTGAGGATCTGGGAAAGAGATTCCAGGGATATGAAAGTTGTTTCAGGTGTCTTCTCTCCCTCTGTGCTATTGTTACAATAAAACTTCAAAAGTTCATAATCTCAACCTTAACCAATAGACTTGCAATAAGATATTAATCTAACCCTAATAAAACACTGTTAATGTTATCACAGTCACAAGCTTAAGATTTTAAATTTTCTTTGGCTGACTTCTAAAAATAGATTGAAAAATACTTTTAATCATGATGCAAACATCTCTGTCCAGTCCATCTATACAGTCCTATGAAGAAGATTTTAATAATTTTAGCCCAGAATCAGTTTTGGGTCTCCAAACTTTTCCTGTGACTCAAAGACATGAGTCTATTGCTCTTTCTACAATGTAAGCTTTAGTACAGAAAACAGTGGTAAAGTTAACAAGTCTAAAACTTTTATAGACATAAAAAATTCTTACCAACTTTAAAAAATAGCCTTAAATTTTCCTGTCAGAGAAAAATGGCCTCTAGATAAGTACTTCTGTCAAGCAACAGCCTAAATTTCCCCACCTGTCTATTCATAAGAGTGGGTGTTCTCTCCCCACTTTTGCTGGTCTTGGGACATCCCTCTCCCAATTACAAAGACCATAAAACTCAAAGTTTCTAATGGACACTGAATATTAAATTTTTCCCTAAGCTCCTTATATTTACCTCCTGCCCTTTGTCTGCTCAGATTTTAAATTGACACACTGCCCCAGCAACTACCCAGCCCCAGATATTCCCCTTGAATCTGCCTCCAAGGAAGCTCCGAGGCAACCAAGCCCAAATAGCCCAGCCTCACAAATTGTTCCCATACTGCCTGCACTTTCCTAGCCCCAAATGGTTTTGCAAACCCTGGACATCAAATGAAACAGTTTACTCTTCCTGACCTTGACCAAAATTCTACTTCCTTTGGGTTCTTAACAAAGATGACCTGATGTCAGCAGAAAGTAACCAAGGAAAAAGGATGTCCAATAACCCAACACCCAGCAACCAAGTAATAAAACAAAAAGGTAGGAATGAAGGGCTCTCTAGCAGGCTAAGCACAGCAACCATCGTGCTGACTGGCTTTATCTTTTTCCTCCTTTCCCCCACCCTTGCAAAAACTCCTTTAGAATACATTTCTAAAACTAGTCTCCCTCCATGGCCCATTCACTTATATGGCCACTGGTCATTCCTGAGAGAAACACCATGGGCCAACAATCAAAATTTATTATTTGGCTAATTTGTCCAATCAGGATTTATCAACTCACCCTAGCACAGATCCCCCCCCCATTTCCTCCCTTAAAAAAAAAAAACACTTTTTTTCTGGAAAAAAAAACAAAAACAAAACAAAACATGCTTTCTGATTGTTGCTGCTGCTTGCTGCTACTTTTGCCTACTGTCTGCTGGTTCCAGAGGCAGCCCTCCACCTTGCCTCTTTGGGGTAATAAATATCATTTTTTTTTCCGGGGAATTTGGTGTTTGAGTGTGCACTATACCAACCGGAAGGGGGAGTCCTCCCTTATAGATATTTCTGGGATAACAGATAATTCTGCACTTTAGGGACTGGGTCCCCAAAGTTAGCAGAAACTGCTTTTCAGTCTCTCTAAAGAAGATGATGTCTGTCTATATGTTGTCAGAAAGCCCTTAACAAAGAAAGCAAGAAGCCCAGGACTAAGGCACCCAAGATTCAGCATCTTGCTACTCACGGTGTCCTGCAACACAAGTGCCAGCGTATTGCTCTGAAGAAATAACACACTAAGAGAAACAAGGAGAAAGCAGCAATTGTTCTAGATTTTTGGCAAAGAGAATGAAGGAAGTCACGAAAAAATGCCAGGAATGGATTACCAAGAGTAGCTGGCTGCCCTCACTGAGTGCTTCTACTTCTGAGTCTGAGTGCAAAGTCAGTCTTTAAGAGTAACAAATAAATTGTCAAACCTTGAAAAATTATTTTTAAAAAAGGCATAGGCAACTGTCTTAGTTTGGTTTTTATTGCTGTGAAGACACATCACAACCATGGCAATTTATAAAGAAAGCACTTACTTAAAGTAGCTTGCTTACAGTTTCAGAGGTTCGGTTCATTATTTTCGTGACAGGGAGCATGGCAGCGTGCAGGCAGACATGGTACTAAAAGACAGCAGGAAGTCAACTGACCAACACACTGAGGGAAGCTTGAAAAAAAGAGACCTCAAAGCTCACTCCCACAGTGACAGACTTCCTCCAACAAGGCCACACTTGCTAATAGTACCATTCCCTTTAGGGGCTATTTTCTTTCAAACCACAATAGTAATTTAGTCTGGATGACGGCCACTGGGCAAGAACCCACCAACTGTGCAGGCCCCGAAATGCATTCTGGCACATACTAACACCACACATATGGGCATAAACACACCTATGGATCAGCATACAGCATTGAAGAAGGCAGAAAGACCTAGATACAGACACTCTCGGGAGAGACTGTAAAGATGAAGTCAAAGTCAAAGACTTCAACCTCCGACCTCAATGTCAAGTTAATACAGAGTCACACAAAAGTGGCACTCTTCTAAAATAACCATAAAACAGATCACATCATTTAATTTTGGGTTTCTTGGACATCTGGCTTCAATCATTTTGCTAAATTCATGACCTTTTCTGTTAGCTCTCTGCCTGGTACTTGTGAATAGGATGTAACCTCTCAGCTATTTTTCCAGTGCCATGTTCCTTAACATAATGGTCATGGACTCCAACTCTTTGAAACTGTAAGTCACAAATTAAAAGTTTTCTTCTGTTAATTGCCTTTGTTATGGTGATTTTTCATGGCAATAAAAAAATAATTAAGACACCATGCCTTTTAGACAACTGGTACTTTATAGGGATGCTGTCTTGGCTCATAATCCACAGTAAAAGCTACAGAGAACAACACTCTACAAAATGGTCTATAGTTTGTTAGGCTTCACGTGTCATCTAGACTCCTTGACCTTGTAAACTATTAGACTCCTGACCAACTCCCTCAGCACTGTAGGTTTTCAGACTCCAAGGGTTCCAGGTTTTCATGTTCTAGGCTTCCAGGCCTACTGATAGTTGTCAAGGATGTGTTGTTTCTTAGCCTCTGTCAGTTCTTTAGACTTCCAGGCTCTGTAGGCTCTCACATCCTCAGGAGTTTTCTGATATGAGATGACCCCACAGGGCCTGGAGACCCACTCTTCCATCCAATATATACATGGAATGAGGAGGGCTTACTTATGATCCTCAGTCACATAAGCATTATGATACACAATTAATAACAACTCAGAGGGAAGATCTGAAAAGCAAAACAGCCAGCCACTGGCTCTTACCTCAACCTTAGTTCAAAATGGCAATCCTGCCTCCAGGAACCACATAATAAGATTGTGTGTTGAAAGTCGTTTCTTTCCATTTTATATTCCTCTCTAGGGCTGGGATTTAAGGTGTGCACTGCCCGGTTTCTATGGCAACTAGTGTGGCTACTGGGATTACAGGTATGTGTTATCATTACCTGGTCTGTAAAGCTGACCAGTGGGGCAGTTTAACATTCAGATCTTCAGGCAGTCTTTATTTATTAAAGCACATTGAAACGCCACTACAGCCTTAACTCATTCCAATGGCTGCTTTATCCAGTCTGGTATTTTTCTGAATGACATTAGTGGACTTTTGTACTGCCACTTCCCTTTATGTGACTTGAGGCCCTCTGTGGTAGTTGACCCCCATAATCTCATGAAGAGTGGAACTATGAGGAGGTGTGGCTTTGTTGGAGTGGGTGTGGCCTTGTTGGAGGAAGTATATCACTGTAGGGACAAGTTTGGAAGTTTACCTCCCAGTGTCTCAGGATACCTCCAATTGTCTGAGTCAATTTCCTGCAAGATGTCAGACTCTCAGCTGCTACTCCAGTTCCAGATCTTCCTGCATGCTGCCATGCTTCTATCACTATAATAATGGGTTGAACCTCTGAAACTGTCAACAAACCAGGCATTTACCTTTTAGGAGACTTTGTTGTAAATTATGACATATACAATTATTATACTGGTCTGAAAGCCTTCTGTAACTCAGTTGTTAGGAAGTTACTACATGATGCCTCCCACTCCCAATTTGCCAGTGTCTACCCATACCAGATGTACTCTGGCCATCACCTGTCTCACTGTCAAATGTTCCCGAATCTGTGGTCTCGGGGCTTGTAGTACCACCTTAAAGAAGGGTATGTTGTAATGGAGATTATTGTTTCCCTCATCAGCAAGATTCTATCTGCCCTCTTGTCTCACAGGTATAGGGGCCTGCTCCCCCAGGCTCTAACTCACTGCTATCCTTTTGATAAGAGAGTCACACTGAAAGTGGGAGTGTGTGATTTAATTAACCCAAGAGAGTCTCACTGGGTTCATGTCCAAAATCACATACCCCAGCTTTCAGTTTGTCCTCCGGGGCATCGAGCTCTCACACTTTGTCTTTTTACAACACTGTTTCCAACAACCCTGGTAGAAAAACTAGATAAAGGCATAACAACAAGAAAATAGAGTTATAGACCCATCTCCCTGATGAACCTAGGTGCAAAAATTCCTACTGAGGAGCTACAGGGATAGTTCAGCAGATAAGAAAACTGCCTACTCTTCCAGACCATCCAGGTTTAATTGTAGGTACCCACATGGTGGTTCACAACTATCTGCAACTCCAGCTTCAGAGCATACATAGGAAACACATGGTGTACAGACATATAACAGGCAAAACACACACGTAGAATTCTAAACACTAATGACAAACATACTGATAAAACATCATGGAAACAGTCACAGTAGTACCACACACACAAATAAGATGATAGGGGAGTTCAGCCAATCATATTCTGTTTTCAGGGCATGCCGCCCTCAGGCAAAAGCCTGCCTATAAACCTAGCAAACGCACTCCACTAGCTCTCTTTTTGCCTGGCTCCTGCGTCCAGACAGATCGGTTGGATTCTGGTGTAAGCTGTTGTAAGTCTTACTTCTGTTTATTAAAGCTGTATATTTTGTATCAAGATAGTCTGGGGACTTTTCTTTACCAATCGCCCTGCAGCTTCAATAAAATACTCAGGAATGAACCAAAGCACAGAAATGGAAAACTGCTACAATGAAAGCTTAGAAACTCAAGAAAAACAGTAGAAAACAAAAAGAAACTCTATGGCCATGGACCAGAAAAAATAAAATTGTGAAAATAGACATCCTCCCAAAATCAATCTACAAATCCAATTCAGTCCTTATCAAATTTTCAGAGTCATTCTTTACAGATGTAGAAAAAATATCTACAGAAGCACAAAAGACCAAGGACAGTCCAACCAACCCAGAAAGCAAGAATTCTGTAGAAAATATCAATAATCCCACTGTTTACTGAAACTACAAAGACATAGTGATAAAACCAGCATGGTTTCAGCATTGAAAAGAGATGCAGAGGATTAATGTAAGAGAACAGAAGGTTATATCTAAACTCATACAACTAGAACTGCCTGGTTTTTGAGAAAGATTTTTTTGACAAGGATACTAAAACTATGCACATAAGACAGCATCTTCAGCAATGGTACTAGAAAATTTGAATGCCAACAAAAGAAGAATTAACTTAGGCTCTTACCTGTAAAAACTGAAACTCTAAATGAATCAAGAACCTCAACTTAAGACTGGGTATTTTGAAAATTTTTGATGCAATCTAGGAAGCCTACATCTCTGTTTATTTACAGGGAAGATTTTTAGAATAGGACCCTTGTGCTAGAAATGAGACCAGTGATTGATAAATGGAATCTCATGGGTCTAAAAAACTCTATGTGGCAAAGAAAGTTTATAAACTGAGTGAAGAATCAGTCAACAGAATGGGGTAAAATCTTTGCTAGCGGCACATCTGACAGAGAATTCATATCTAGTCTAGAATACGCAAAGAACTCACGAAAGAAAACATTAAGAAGATGAACAACTCAGTCAAATAATGATCTGTAAATCTGAACAGAGAATTCTCAAAAGAAGAAATGTAAGAGATGAATAGCTACTACTAAGCATTTCAAAGGTATCCAATGTCATTAGCAACTAGGTAGGTGGGAGTTAAAACTGCTGTGAGGTTCCATCTCACCTCAGTGAGAATGGCTGTCATGCAGAAAGTAAATGTCAAGAGATGCTGTGAGGATGTGAGGAACGAGGAACCCTCCCTTATTTATTGCTGGTGATTTTGTTAACTGGAATAGTCACTGTAGAAATCAGTGTGAATATTCCCAAAAGAGCTAGAAATAGAATTGTCGTTGACATCGATATACTTCTCCTGGACATATATACAAAGAATGCCACATCTTTCCCCAGAGATCCTTTCTTAATCATGTTCACTGTGGCTCTGTTCAAAATAACTACGAAATGGAGACAACCTAGGTGCCCAGAAACTGATAAATGGAAAATGAAAATGTGGTACATTTACATGTGAAATTTATCTATCAATAAAAAGAAAACAGTTACAAAATGTGTAGGTACACAGAAAATAGCAAAAATTTATACAGAGCAAGGTAAGAAAGGCTCAGAAAGACAAACACTGCATGTTATCTATCATCAATGAAACTTACTTAAATATTCATATTTGTTTTGTGTTCTTAACCTGGACTGGTTGTGGTGGGAAGGCTGCAGAGGATGTGGAAGAGTAGAATATGCGTGATAGGAAAACAGAGAGGAGGGGTTTGGGGGAAAAAGTTCAAGCAGAGATGGAGATAGGTGGACAGGGGACACGAAAAGGTATATTAGCCACTTTTCTGGGGATGTGATAAAATACTCGGATGAAAAGCAACTTCAAGGTTTATTTTGGTTTATGATTTCAAAGGAATCTATAGCAGGGGCCATAGAAGTAGAACTGGACCACAAACTCACAAAGCCCCCCATAATGATGTACTTCTTTTAGCAAGGCTATATATCCTACAGGTTCTATAATGTTTCAATATAACCATCAACTGGGTCCCAGGTATTCAAATATCTGAGCCCATCCAGGACTTTTCTCATTCAAACCACCACGAAGTGGCAGGCAGTTAACCAAAGCTAAGGGTATATAAAAAAATCACATCGAAACTTACTATATCATGATTTAATTAAAAATATAAGGAGGGGAGGGAGAGAGAGAATATATCCTTAATATCTGAATAGTGCTGCTTCTGAAAACCAAGAGTTATTAACCTATAACCTTCATATCTGAGATGAGAGATCTCATGACCAGTATGAGATGCCCCAAAGGCCTGCAAAACAGGACAGGCACTCGCTATTTGTTTGAGCAATCCAACAGAACTGCCTTCTGTTTGCTCAAACTTCATCACGTAGAGATCAAGTTTTCTGAGTCATCTTGGATGAGCAATAAAACAATATTAGAATTCAGAGTATTTTCTCTACATGTAGAATTCCTGAGGATCCCAGGAAAGAATCATTATTGTACAAAAGATTATATGAGAATATATTTATGTTTAACCATATCTGTGTACACCCAAGATAACTACTATTTCTTGCTCTCTAAATGCCCCATCAATGCCTGCCTTTCTTATTTTCAGCTCCATGATGGAGTGGCATGTGCAGAAAATCAGTAGTATGGAATTTTGAGGTCATAAGCAGCACTTTGATAAATTTCATGACATTTGTCTATGACGCCCTCTTCTGTTTCTTTCTCTAGAATTTAAGTATTAGGAAAATTCTTTCTTAAATCACCAATCCTGTATTTGAGAATCTTTTTGAATGACTTCCAGACTGATAAGTTTTAACTTAAGACACATGTTCTCAAAACATTGAAGGCAGTTATCTCACTACCCTCAATTCATGGTTCATACCTCAATGAAATAACTTCTGTTTGCACCACGCCCTGGCTTTCTGTTGATGCAGAGATGCTACCTCTCCATAGGTAGCAAGGGAAGGACCCAATGCTATAAATTTTAAATTGCCCACATATGCTGGAGTGAGCACAAAGCCTGGGATTAAAAGGAAGATTAATGTTTTGAACCACTGAGGAAGTTGAAGAAAGTTGGGTACATGATAAACTAGACAGACAAGATGATGGACAGGGCCTTGGGCCACTGAGAGCAAGTCAACCCCCACCCCGCCCCAAACACACTGCATGAATCCCTTAAGGAGCATATGTAAAGCACTATTGTCTACTCATGTATCTTGTCTCTATCATAGATAATTGTAGCAGACTTTCTTGTGAGTAAATATGGCTTCTAGCCATCTTCTCCTAGACACACAAAGAGATGACTATAAGGTAACCAAGGAAGACCAAACTACAGCTTCATGACTGTGACAGAGTTATCACTCTCTAGTAGTAAAGCTACAGGCAGGTCATGTATATATGAGAACAAAGAGGTAGTGGCATTTCATTTGTATTTTAATAAATAAAGCTTGCCTGAAGATAAGAAAAGTAAATAACCACCACATTGGCCAGCCTTACAGACCAGGCAGTGGTGCCACACGCCTTTAATCCCTGTAGTCACACTAGGTTGACATAGAAACCAGGCAGAAGTGTTGCTCACCCTTAATCCCAGAACTAGAGAAGATTATAAAATGTGGGGACAGAGCTCTCAGTCTTGGTCTCACGGTGAGGCTTTATGGAGGCAGGATCACCATTTCAGACTGAGGTAGAGGTAAGAGCCAGTGACTGATGGTTTTGCTTTTCGGACCTTCAGGTTGAACTCCAATTTCTGTCTCTGGGTTTTTATCAATTGTGCCTCACAAAGATAGCAAGGTCTACTTAACAGTCAGAAAATTACCTGTAAGTGATAGGTAGAACCCCTAGTTGGTAGTAATAGCCAGCACACAGTCAAGTTTAACACACAAAAACAAAGCACAACAAATAAAGAGGGCCTTCATACCACATACATTTCCCTGTCAAGACTGCTGCCTGAGATGATCAAGACTCACAAGATACTTCAGTCAGGACTTGATCATAACTCTAAATTTTCTTTAGGCCCCTACAAGATTATCAGCGCCCCCAACCAGCTGGAAGTAGTTCTAGAGGACGATGTCCCCTCTCTCAACAAAGTTTGTCCTCAGGTTTAGGAACAATATTTAGGGATTGATTATAATTAATATACGGTTGAGAGTTGGGAAAGGAATTTTATAAGCTCAGGGATCTTTTTAAAAAAGGGGGGGATAATTGGATAGATAATAATGGTATTTGTGAGTTATTGTTTATAGATAATTACATCGGCATATATTGACTATTGTATGTAAGCATGCTTCTACCTGTTTAAAACATTTTTATGTATTGATATATATTGTATTGATATATGTATACCATATTGCAGTGTATATTTCTACCTCTGATTAAGATACTCATATATTGTTTATGTATTGATATTTATTGTTTACATTTGGAGGTCATTGTCCTCATTTATCGCACAGTTGTTTATTCTCTTAGTCTTTAAGTTAGATACATGTTAAGAATTGTAGATCAATAGTCATCTATGTCTGTCATATTTATGGTTAGACTAATCAGGTTCTTTAGATACATAGAGATTATATATAAATAGTCTTCAACCTCTTTGAAGAGCTGTAGAAAATGGCATTTAATTTAATCTTAGAATTCTGTGTAGTGAGACACAATCACTCCTGGCAACACCTATTCCCGAGAGATTGTTGAGCACCAAAAACACTCTCCACTTGGAGCTTGTCTTCTTGACAAAACTGGCCTCTGGGTAAGGAACTGCCCATACCTCAACTACTGATAAATACACGGTATCCGGAAATGGATAAACAGAACTGTCAAATTTTGCCAAGACAGGGTAAGACGGTTTTGAAAAATCTCTTGCCTGTTAAAATCCAGAAATGGATAAAATCCAAAAATGGATAAACAGAACTGTTAAATCTTGCCAAGACAGGGTAAGATGATTTTGAAAAATCTCTTGCCTGTTAAAAATAATCTGTCAGTTATTCTAGGCCTTAGTCAAAGTTGGTTGCTTCAACGCTGCAAACAGGTCTTTGGTGATTGCCCAGGTAGCCAGTTGTCTCTGTGATTTGTTGTATGTTTTGGAAGTTCTTTGATTGCACTTCCTAATTACTCAGGTAACATTATTTCCCTTCTCGGATCTTCTATGGGGTTGAAGACTAGATAAATGTAGTTACTTTCCTCTCATGACTTGGCCAAGTTATTTATTATACAAGACTTTAGCTAGTTAGAATAGGATATTTGTACTTATTGTATAATAATTGTACTTATTGTAGGTTTGTACTTACTGTATATAATTTCATAGTAGGCTTAGAACTCTCTTACTTAAACAAAAGGGGGAGGTGCTGCAGGAGTATCTTCCGCTGCTTCAGCCAATAGTCGCTGAAGCACAAGCCCACAGTGCTGCTGGAGGGCCTTCAGCTCTGTCAGCCAATAGCCGCTGAAATACCAGCCCACTGGGGTGTGGTATATTTCTCTTTTAAAAAGAGCCACAGATCTCGGCTCGGGCCTCTTGGTTCTGGTGCTTTGTCCCGGCTCCTGCTCCTGGCTCCTGCTTCAGGGACTAGGCTCCCTTCCTGACGGTTTATGGTATATGTAAGTTTTACCCCCCAAAATAAATAACCCCTTAAAACATAACTGGTGTGGGATTGATTCGCCATTACTGGCTGGGCCAGATCAACACACAGAGAGCTTATGGACTTTCCACTGCCTTAGGCCATGTCTAACCTCTGATCTTCATACACATTGACACATATTTTTCTCCCTACCATTCCCCACAAAACTTCCTTTATCTCAGGCTAATGCAATTGTGACTTACCCTCTATTCTATTTCAGGATGAAGTGTTTCTCATTTTTTTGTAAAGGCCAGGTATGGATCAACAGGGCAGGGGACAATTTCCTTACAGTGAAATCCAGTTGGACCCACATAAGATTTGATAGGGTCACATCCTATTGGCAACTCAGGGTCCAGAGCTCAGATGAAAGTTCTGAATAAAACATGTCATACAGGATCCACAAATGGTATAAGAAGTTTTCCAGATGAGAAGAAAAAAATCCCTACAGGAGTTTGCAGGCATGACTGAAGATCATGAAAGTCAGAAGAACTGATGAAGAGGGAAAGCCTGGAAGGACACAGAATGTATATCTTCATAGATGCCAAGAGAGCAATTAATATAGAGTCTTCCTTCCTCTCTCCCTCCCTCTTTTCCTCCCTCCCTCCCTCCCTCTCTTTTTTCCTCCCTCCCTCCCTCCCTCCCTTTCTTCCTTCCTTCCTTTCTTTGCTTTGAGTGAAAAAAACAGTATTAGAAGTGAAGGCTAAGTTTATGTACCAAATTTGATATTTTGTTATCTGGAAGACAGACTAGTGCAGGACCGATAGAATAGACTATATAGGATGTGTATTGTGTGTTGCAATAAGGAGCCGCAGGCTGCGTCCCATCACCTGGCTCCCCGGCTAGTTTACACCCGAAATAATTACACACAAATTGTATTCATTTAAACACTGCTTGGCCTGTTATCTGTAGCCTCTTATTGGCTAAATCTCACATCTTGACTAACCCGTTTCTAATAATCTGTATGTCACCACAAGGTCATGGCTTACCGGCATGAGTCTAGCCAGCGTCCGTCTTGGGAAGGGGAATCATGGCATCTGCCTGACTCTGCGTCTTTCTCTCAGCATTCTGTTCTGTCTACTCCACCCACCTATGTTCTGACCTATCAGGCCAAGCATTTTCTTTATTAATTAACCAATGAAAGCAACACATAGAAAGAAGACCTTCCTACATCAGTTGTGCCTAGAACAGCATAGGTCTTTGGTCCCAAAACAAGGAGCAGTATAACTGTATAGTTGGTTTCTATAAATTGAAACATTCTCACTTTGAGGGAAGGGTGAGGCTTCTAAGACTGACCCAGCCAAAAAATCTTCAGAGCTTAGGGAGCTCAAGAAACGGATGAGGTTGTAGAAATTTAGAAAGTTGGAAGATACACCAGACCTCTCCACAGGGTTAGAGAAACAATGAACAATTGCTGGAAGGGGAAACTTTGATGGAGCCCCCTGCTGGTCATGCAGGAAGCTCCAAGAGTACAGCTTTCTTAAGAACTCACCCAGGGTGAAGTGGGATTTTCCAGGGATGCAGGTGCCTCTGAGTGACTCATGCTTCTGTAAGTAACGTTGACCAACTCAGTTTTAACAAACTAGAGCAGCCATCATTCCTTTACTCTGTTGTTGGTGACCTCTCTGGGGTCAACAAACATTTGCACATGCCTTCCCAGGAAATGTCATACAACGTGGAAACTGAATTCCATGTCTGCGATTACATGTAATTACATAAAGTCTGTGGACCCCAGCAACCTGGTGAGTAATATTTACAGTAATTATGTACATGCCTAACTACAAGAATCATCAAATATGATGACAGAACAGAGGCTACATGCAGTCTTTCATGCACATGCTAAAATCAGACAGATGCTGTACACAAGGTGGCACTCTAAGACCAAAAGAGTCATTTTCTTTCGTTCCTGTTTTTTATTATTGCTTTTGCTGCCATCTTTCATGTAGATCAGCCTGAAATGGAAATTCACTATCTAGTGGTATGAGAGATACCAGGAGAGCAGAAAACTAGAGAATTTTATTGCAGATTCAGGGCATTGGAAAAAAAAACAAAAACAAACAAAAAAAAACGACAAAACGAAATGCTTTCTTTGCAGAAAGCACCAGTGACTGGAGGTCCTTTGAACATGCAAGCTGGGAAAAGAGACGTGAAAATAGTGCAAGTTAGGAAGGTCCTCAGAATGAGGGTGAATTTACAGTTCCCAGTGTCCTCGGGTAGCTTGGCAACTCCTAGGGACTCCAGGATGTTCTAATTAAAGCAACAAGTCAAGAAGCAGTCAGTGTCCTGAGTGGAGTTCTTGCACACAGTGCCAAGTTCAGACCCAACCTTGTGCCAGTTCGCAGGAGACCCAGTTCCAGACTTAGAACACCAGCAGTTGCATCTGAAAATGCAGAAGGAAAAGCATACAGTAGTAAACACTCCACACTGGCAGACCCATTGCAAGCGCCTGCTTTCAAACATTCAGGGTTCCAACACTCTATTTAAACATGTTTCGGAATCAAGGCAATCATGCATGAGTCAGGCTCCTGAGTCCCTGTCTGTCCTAGAGTTAGGGGGCTACGCTCTTTGCATGTGCTTAGGAGACAAGGTGCTTGTCAGTGGCATTAGCCTTAGGCCAGAAATAAATCTTTGTGTGGATTTTCAAAGATGTATTTACTCCAAGCCAGACCTGGCTTGGAACACTGAATTACTGAAGCTGGAGATGTGCTGATCAGAGACAGAATGCTGGAAAATGCCACTTATTAAGGGATCAAATGTACAGGCACCCCAGGTTACCTCAGCAATTAATTTTAAATGAAACCCAAAGGAAGTCTTTTTGTGAAGAGCCAGTCCTGCAAAACTTTGGGGTTAGCTGACTAGCCGCCATCTGTGAGTTTTCTTCAGGGAAGGCAGGTGGTTCTGCAATGGAAAAATTTCCCAGGTCCTGGAGTTTTCCTCACTGGCCAGCTTTTCCCAGCCTGAGTGTTTCATTCAGTCAGCCACTTGTTCCCACCGTATTCCTGGATTTCTAAAGTGGAAATATGTAGTGCCATTCTATTTGTATTTTAATAAATAAAGCTTGCCTGAAGATCAGAGAGTAAAACAGTCCTACTGGTCAGCCTTACAGTCTAGGCAGTGGTGACACACACCTTTAATCTAAGTAGCCACACTAGTTGCCATAGAAACCAAATAGTACATGCCTTTAATCCCAGAGGTGCACGCCTTTAATGCAAACCCTAGAGAGGATTATAAAATGGGAGGAGACAACTCTCAGACACATTCTCATTTTGAGATTCCTGGAGGTAGGTTCGACAATTTGGACTGAGGTCAAGATAAAAACCAGTGACTGGCTGCTTTGCTTTTCGGGTCTTCAGGTTGAACCCCAGTTTCTTTCTCTGAGTTTTTATTAATTGTGTTTCAGGAATAGACATTCCTTAGCACATTGTGGAGCTTTCGGAGAATAAAATGGAAAAAGGTAGACATGAAAGAGTGAACATTGCTACCAAGGAGAGATCAGACTATTGGGACAGAGAAGGACCTCCTGTTCTAGGTCAATGTTGTTAAGGAAAGCACCCAAAAAGGCAGTCAGTGATCAAGTTACCTAAAGATGTGCCACAGAGGATGCCTGCATGTCATAGGACAAGGGAAAGCGCATCCCTGGAGAACAGTACGTATAGATAGCCTATGTTTGAAAAGGCAGCTTGAGTCAGTGTGATAGGAAATTTAAGGTCACATGAAACATAGCAAATCTTCCGTGTTGTGCTTTTATATATGTCTTAGTTACAAAGTCACCTAAGTCCCCAAAACCAGTATTGATCTATATTCAGTGGAGATTAAACTTCAAATGCCTTGACTCCAACTCTAGCTGTGGCAGTTCTTTAGCAGACCAGGAGCAGGATGCCAGGGGACCTGGTTGGTAATGACAGCACACTATGTCTGTCTCACTTTCTCAACCCTCTTTCACTGGGCTGTACCTCTTTTGGGGTTCACCACTTCTTAATATTATCAAAGAAAGGCCCATGCTTTCAGAATGCCTTCTATGGGAAGATCTTCCAAATCACCTCCAAATTGTAAGGTGTGTAATACTGTTGGTGTTACTGAACAAAAAGCTCAGCTGTAATTTGATATTTGAGAATGCCCAACATTAACACCATTGCTACAGACTACAGAACAGAAGGTGTGCAAGTGACTTTAGTCTTAGTCTTCAGAGGAGGCAGTCAATAGATGTCACTCTAAGTAACATGGGCATGCTATTTAAGAAAGGCAAGTCGATTTCTCCAGCATGATCTTTGCCTCCCTTGCTCATATATTCCCTCCTCCCTCTCTTCAGTTGGTTCTGGATCTCAGTCTGTTGCTTGATTGTGGATCTCTGCATCTACGTCAGTCAGTTACTAGGTGAAGGCTCTATAATGATAGTTGGGGTATTCATCAATCTAATTGCAGGAGAAGACCAGTTCGGGCACCCTCTCCACTTTTGCTAGGAGTCTTAGGGAATTTTCCTAGCACCAGCTTTCTCCCTGACCCCATAGTGGCTCTATCAACATTTGTGTTTTATTACTCTTTAACTCCATCATCCCCCCCCCAACCATTCCATTCCCTCATGTTCTCTCTCCTATCCCCTCCCCTTTACTGCCCCCTCAGCCCCTGTTTACCCTAGAGATCTCATCTAATTCCCCTTCCCAGTGCAATCCATGTGTCCCTCTTAGGGTCTTCCTTATTACCTAGCTTCTCTGAAGCTTTGGATTGTAGTCTGGTTATCTTTTGCTTTATTTCTGATCTCTCCAAGAGCTTTATCATGAAGTGGTATTGGATTTTGTCGAAGGCTTTTTCATCATCTAATGAGATGATCATGTGTTTTTGTTGTTTTTTTTTTTTTTAGTTTGTTTATATGGTGGATTACATTGACAGATTTTCCTATGTTGAACCAATCTTGCATCTTTGGGATGAGACCTACTTGATCATGATGGATAATTCTTTTTATGTGTTTGTGAATTTGGTTTGCCAGTATTTTATTGAGTATTTTTGCATGAATGTTCATGAGGGAGATTGGTCTGTAATTCTCTTTCTTTGTTACAACTTTGTGTGCTTTGAGTATCAGGGTAACTGTAGCCTCATAAAAGGAGTTTGGTTATGTTCCTTCTGTTTCTATTATGTGGGACAATTTGAGGAGAATTGGAATTAGCTCTTCTTTGAAATTCTGGTAAAATTCTGCGCTGAAGCCATCTGGTCCTGGGTTTCTTTTGTTTGGGAGATTTTTTATGACTTCTTCTATTTCCTTAAGTGTTATAGATCTATTTACATTGCTTATCTAGTCTTGATTTAAATTTGGTATGTGGAACCTATGAAGAAAACTGTCCATTTATTTTAAATTTTCCAGTTTTGTGGAGTACAGGTTTTTGAAGTATGAGCTGACGATTCTCTGGATTTCCTCCTTGTCTGTTGTTTTGTCCCCCTTTTAGTTTCTGATTTTGTTCTCTCTCTGTCTTTTGGTTAGTTTGGATAAGGGCTTGGCTATCTTGTTGATTTTATCAAAGAGCCAATTCTTTGTTTAATTGATTCTATGTATTGTTTTGTTTTGTTCTGAATTTTGCAAAACAGGGTTTCACTATAGCTTTGGAGCCTGTCCTGGAACTAGCTCTTGTAGACCAGGCTGGCCTCAAACTCAGAGATCCACCTGCCTCTGCTTCCCAAGTGCTGAGATTAAAGGTGCGAGCCACCACTGCCCAGCTGTTCTCTTTGTTTCTGTTTTATTGATTTCAGCCTTCAATTTGATTATTTTCTGTCATCTACTCCTTCTGGGTGAATTTGCTTCTTTTTGTTCTAGAGCCTTCAGGTGTTCTGTTAATTCACTACTGTGGAATTTCTCCAACTTTGTTATGTAGGCACTTAGTGCTATGAACTTTCCTCATCACACTGCTTCCTTAGTGTCCTGTATGTTTGGATATGTTGAACCTTCATTTTCACTGAGTTTTAGGAAGTCTTTAATTTCTTTCTTTATTTCTTCCTAGCGCATGGAAACTCCTTAACTCTAGACCAACAGCTGTGGAGTCTCCATGGGACTGGACTAGGCCCTCCATATGTGGGAGACAGTGGTGAAGCTTGAACTATCTGAGGGGTCCTAAACAGTATGACCAGGATCTATCCCTGGTGCATGAGCTAGCTTGTTGGAGCCCATTTCCTACAGTGGATTGCCATTGTCAGCCTTAATGCATTGGGGAGGAGCTTGGTCCTGCTCCAACTTAATATACCAGACTTTTTGACGTCCATGGGAGCCCCTACCAGTTGGGAGGAGTGGATGGGGAGTAGGGCTGGGAGTAAGGCGAGGGGGTGTCAGGAGGAGGGGTGGGGGGGAACTGTAGTGAGAGTGTAAAATGAAATTTAAGAAATGAATAAATAAAAATTTTAAAAAGGAATGGAAAGTAGAGGCTGGAAAGATGTTTTAGTGTTAAGAGCACTGGCTGCTCTTGCAGAGGACTTGAGTTCAAATTCCCACACCCACATGTTGTCAACTCACCACCATCTGTTATTCCAGTGGTAGGGATCTGACACTGTCTCCTGGTCTTGCCTGGGCACTGCACACACAGTGCACAGACATACATGCACTCACAACACCCAGACACAAAAAAGAGATTTAAAGGACAAGAATGAGACCATCAGAAAAAGAAAGCAATCTGGTTAGAAGATGTTCCCCCCAAGGAACAAAAATGGCATTGAGTCTAAAGACTATTACTTCTTATTTCAAATAACCTCTTCTGACCCTTATTAACCTTATACAGTTTTCAGTTTTCTTAAACTGTTCTAGTCTGGCTACACAAAATTTATGTTTTGTGGAGTTACAGAATGCTAGTGGCTTAGGTTGTTAGTTAACGCAGAAGCAAAATAGCCAATTCTTGTAAACCTTAGTTTAAATCTTGACTCTATCAATTTCTAAAACCTGTTGATTTGTGCCAAGTCAACAAAACTCTCTTGGTTTCCATTTTATTTGTTTGTTTGTTTGTTTGAGTCAGAGTTTCATTTAGCTCAGGCTGGTTCAGAATTCAGCAATGCAGTGGAGGATGACCTTGAGTGTTGGGATCACACATGGAAGTCGTTGAAGTCATGGAAGTCCAACCCAGGACTTCATGCATACTAGGTAGAGATTCTATCAACTGAGCTACATCCCCAGGCTCTCAGGTTCTTATGAAAATATCACCAACAACGCAGAACAGAAACTACTATTTTTAACCCTTCAGGGCAAGAATGTCTAAAGCACTCAGCACACAAA
Source organism: Myodes glareolus (assembly GCF_982192425.1). Taxonomy (NCBI): domain Eukaryota; kingdom Metazoa; phylum Chordata; class Mammalia; order Rodentia; family Cricetidae; genus Myodes; species Myodes glareolus. The sequence continues at coordinate 10,991,394 of NC_142028.1, forward strand.
CAGGGCATTGTAAACAGGACAGTAATTCTCAAGGGTAAGTCAGTATTAGCACATTCCCTTGTTCCCTTTATGTATGAGTTTAAGCAGGAAACCTCAACTGTTAACAGACACAGAAGTTCTCCCCGTGACCTTAACCTGCATTTAAGGCCTCTTGATGCCATGAGAAGACTGGCTCTAGCTTGCCTGCCTCTACCTTGTAGAAACCATTTTATCTGATGTAAGTCACTGTGTCTGTAAAATAGCAGTCTTGCCCAACCTGCATAATTAGAGAGAACCAGGCACTCCCTGGAGGCACTGAGCCCCTCTAGGGTCTATGGCTGTAGAATAAAAGAATAATGTAGTTCACTGAACATAATCACATGTGACACCTCATATCTCACTTAAGGCCTTGAAGTTTTGGGTTCGGGACAGGGGGGTGTTTTGTGATATCTGAAATGGGATTTTGTTGCTGGTTGTCTTTACTCTTTTCTCTTTACTCTTTTAGGGGACCCACCACCCAGTTCCCAAATAAAATACGTGGAAGCTTATTCTCTCTTATGAACGCCTGACCTTAGATTGACTTGTTTTTAGCCAGTTTTTCTTATCTTAAATTGTCCCATCTATCTTTTGCCTCTGGACTTTTATCTTTCTTTCTTCTGTATAACTTTCTTTGCTTCTTACGCCATGGCTTGCTGTGTAGCTGGTTCCCTGGCTCATGATGTCTTCTCTCCTTCTTCTTCTCATTCTATGACCTTCTCTTCCCAGATTTCTCCTCCTATTTATTCTCTCTGCATGACAGACCACCTATTCTTTCTCCTGTCTAGTTATTTGCAATTCAGCTCTCTATTAGACCAATCAAGTGTTTTAGACAGGCAAAGTAACACGACTTCACAGAGTTAAATGAAACATAAAAGAGTTCAATGTATCTTAGCATCATTAAACACATATTTAACACATAAACGATTGTAATGCATCCTAAAATAGCATTCCACATTTCTCTCTTATTGCCTAAATAAAAATGAAAGGTTTTAACTTAAACATAGTAAAACTACATACAACAAAACAGTTATCAAGTAAGAATCACATTTACAATATTCAGTTCATTTGTATTTAGCAAATCCAGAGAAAATACTCCACTATCTTATCTTAGTGATTACAAAGTTTTATAACTAATTTACTTTCTATCATAACTAAGTAAAACTATGACTTTAACTATTTAGTCTTTAATTTCCTCAAAGGGCCCAGAAAGATGTAATATTATCTAACAACAGAGATATTTGACTGCCTGAGCAGTCACCCAAAGTTCCTCTGCAATGTCGGGGCATCAGTTTTTCGTCTACAGGTTTCGTCTACGGGGCATAGACTCTTCTATGAAGAAGGAATTTTGAAGGACTTACCTACCTTGTTTTGGCAAAGTTCAATAATTTTTTTCCTCTGCCCCTGTTTATCCAGTCTTTATGGCATATTGTCAGAAGTCAAGAGCAGTTTCTTACCCAAATGACTACTAGCCTTGCCACATTGAGAGCAAACTTCATAAGGAGTTTCTTCAATCCCCATTTTCCTTTTTTGAAGTAAATTAGTGCTGCCAGGAGCAGATGTGATTCATGGTCATGAAAAATCTTAGGTTATTAAACATCTTAAATGCCATATTCTATAGGTCTTCGAAGTGTTTTAAAATCATCTGTCTAAATGTATTTATCTTGAAACCATACCTAATATGACTACAAGTTTGATTATTATAGATTAACTACTAACCTCATTTCTTAATTATACATTCCATTTTTAAATAAGCTGCACAAGCACAACATACAAACAAGAGCAGACACACACGCGCGCACACACACACACACAGAAAGAGAGCTTTTTAAAATTGTATCAATACACCAAAATCTACCACAATGCAAAATGTCTAAGATAAATAGTTACCTTTTTGTCTTATATTTTTATATTCCCCTAAATGATAATAAGCATCCACAATCTACCAAATAACAAAAGGCCATTCACCCCATCTCTTGGGAATATGAGTGTCATGCTCTTCCTGTTGTTTGTGGGTGTAGGCATCTTCAGAGGTCACTGATAAAATTGAGATAATGGTTAAGTCCTGGAAAGACCAACTGTAAAATATATCATCTGTCAAGATTCAGGAGGTTTTCTCCAATCAAATATGATTCATATCAATCTTGAAGGAATCCAGAGCCTCCAGTCTCAAGTGGGAGCAAAACCTCTTCTCCAAATCAATGCATCTTTTAAGTTCCATTTTACAAATATATTTTTTGATTTTAATTTTAAAGTTAAAGCTTTCCTAAAGTATTCAGGCTGGTTTATTTCCACAGGCCCTCTTTCAATTCTAAGTCTCTTAGCAGCTGTCCTTTGCTTATCAGCAATCAAAAAGTTCAAAATCAACACAATAACACAGGATCCAAACTCCCTGTGTATTTCCCATCTTATATGACATTTGTCTTTTATTACTTTTATTCTCTCTTTAACGACTTTACTTTATATTTTTACACTACTTATTTCTTTCTATGACTGTCTGTATCCACTTTTTTTCTTAAGCCTACACTACTGTTAAACACACTGGAACCTACCTAGAGTATTTCAGACTGGACCTCATTTACTGCATAACTCTAGTCTTTGTTGACTGTGTGAGCAAACTTTAAATTGCTAAGCTACAACATGGTCATTTGCATATCTCTATAATTTGGCTCTGATTGCTTCTAGGCTTGAGAGAGTTAAGCCTAAAGCTTGTGGCCTGGTTGGAAGTGCTTTTGACCAGGAATTGCACCCAACTCCCCAACTCTGAAATCACAGGGCTCTGATCTGTGGCAGGCATTTTTATTTAGGTTTTTGCTTCTGTTTAGTATGGAAAGGTAGTTTAAGTGCCCTGTGTGTGACAGAATTTCTTTAAAAAAATCAGTTTTCATAATTTTTTTATTAATCTTAAGCTTTTTCAAGCCCTATGAATATATGAGCCCATGTTAGAATACCAAAATGTTGTTGGGCTTATTTTTTACTCTTTTACTTTTGGGAGACCTTCCACCCAGCTCCCAAATAATCACATAGAGATTTATTCTTTCTTATGAAAGCTCAGCCTTGGTTTGGCTTGTTTCTAGCCTGTTTTTCTTAATTTAGGTTGTTCCATCTACCTTTTGCCTCTGGGCTGTTATCTCTCTCTAGTTTTCTTTACTTCTTACTCTATGACTTGCTGTATAGTTGGGTAATTGACCCCTGGTGTCTTCTCTCGTTCTCATTTTTCTTGCTTGCTTTCTGATCTTCTCAAATTTCCCCTCTTATTCTGCTTGCCAGCCCCACCTATTCCCTCTCCTGCCTAACTATTGGCAGTTCAGATCTTCATTAGACCAAGCAGATGTTTTAGGCAGGCAAAGTAGCACAGCTTCACAGAAGTAAACAGATGCAACATAAAAGAATACAACACATCTTTGTATCATTAAACAAATATTCCACAGCACGAATGATCATAGCACATCTTCAACTAATATTCCACAACAAGGTTTAGTTTTTAAAAAGTATACTTTTCATAGCACATAATATCTGCTTACCTCTGTTACGTATGAATTTACTTATAGAAATATCTGTATTTTTTCTAATAAATTTATCCCCCACTAAATGATACCTTTCTATGCCATAAAGCTAAGTTTCACAGATGAAATTCTGTTACTGGTGAATTGAAGATTACACATAAAATCTTGCTTCTTTTTAGTTAGTATTTGGTCTTTTTATGAAAGAGACCGTTTTTAATAAAATAATTTGTTTTTTGAAATTAAATATAACTACTTTATTTTTTCCTTCACTTTCCTTTCTCCAAATCTTCCCATGTGGCCCCTTGTTCTCGCTCAAATTTATTGGCTCCATTTCTTTAACTGTTTGTACATTTGGAATATGTAAATATAATATATATATTCCAAATTTATAAATATAACCTGCTCAGTCTGTATAATGCTACTTTGTATGTATATGATTTCAAGGGTGAGTACTTGGTATTATACACTTGGTAATCGATTGAGCTTTTCCTTATGTAGGATATTTCTTCTGCTCTCAGAATTCCTTAGTTGCTCTTTTTCTTTCAAAATATGGTTTTATTTTCCAAATCATGCACAAGGAAATCAATCAAGATTCTCTTGTATGACTTACCTACAAAGAAGTTATATGTTAGGGTGTTGCTACAAAAAGCTTTGAAAAATGAAAAGGATGTGTAAACTAGGGTGAGAGATTTAAATTTTACTTTAATGTATTAAGACAAGATGGAGAAGGGTACTGAGTCCAACCATGCACCCTTTATCATGGATCTGGTGGATACAGAAAATGGCAACAATGGTGAAATGGACTCTGTTCAGGAGCTGGCAGGGCAACCACCTAGTGCACATAGACCTGCTTATCAGAACAAAGATTCATTACATTTTCAAAGTCAGCAGAAATATAAAACATACAATTGTTACTACTTTCAATCAAATGACAAAGTTGTGTGTGTGTGTGTGTGTGTGTGTGTGTGTGTGTGTGTGTGTGTGTGTCCATGTATGTATTTGCACACATAGATATGGGTGCCTGCTCAGGAGAGAAAGAGGACATCAGATTACTCTACTGCTGGAGTTACAGAGGGCTGTGAGCCTCCAGATATGGGGACTGGGAACCAAACCTGGTTCCTCAAAAAAGCATCAAGTGTTGTGCCTGCTGAACCACCTGTCATGACCCAACACTGTTGTGTTTTAAAAGACATTTCTCTTCCTCATTCTCAGTCGTTACATTTTTCCCATCCTTATTTTCAGAACTGATGTGTAAAGAGATAATGAAGGCAGTCAGAAGCCATAAATGGACGATTAGATTCTTTTGCTGTATGAGTAAAGCAAACATGTATTTAACTGGTACCTTCCTGCTAGACTTCTCCTCAAATACATGGGCTTCTTGGGAGTGTCCTGTTCATGTTTGCTTTTTGTCTAAAGGTTACTTCAAGTTGTGTGTCAGGAGCCAGTGGGATGGTCAGTGGGGAAAGGTGCTTGCTGCCAAGCCTGATGACCCATGTTTCATTCTGGAACCCGCATGTTCTAAGGAGAGAATCATCTCCCCTAAAATGCCTTCTCACCCCCACACGTTTCCCATAGCATGCTTTTGACCCAACAAATAAATCAAACAAGTTAAGACTTTTTTCTTATAAAGAATTGTATTTAAAGGATAAGTCTCTAAAGCCCTTCCCTGATCTCCAGGCTTAAGTTCAAGTAGTATGTTTTGGGTCTATCTATTGAAAGTCCACTATTCTGAACACAAGATACAGTACTTGGGGGGGAAATAACCCCCCCCCAATACTAACGAAATTCATTGTGTGCTGATTATCTTATGATATTGGAATATACAGGCATAGATGAGGACTGAGTCAATGAAAACACATAAAATAAAGCAATTCTAAGACATTACAAATGACTAGGGCATCTGTCCTAGAACATAGTTTCAGGTTAGGCTTATATGGTGGTAAGTTGATTTCATGTAGACCTGGATTTTAATTTGACTGTGTTTCTCCATTGATGAACAATTTATGCAACCTCTCTCAGCTTTATCGTATCCTTTCCTAAATGGAGATTTTGGTATCATTGGTGCTGTGCAGATGAATCAGGTTTTAGTATGACTGATGTATCATGGTGATGGATTCCTTATGCAGCTTTGAAAATTCCTTTGGTGTGTAAGTGTTCTGCCCTTTGCATCCAAAGCACTGTACTGTCTAACTCACACTGAGATTTCCCTGGTCTTTGGACTTCCCAGGACTTACTGAAGACTATTGACTTCTGGGTACAATGCCTCTATACAGGGTTCTCTGGTTTATCTCTGCTTTCCTTAGAGGAATCAGAACTATGTTTAAACTGGTGATAGAGGCAGAAAAACAGTGGTAATGGTTTGAAGATCAGAGTATAGACTTGCAAACTCACTAACTGCAGTCAGGGGAGTGTCAAAATGCCAGGGGAGAGAAAGGGCCTGAAGTGAAGGTTTCCAGTGAAGAGTACCAGAGAGTTACCTGGTGGAATCTTTCTGACTTCTCTGGTAAGTGGCCACTAGACACCTAAGACACCACACCCAGCCTTATTGCTACTTAATTCATTTACTTTCTAGGAATAACAACCACAGTCACTAACGATTTCCAGAAACTTAACTTTCTTGTGGTGGGAAGGGTTTATTTTACCTTATAACTCCCATCACTGAGGGAATTCACAGTGGGACCTCAAAGTAGGAACCTGGAGGCAAGAACTGAAGTAGAGACCATGGAGGGGTGCTGCTTACCAACTTGTTCCTCATGGCTTGCTCAGCCTGCTTTCCTATTTAATGCAGGACCACCAGCCCAGGAGGTCAATCAATCAGTAATCAAGAAAACGCTTCTCAGACTTGCCTATAGGCCAGTATTATGGGGGAATTTCCTCAACTGAGAGTCTCCCTTCCCAAACAACACCAGCCTGTATCAAGTTGACAAAAGACTAACCAGTACAAACAAATGGCATCTAGAGGCTACAGCCTCAACAGGGGGAAAATGAGCCTTTGGAGAGTCAAAATCCCTGCTTTACATATAAAGTACAGATTAAACTATATAGTACATGTATAGTATACATAAACATTATATACCTCAGAAACACTACACAGTAATACATAGTACCACAGATATATAAGCACTTTGTAGTATCTGTGATATTATATTTTCTAATATAATATTTTTATTGATTATTTGGGAATTTCACATAATACACCCTGATATTACCTCACTTCCCAGTCCTCCCAGGTCCACAAACCCCCAAACTTAACTTTTAAATATATTTATGACTACATCTTGTGTATAAAGTAGAGATTTGGCTGTCTACATGGAAATATGGCCAGCATTTGTTTCCAAATATTTTAATTCATTGAATGCACAGACAATAAAGCACGGTGACATTAACAACACTATGGCCATGGATGCTTCTAATGTCACAATGAACAGGTGTAAACAATTAGTGGGGGAACTAATTACTTAAAATAGCCTTTCAAGGCCACTCTGTCATGAACCTTTTCTGTATCAATTACTGCATTCCAAGAAGGATCTAGAACCAAGGGCTCTCCTTAGGAATGACTCCAAGTGTATTCTGGACAAGTGACGCAGTTTTAGCAATGACGTGTCGTGATCTGACATGAGACCCCCACCAGGAATACATCTTACATATCAACGCACACCACACAGATGAAGCACAAATGAAAAAATAATTAAAAAGAATGTATAAATAAGGTTAAAGTTTTAAAATCATTTTTTATCTCTATCTTCTATGTTTAGTGATATTTATTGAGGTCTACCATCTATAGCTTAGACTAAAAAACAAAAGAAAAGCAGACACACTTTTGAAAGGAGAAAGACGTTACATGGGGAAGCCCTTTTGTTTATAATTTTATTTGTTGGCAGAACGTTTGTGTATTGGATAAAATGACCTCCATGTTTGTTTGTTTTCCGCGAGTTTCCTAAAGTCGTGTCTCCTTGCCGGGCCAGTACTTGGGCTGTAGCCCACGATCCCTCGCAGCGCGTGCTTCCATCCTGAAGCTTGAAGATGCCACTGCTTTGCCTCTTGTGGGTATGGAGCAGCTGTGTTTTGAAACATACTTTTTCTTTAAAATAAAAAGCACAGCTATGCTTAGGAAAATGGACACCGTACCAAGGAGGGTGGTTAGTCCCAGGTATATGTGTCTAAAAGAGGAGAGAATCTCAGTTATAATTGCAACAGCTACTCAGATTGAAATAAAACACAAAATGTAGGTTCTAACAGTGAGGTAATGACTCTTTTGAAGGACAAAGATTTCCTAGCATAGACCCATGGCTCTGAACACTGGTGAGCCATCAGCAGCTCACTGCCATATTTCTTAGCATTGTTCATTCCTAGCTACTGCAAACGATATAATAAATTCCACTTCCTTTATGAGGAGTCCCTGAAGTTAGGTAGCCATCTTCCTGCTTGCTCAGGGCGGCTCCAGTTAGGCATTGCTGTCTTAAGTATAAATTTATAAGTGTCTCTTTCACTTTCCAAAGTGTCTAGGTTTGATTGAGCCATGTGGTGACCCTGCGTCACATATTCCTCCCACAAATTCCAAAGAAATGCTGCAGCAAGCAGTTCAAAGGAGGGGTCAGAATTGCTAGTGGAGCAGAACTGCCTGAAAATTAATGTGATGTTTAGTTCAGTTTACTCTCTTCCCTAAGAAGCCTTTAATACCAGAAGAACATACAGACAGGCTTCAAGCTCTGTCCTGGTCACTTGGTAAATATTCTCACAGTCTGACAGTCCCTGCATCACACAACTGTTACATTATAGTGAATATTTAGCCACAGCATATGAGAGCAGATGTCAAATCCTACTCCCTGAACCGGCCCTAGTCATGAACCAAAAACCCTTCACACATACCATCAAAGCCTATTAAACCCGTCTTATTTGAGATGGTCTGACTAATTTACATTCTCCTTAGATGCTGAAGACCCAGCTTTACTTCTCTGAAACAAAGTGTTTGGCTTGTAAGCCTTTGAAAAAAAGGAAGTCTCTGCTCTTAAGCCATTGGAGTATGGCTTTCAGCAATAAGGAGAATAAAGGTCTGATGAACAGAACTGAACGATACCGTAGTGAGAAAATCACACTCTCCACCCCAGACACACTCACCCACACAGAGGAAGCCTTTTACTTTTATGCATTTCAAGTACTGGAATAATTGAACATCAGCTTGGCAATAAGAGCCGGACGGATTGAGAGCCAAATCCTGGTCTTGCTCAGGGGATTAGCACTGACGTAAATGGTACAGTTTGGCTCAGTTTAAAAAAGAATAGAATTAAACCCAGAATGTGACCTACATTTAAATGCATCTGAGTATCAGGGAATGTCTTGCTATTAGCGTACACAAATTTTCAAAAATGTTACTGTATTCTAGAAATTTCCATCATTTGTCATATGTGTGTGCTCATGTGAATACATGTGTGTGTGTGTGTTTGTGTGTGTGTGTGTGTGTGTGTGTGTGTGTGTGTGGTATGTGTGTGTCAGGGTTGCTCACTCTATAGCTTCAGGTTAGCCTAGGACGTATTATATAGCCCACATCGAGAAAAATCAGCATGTGAAAGAAAGATGCCATGCAACAGAGCTCAGGTGGAGGGGGGCTTTTTATTGGGGAAAAGTGAATGGGAAAAGAGGGGTGAGGGGAGAGAGGAGACCGGCCTCTGGGGACAGGAGTGGCAGAAGAGAAGAGGAAGAGAGAGAAAGACAGACAGAAAGAAGGAGAGATGGAAGGCAATTGTTCTCTTCTGTAAGCCCCCTAAATTTGAGGATAGCAGGTGTGAGGCATTTTACCTGACTCATTTTCATCATATTAAAAAAAAATAATTACTTGGAAGGGGGATAAATTAAAACAAAGTATAATGATACATATGTGTGAAAGTATCATAATTATATAAATTCATGAATCCTATTACTTCGTATGATAACTTAAAAATTAAGTACAAAATAATGATGAAATTTAAATGAAGTTCAGTATTAACACTGGAAAATACATATTTTAAGTCAAATATCAAATAACAGAATTGGTCCATGAAACAGTTCCCAGTTTTTTGTTGATTTATCTTAGAAACGTGAAAACCACATAAGAAATTCTACATTTCATGGGCATAGGATGTAAGGCAGTAACACCGGAGTCTGGGACTGGATTTGACACTGTACCTGAAAGCGTGAGAATCATACAGTCTACAGGAGCCTTGGCTTCCACATTTCTTAAATCCCCACTTGAGGCATGAAGTGTCAATCAAAACACCAAAATACACAGGAGCTGGGATTCCTGCTGTAAGAAACACAAATGATTGCATTTAAGTTTTGTTATGAATGGTAACCCAGAACCACTTACCTTGAGCCCAGGAATCACTGTTTGGGAAATAAAAAGCCATAGTTACTCACCAAGACCTCTTTCTATGGCTCAGTGCTTGGTCACAAGCTCCAGACTCATGAAAAAACTCCCATTAGCTTAAGTCCAGGTGTATATCTCCTGGCACACCACTCTCAATGTGAATACACTTCTCCCTTGACTGACTCACCTAGTGGCCAGGGACATGAGCTTGGATGTCATCTTTGAGCCCTTCTCTCACTTTTAAAACATCCCAAATCATGTCACATCTCTACTTGCCTCTCTCTACTGCTCCAAGGTAAAGCCTAGCAAGAATATATGTACAGTTCAGTGACAGAGAATCTGCCCAGTATATCTTAGAGGCCTGGGTTCAATTCCCAGAAACCCCACCCCCAATAAAACCAATAGCTAGGGTTCTTTTTTGCCAATTTCCTTATCACTCTATAACCTATTTACTATGCAAGTAACCACACAGACAATTTCTCAAGGTATTTGTTCCAAGACCAAACACAACATTTCTGGCCTCATTGAAGTCATATATTCATTGCTTTATATTTTGGATTTTAGATTTATTAAATGTCTTTCTTTTCTTTTTTGTTTTTCTGTTTGGTTTATTTGTTTTTGTTTTGTTTTGTTTTGCTTTGTTTTCTCGAGACAGGGTTTCTCTGTAGCTTTGGAGCCTGTCCTGGAACTGTAGCTCTTGTATACCAGGCTACCCGAAAACTCATAAAAATACACTTCCTTCTGCCTCCTGAGTGTTGGCTATTGAATGTCTTTCAAGGCTTAAAATGCTCTGTCCTTTTGCCTAATACCTTGAGTAGCTTCCTTTGTCTTAAATAAATTTAAATTTACTTTTCCCACCTCTTTCTTCTCTTCTCTTTTTTATTTTTTTGTTTTTTGTTTGTTTGTTTGTTTGTTTGTTTGTTAGTTTTGAGACAGGGTTTCTTTGTGTAACCTTGGAACCTGTCCTAGAACTCATTCTGTAGACCATGTTGGCCTCCAATAACAGAGATCCACCTGCCTCTGTCTCTCAAGTGCTGGGATTAAAGATTTGCACCACCACCCAGCCTTCCTGCCTCCCTGCCTTCTCCTGTTTAATGCTTACATATCCACTGTATCTCAGTTCAAATAATTCCCTTCAGAAAGGGCCATTCTAATTACCTAAAATGTATTAATTCTGCTCACTAGCACACAGCTCAGTCCCTGTCACCAACCCTTAATGTTCTCAGAACAGCTTGTTTGCTTAATTGTGTTTTATGCAAGACCCAAACTACGTAGGCACAGACAGATTTTTTTTTCATATTCATGCTACAATGCTCATCATTTCTCAGTAACTGACGAATGAGGGCACAAAAATATGGAGAAAGGGTAAACTTTCACAATTGAGTTTTAACAAAAGCATTCTGGCAGGATTAAGATGCGTTTACAGCTTCGTTTCTTTTTATGTATTGCAAAAAGATGGCCATCTGTTTTGCACCATTACTGTTGTTGTTTATGAGTCTCCAACATTTTCACAGTTAACAAAGGTAGGGTTTATTTTGGGCACATAGTTCAAGGTATTTGAATCAACCATGGTAGGGAAAGCATGCCAAAATGCTTGGCTCATGCAGCAGGGGCATGCTTGGCAAATGGCTAGAGCAGAAAGCATGGAAAACTCCAGTTAGAAGTTGACAATTACAGACCTCAAGCCCCGCCCCACCCCACTGCTATCAGAAATTTCCTCCTCCAGCTTAGGTCTCACCTCCTAAAGATACCCCAACCTTCCAAATGGTGACACCAGCTTGGAATCTGATGGACACTCAAACAAATGAAAGCTGTGGGGCATATTATTTCATATTCAAACCACAGCATATAGTTACACAAAATAGTGTACTCTTACTACAGTCATCCTAAAGCATTTATGATACCATCAAGAAAAACAAGCCTTTGATAATAAATAGGAATTATTTTTGAAATACAGCCTGCTTAAAATTCTATTGAAGTTTTATGAATAGTTGTAATATAATTGATTTAATTTAGAATCATTTATAGTCATATCAGCTTCAGGCAAAACATATGCCAAAAGTGGAATAATAACATCATCTCACAGGTCATTTGATTGACAAATCTCTCTTGTGGAGAGGGCTAGGGCCCTCACATTTACAAAGAGAACATTATTTAGTGATGGTGTACACTAAAGTCAGGTCTTCAAAGCAGAAAGGGCAAAATGACACACAATGTCAGATACATAGTTCTCACCTGAAATATTTTATTGACTGTTTACAAAAAAACAGTCAGGTAAATGCAAATGATTACCTGGTAATCTTTTTGCTATTCTATGGAGCCAGCCTTCCTGAATCCCCCACAAATCCTGAGCATTGTTTAGGTCGCAATCCTGAGTTGTGTCTATCAATGAATGGAAACCTTCCTATGAAAGAAGGCCCATGTACTCTGCATCCTCCATCAACAGAATCTATCCTTATGCTTATTAGCAATCATTTCTCCTTAGGACCTTACCTTGAGCGCTGTTTATCAGCCAATAGAACTCATTCTTATTAAAAGATCACAGGTGCTTTGCTCATTTGCAAGGGAGTTTCAGTGTAGCCATAGCTAAAGCCTTTGTTGTGATAACTGTGGCAGCTTCCCTGCCCCCAAGTTTTACCGTGCTTAAATGTGTACGTGAAATAAACCACAGGGTCAGACTCAGGAAGTTTTGACCCAGAGGCTGCTAAAGCAGTGCTGACCTGAGCTTCATTCTCCACCTTTCACAGATTATTTCCCTGCCACTCATAACACTTCTGGGGCCCCTGACAGTAAACCAACATAAACACACACACACACACACCATACACACACACACACACACACACACCATACACACACACACACCATACACACACACCATACACACACACACCACACACACACACACCCCACACACCACACACACAGACACACACATACCACACACACACACACACACCACAATGTTTTAGAAAGAGAAGAAAAAAATCATCCATTTTATTATACTTACCAAGAACTCTTACTGCTAAGGTGTAGATACCCAGAGCAAAAGACTTAAGATGTGGCTGAATGCACCTAAAATCGGAAAAGCACCAGTTAGAAAATACGGCTTGAGAGACTTCTGAGTGCTCAAAGCACTTGCCATGAAGCCTGACATTCAGACACTCAGAACCCAGATAAATACTGAGTGGGCCGGGTAACCTGGCAGTTCTTTCAGCCTCAAAAGCAGAGACAGGCAATTATGGGAGCAAGATGGCTAGCAACACTGACAGAAGTTCTACCTGGGAGATGCCACCCCAATGAATGAGGTGGAAGAGCACTGGAGGACCATTTGATGAGGTTGTCAACATCAACCTGGGGCCTGCTCATGAGGGTACACCCACACATTTGTGCCCTATACACATGTAAGCATGTACATATGTACACACACATAGCTTTTCATAAATATTTAATGTAGTCATGATTATCGAATCATTATTCATTACTGTTTAATTACATTAATTTCATTTAAAGAGTGACATAAAATTTAAAATTCTCCCATTTTTAAATATATGATTTATACCAGAACACAATGCTTAATTTCTATTTAAATTATTCTTTAAAACATATATTCTAATTAAAACATGCAAAGGAGTGCATATTTTAGGGTCCTAAATTGTTTTAAGTCATTCACATAATATTCATAGATAAGAATCCTCAACTGATAAAAAAAATACTCATCAAGAAAAATTTCAGTCTTAGCAAGAATATGTAAAATATAATAACCTAAAGATCAAAATGATCAATTTAAAACAATGTTATTAAACATACCTTTAATTGTTTATTGGACACATTTGATGAAAAGCATATTTAATGGAAGGTACATTTTACCTGTGTTATTAATATTGCTTCCAACATCAAAAGTCCCACATGGTGTTTACCACAAACCTTCATTCAATGATGTAGATTTTAACATTGCTCTAGATCAAGGGTTTGCAAACATGTTGAACTAAAGAAACTTTATTTAGCTACATTTTCATATAAAAAACCTAAAGTGGGTTCATCTGAGAGTGGAATCAGGAACTGGGGAAATTATTTCAAAAAGCTATCAAGAATCATGATCATAAAAAAAATATATGCTACATTTGATAGTGAAGTTGGAGTAAAGAGACTCAGTACTCACCTCAGGAGTAATATATACCCAGGTATGCCACCTAGAGATAACGTATATGACGTGATGACTGAAATCACAAGGAAATACAGAAACATTTGGGGACATTCATTATCTTTCTGACACCTGCCCATCATGCCTGACCAGTTTCCTGACTTAGGGCCTGCAAGTCCCACACAGGTGCAGTTAGAAAAAATCTGTAACACAGTAGAGAAAAGTCCAATTATCAAGGTGTATTTAATAAAATCAGAAGTTACCAATTTATTTTAAAATACTTTCAGTAGAATTTACATGAGCGATGGGGGCATACTTTTTGCTATATTAACGTATATTAAGGTGAAGTCTAATAGAGTATTTCATTGTTTAAATCATGACCTACAGTCTACACATGGGTGTCACTACTGTTTCATGCTTTGATTATTGTCACGGTCAAGTTTGTGCTCAACTACTTCCTCTCTCTCCAATCTGCTTTCCAAACAGGAACCAAGTGAACATTCAAATTCTCTCACTGACTTCAACCCTGAGATTAGTATTCGTTATATATTTTTAAGAATCCCATATCACTGTAGTGAATTATCCATTCTCTATCACGTAGCTCCCAGATCTCACCCTGATCTCTTTGGTCAACAAGCTCCCTGATTGCCCTCTATTTTGGTTACACAATGGCTCCCACAGGGCAATTTTACAGGTATGTCTTATCCTAGAAGCCCCCCCCCACCATATACACAAAGCTTGAACACAGAAAATTTACTCATGTCTCATGGTACTGCCTCTCTCTGTCCAGGAAACTTTCCTCTTGCCTGCTCTGCTTCCCTTCAATGCTTAGAGATTTCATGAGAGAACTCCATGACCTCCCCATTTGAACCACAGTCCCATCTGTCTATCCTTGTGTCCTAACTCAGTCCCTGTCACTAGTATATGGTACTTACTTTTAAACAACATCTCTCTTGGAATATAACCTTTATGAAAGGAGAACACCCTACCATGTCACTACTACACAACCAGAGCCTAAAATTGACCTCATTTGCAGTACATAAAAAATATCATTAAAGAAATGGGCAGAATTAGAAGATATGGAAAAATTTACATTGTCTTTTAGGGAAAATAATCTTTATGTGTAAAAGTCAACTAAATCTTGAATATAAAGAAATCATTCTTATCACTCATAGGTTATTTCTGTGCAGTTTATTTATGAAATGAGAATCTCATAATATTATTATCGATTTGTATCATATATTAAAAGAGTCTTAGTTCTTTTTTGGTCCAACTTGACAAAAGTTCTTGTTATCTAAGGAAAAAAAAAACTATAACTGAGAAATTTTCTCCATAAGATAGGACTGTAGGCAAGTCTATAGAGCATTTTTATATTTAGTAATTGATGTGGGAGGCCCCAGTCTACTGTGGTGGGTGCCACCCCTATTCAGGGCTTTCTGTATGGTATGAGAAAGAAGGATGAACAGGCCACAGGGAGCAGGCCAGTAAGCAGCCATCACTTAGGGCTTCTGTTTCACTTCCTACTTCGACATTCCTGTCCTGGCTTCCTCAGATGAACTGTGAAGTGGAAGCATAAGCGAAATAAACCCTTTCTTGTCCAAGTCAGGGTGTTTTAGCATAGCCATGGAAATGCTAACTAAGACAACAAGTTGTCATTTTCATCACTGAAGACTGAATTTGCAAATAATGAATGAAATAAAGTTGGAAAAATTCATATACATATATATATATACATATATATATAAAACTAGAGCCATATATGGCTCTGATTAAATGTTTTTAGTCCTATTCATGATTTTGTTTTATTGTTACTTGTTCCTCCATCTCACTATCATCTGGCATGCCCTCAGATGTGTTGGACAAAACATTCATAACTAGCCAACAAGTATATATATATATATATATATATATATATATGTATGTATATATATACACACACACACGTATGTACGTGTGTATATATATACATATGTGTGTGTGTGTGTGTGTGTGTTCAGTCTTTATGAAAGGCAGTGTTAGATCCGAAATGCCAAGGTGTGATTAGAGGGGGCATCCTTCACAACTATTTTCTGCTATGCACTGAACGGTCATCCCAGTTTACTTACTGGAATATCGAGCTCCTGTGCTATGAAACACTGAGGCAACGGCTTTGGAAGGTTGTAAAGATAACATTTTCAGAATTTAGTGTCCATATTAGAAAAGTATAGTTTTAACATTTAAACAGGAAGTGTTCCCCTCTAGTACTAGGGATTGGGTATCCAGTTGATGGATTTGTGAAAAAGGTCATGATGGTGTTACTGGGGTGGCCAAGGGTGGGAGAAGGGGCTAGGTGGAAGAAGTTGTCCCTGTGGAGTGCCTTGGAAAGTTGTAGCCTGTCTTCTGCTCCCCTTTCCCTCCAGTTTCCTGTGAGGCTAATGGCCTCTTTCACACAGCTGCTGCTGGGTAAACTGCAACAACACGGATGCAGAAGCAGCAAGCCTGTTTCACGACACCAAGAAGATAAACCGGAACAAAGCTTTCCTTTCTTTAAAAGCTTTCTCTTAGTTAGCTGTGAAAGAGACAAAAGGCTAACTACTACAGATACCTTGAACTTCTTTCTGCCCTCCGCCCTGAGGACGTCAAAAAACC
This sequence comes from Myodes glareolus, assembly GCF_982192425.1. Classification (NCBI taxonomy): domain Eukaryota; kingdom Metazoa; phylum Chordata; class Mammalia; order Rodentia; family Cricetidae; genus Myodes; species Myodes glareolus. Next base: position 11,008,030 of record NC_142028.1, read on the forward strand.
CGAAGCCAGCCCTCACCTTGCAATGGACTCGTTGCCACCTTCAGTTGGACTTCCTGTCTACAGCTGTGAGGAACAAGCCGTTCCTGTCAAGAACTTATGTGATTTCACCTAGACAGGCTGAGTGAGCTTCCTGCCTAGAGTTCTGACTCCATTCCACTCTTCAGAAGCTCTGCAATGCAGACCATCTACTCCTTATCAAGCAGAGCTGCCTCAGACCCATCAACTTCCCTGGAATCAGTTCTGGGCTCCTGAATCCATACCTTTAGATACAGACCTCTTAACCTCCCATATTTGTGCTGTTCCTAAAACCTCCAGAATCTACTGACTTTAGTTCAGGAGACACAGATTCTAAAGTAGACCTCACAAGTGAAACTATATGATGGATGGACTTATTCTGGGCTAATGTTTTTCACAATAAAGTGATAAGTGTAGATTAAACAATTATAAAGTTGTTATACCTGTTTCACGACTAATTCTTTCCTTAACTATTTCAGCTTAAGATCAAAAAGAGTGCTTTAAATTCCCAATATTTCCATATAAATACAAGGGTTGGATCAGAACCATGACTTCTGCCTGGGTCACCTCCCAAGACCCCAATGAAGTAACACAGGTCTACATGATAGCCAGCGAACAGGCAGATACATTAGGAGAGATTTCTTACAATGTTCTTTCCACTCTGACTGGAGGATTGACAGCCAGCAAGACAAGCTGACACATATGTGATCCCATTGTCCCCACACATGGGCTCCCACTTTGACTCTGAACATTTACATCTTGAGTTGCAATCTGAAAAGAGAGCTCGTTCATGATAAGAAACAGGTTTGGTTCTGAAAAGAAACGTAACAGTATAAAATATTATCTCTTAGCAGGCAAGATCCTGATTTTAAAATGTCAATGCTCTTGAGTCATAAAATGCTGTGATAGTCACAATTGTTTGCCTTTTGAATATACAATTGTTGTGTTAAAGGTTTCAGCATCTAAGTGTTAAATATAAGCCAACTGTTAACTGACTTTCCCTTAAGCCACGTCTTAAAAGGTTTATCAATTCTAGCCATATCCACATCTTAGCTTAAAGGTCTTATTAAAGTCTCCAGCTTCCAGGATTCTGTAATAAATTTATGAGGTAAGATGGTTCCCTCCATGATGTCAAGATAGAAAAGTAAACTTCAAGGCCATTTATGACATTATACATGCTATCTTTTCAATGGTGTGGATATCAGTATGATGGGTGTTGGTTATAGCAATAAATAAAAGCAGCTAACAGTTACTTGCACTATAACCATATATCTAGTGGCATATGTCTTTCCAGTAATGCACCATGAATCCTTTGTCCCTCTATTCTCCCCATGCACAGAGGTCTTCTGAATCTTTTGTCACCTTTGCTGACATTATTCCACATTATTCAATGAACTGCCAACTCATTTAGCCACAAAAATGTATTGCAACACTCTGAAGTCCTAGCTTTGGGAGGGTGGAAGATGTCTATAGATATTAATGAATAGTACTTATCTTCCAAGTGTTGACTTTCTTGAACTTTTTTATCTTTTTCTAGTCTGTTCACTGGGCACTTACCCATGGGTGTGTCATTTTGGCTTCATGTTATGTGTTATTCCCACAGACCTTTCATAATTCCATTTCTTCCCTCATTTTATTTTCTTTTGGGTTGATTTATCACCTTAATAAATTTTTATGCAGATATTTTAGATACTTAAATGAACAAATAATATTTTGAAATGTATAAAATGTGGAGGCCAGATCAGATTGTTTATTTATTCTTATGATGCTGGTGTCAAATAAAATTCTTAGTACATAGTCAAGCACGACACATAGGTTATGGGAACTAAATCATCAAAGAAAACAATGTCTTTTCATTTGAGTCTGGGTCTTGCTATATAGCCTGAGTGGGGTTTGAACTCTCAGACCAACTGCTTCAGTCTCCCTAATGTTAATATTGAAATCATGTTAGCATTGAAATCACATTCATCAAAAGGTGTTGTTTAGAAAAGAAACCAGTGCTTTGAGCCCTTGTTTCTAATGTGTATTTCCTATATAATTAGAGCAGTAATTTTTTAATTGAGGTAACTGTCCATCTAATTGGGCTGCTTAGGATTGGACCATCTCAAATGTCATACCAAACAGAACAAAAGAGCATTTTCCTAGGTCTCAGGTAAGTCCTCTGCAAACATTTAACCTTCTCTTCCATGAAGTGTTAACTGCTGGCTAAGATGAATGGTTCCATCTGAAGCTGTAATGACAATGATATCTTTAAAAGCTCAGCATCAGTCCGCTAAAGGTCCTGTGAGGTCAAGGTTGCAGATGATTGGACCTCCAGTGAACCTTGGTGTGATGGAGGCCACCCACTCACATGCATTTCAGGAAGGTCATAGGCAGGGCTCTTGCTCAAACTCACACCATTCATTAGTGGCAAAGCTGGGTGTGGACCCTCCCAGGTATGTTGCATCTAAATTCTTGTCCTCATAACAGCATTGTTCTCCTGACTAAAGAAAAGATATTCCCTCAGTTGCCATATCTCAAGCTTGTCAATAGAGGACCTCTTGGGTGTCTGGAATCAAAATAACCATTTCAAACAAAGCAACACAGGACAATCCCAGGGGAAGCATTTTGCATTAAAGTTAATTATTTTACATTACTGGGGATACATTTACTTTGCCATCTAGGACAGACTTTGATTGCAAGCATGTCTTATGAAGGATGTATTTGACAGTAGGGTTGTGACTTAAATTTTTAATTACAAGAAGAGTTTCAACAAACATGTTAGAGTGTTTGTTCCCCAATGAGACTTCTTTTCAGAGAGCTGCACTAAGGAGTGGGATGTTTTCCTAGTGATGTTGCGTTTCTTTGATTGCTTTCAATGGCACAGCTATTCTCAAAGGTTAAATCTGCCATTGTGGAGGATGTTTGAAAAGTATGAGAGGCAATTTTGAAAGAGGAGCTTCAGAATGCACCAAACAATGACAACATTACTGCCATCCAGCTACAGTCTCTCAAGGTGATTCTGTTGAAGAGGTTAGTACTCAATGGTTGTATTATCTTTTATTTCATTAAATTATTTCATCTTTTATTATGGAAGTATTCATAATATGAACCTCAAAAGTTTTCAGCAGTTGTCTATGTATTTGCTTTTGCCTTAGAAACACAGAAAGAATAGTATATTGTGAGTCATGCTTGTGTGCAAGGTCAAGACCTACACTTGATAGATGCTAAGTTCGGGGAGCAAATTGACTTTTGAAAACTCACTTTTTTTCTAAGAAGATTAGCAAAACTGATTTGTATAAGGGTTTAGAGGCTATGCATTAGAAAGTGAAAGTTATATGCTTTATAAACAAAAAACTACAAATTATTCCACCATGACAGTCTATAACAAATATGAAAGGTAAAGTCAAAAATAGCACAAGGCTTCTACTCCTTGTAGAGCCTTCTACTGATTCATCATTATCATTAACACTTAATGTCTATTGCTGACCACTCTTCATTCTCAAACCCTGCTATGCATACATTTATGTTTAACTTTGCATTCACTGGTTTCATTTTAAATGGGAGATATTGTAGCATGTGGTTAGTTACAAGCACAAAAAATCATGTTGGTGAAGAAAATCAAGGCTAGAATGTAGAGACAGGGCAGATGATCAGGTAGAATAGAGGAGATACAGAGGATTAAAAATGTCCTCTATAAGCTTATGTGTTTGAATACTTGACTCTAACATTAGGTGGTGGTGTTTTGAGAGGTTGTGGATGCTTTGGGAGGTGGGGTCTGTAGGTCACTGGGTCAGAGCCTTGCTTCCTGTCCCATCTCTGTCTCCTAGTCTGATGAGATGTGAACATGCAATTCCTATGCACTCAAAAACTCATGGGGTCACCTGCTTCTATGCCTTTCCCTCCATGATGGGCTGTATACATCCCTTCAAGTTGCAAGCCTAAGTCAACACTACGTTTCTTAAAATGCTTCTTGATAGGTATTTGGTCACATGCATTAAAAACAAAAAACTAATGAACACAAGATTTGGATAGTCTGCCTTTCTACCTCTGCAGGGCTTCAAGCAGTATGGCTGATTTAATCTAAATCCTCTCTGGTACATTGTAGAGGTTCAGTAACATCTGCAGTCTGGTAGATTTAATCTAGATCCTCTCTGGTACAGGGTAGAGGTTCAATGACATCTGTAGATGAACAGTGTAGAACAACTGGAAGGATGCAGGCATTCCCTGTGGTGGAATGGTAAGGACTCTTAAGGTCTTACGAGATCCAGTCTTGCATTAAGAAAGAAGCTAGAGACCAAACAATCCAATCATCTACCACATATGCGATGGCATAAGCATGAGGGCAAAACCAGGAAATGTAAATTACTCATGTTTTTCAGACTCAGTGCAAGATGGATGGAAGCTAAAGACAGTTGCTGTGAGACAACTTTTTCTCTTGATCCTTGCTGTGATTTTAACACAGCAGAGACTAGAATAGATGGCCTAAAGACCAATCCAGCTAACTAGGGGTCTAGAGTGGAGAAAAAGCAACTTCTTCCTGCTATTTTATAACAAACAAGTACTAATAACTATCACATATATGGACATTACTTAGACCTTCCAAATCTTAAAAGATAGTTATTATTCTATTTCTCAAATTAGAAAATTATTGCCAAACGGTTCAACCCATAAATCCTCACTTTACTAAGAAGTAAACTCTGTATTCCCATGATTGCATTGTTTTATATGTCAGGTTCATTTTCTGGTGTTTTCATGTTTGTTTGTTTTCTTGTTTTATGAATGTTTGCTTTTTCTTTTTCTTTTTTTTTTTTTTTTTTTTGACAGGGTTTCTCTGTAGCTTTGGAGCCAGTCCTGGAACTAGCTCTTGTAAACCAGACTGGCCTCAAACTCATAGAGATTCACCTGCCTCTGCCTCCCGAGTGCTAGAATTAAAGGTGTGCACCACCACCTCCTGGCTTCTGGATAATATTCTAACGAAAGATGTAGATTAAGCAATTTTTATATTTCTATAAGACATTTGAATTCATATTTGGAAGAAACCATAAACTTGGGTGACAATAATGGATTCTAAGTTTTAAGTACTACCAGCTAGTCCATTGAAAATTTCTTTCCTATGAAAGCTATGAAGCTTAAAACATTAATCTTATTGAAGAACTCTATTGACAATTGAATTAAACAATTCCATATCCTCATATGTCATCACGAGAGAACATACCCTTGGTAGGTCACAGTCAGTCCGGCCACACCAGGATTTTCACATCCCAGGGCAAACAGAGAGAGGAAGAGGAGGTAGCCAAAGACAGATGATCCCAAGTAGAGTTTTGTAGCTTCGAGCACTCCCAGCCTGAATTTTTTCATAACTACTCCTCCAGAGAATATTCCAAGAGCCACTGCAGGAATGTTGATAAGCCCTGAGGGATAAGAAAATACGTCACTACAAGAAATCTCTGAGCATCACACGCGTTCTTAGTGACAGCAAACATTCACCAATGGTTCTGATGCATTAAACTATGCTGTCCTTTTAACTTATAAAAATATCATTATTATTGGTAATCATATGCCAAGAGTTTGGGAAAAGAATAAAGGTCACAGGTTAACAATAGCACAAGTGTAGTCTCGGAGTCTAACATTCCAAATGACGCAATGTGCAATACCACTGATACTGAATGAACTGATCAAGTGATGTCCTTTCTGGTAGATAACCAGAACTAACATTCTCAATCAGGTGGCAATTGGGTAGACATTAATCTTCCTTAATGCCATCTTTTGTATAATAGGCACATTATATACTTAATCTTTTAACTAATCTTCATGCAATTAAAAGAAATAACCTCTCTGGTTACTCTTATCTTATATTTTTAAGATATTTATACCATATATCAATAGATGAAAGACATTTAATCCACCTATTTTATTTGACTATGGGTTGTAATTTTTAATATTAAAATTGACATATTAGGATCCAGCTCAGTCTGGAAACTAGGTCCAGGGTAGGGTCTAGGTTAGAAATAGGCTAATCTTCACAAGGGCATGAAATGAATTTATTAAAATGTAATAAGGGAGATGCTACGTTTGCTCTCCAGCTAAACTGAGGTTCGAGGGGTGTGACAGGTGAAGGAGATGGAAGTGTCCTGGTACTCTGAAGGGGCAACAAACATCTAAAAAAACATGTTATTGTCATTTTAAAAATAAGGAGCAAATGCTAGGAAGAATGCAACAGATCCAGCCACTTGCGATCCAACTTCATTCATGCCAACAATTTTTCCTAATTAAAAAAATGTGAAGATAGAAAGATAGAATTATCTCTCTCTCTCTTTCTCTGCCGTGTGTGTGTGTGTGTGTGTGTGTGAGAGAGAGAGAGAGAGAGAGAGAGAGAGAGAGAGAGAGACCTTCCAGTCTCCATCCTAGAAGTTAGCTCTACTATGGATTCTGTATCTATTATGTTAGTCCTTGTGGTAATGGGAATGAGAAGTGTTACCCATAGACTCAGATATTTGAACATTTGGTTTCCAATTTGAAGAGCTGGTTAAAGAGGTTTTAAGGAGGTACAGCCTTGCCTGAGAAAGTACTTCACTGGAAAAAGGCTTTGAGAATTGGACGCTTGATTCCACTTCCAGTTCTCTCTGCTTTGTGTTTGTATTTGAAGATGTAAGCTCTCATCTTCCTGCTCCTGACACCATACCTGCCACTTGCTGCCATGTCACTACCCGGGTAAGATAGACTCGCCCTTCTGGAATCACAAACCAAAAAAACTCTCTCTTCTATAGGTTCCCTTTGGGAAAGGTTTTTTATAACAGCAACAGAAAAGTAAATAATAAAATCCTATTTTTTATAAACACACATGCAATAAATAAAGGAAACATTGTGCTATTGAGAACGTTGGGAAATCCCCAGTTAGCAGTATTCTGGACATGACAAGAGCCTGCACTCATGAACTCATGGTTACTTGCATAAGTTCAAAATAGCCAAAATTTCAGCGTGTATGAGAGAAGGACTCAGGATTCCTAATTGAGTAGCTCTTGACTGATGGTGGGTGCTAGGGGAAGTACAATCAGTTTTCTTAAAAGTGTGGATGCTTGGTTGGACCATGCTTCAGTGGAGGTCCCATATCCATGAGTGTATGGGCAGCATAAATTGTGTGTATATATGATATGATATGATATATATATCATATCATATTTACACACATACACACACACTATATATATATATATATATATATATATATATATATATATATATATATGATGCGGGAGAATTGTCTGTATTCTGTCAATCATATTTTAATAAAACACTGATTGGCCAGGCAGGCAGTATAGGTGGGAAAACCAGACAGGAAATAGAGGTGATGCAATGAGAACAAGAGAATTCTGGGAAGCAGGGAGGTTCCTCTGTCATTCCTGCGCAGACCACTGAAGAGGCAACATGTAAGCTGACAGCTGAAAAAGGTACCAAGCCATATGGCTAACATAGATCAGAATAATGGGTTAAGATAAGTCATAAGAACTAATAAGTAGCCTGACCTAATGGGCCAATCAGTTTATAACTTTATGGAGTCCTGTGTGTGATTTTCTTTGGGATTTGCCAGTTGTGGGGTACTGGGTGGGACGGAAACCCCAACAAGCCGGCCCCCTCATACTACATATATATATATAAACAATATTCAAAATATTTACTATATCTATTTTAATTTTCAATATATTCACTGGATATTATTCATTATATATATTCCTGTGAATATATTGAATATTGAATATGGGTTTAGTGAATCTGGGGAAGTTGCATGCAGAAATGAGGGTATCTATGCATGAACATCTCAAAGAACAGCAGAGGCCTCTCCAAAGATCATGGCCAGCAGAGTAATAATTGGCAGTGGTGGCAGAGGGTGGGGTCGAAGAATGGTAATAAGGTAGTTCAGTTCAACACAACTCAATAACCAGTGTTGGTTCAAACGTAGAGTCTGACCCCAAGTAGTTTATGTAGGCATATTTAAGCACAGCATTATTTGCTGAAATGTTTCCTGGTGATAATTAACTCCCTCTCATGTACACAACAAAGCTTAAGACATGACTACATTAAAACTCTTTGTAACATATACATGACATCTTCCATAAAGATGTGTTCTATAGGTTAAATGAGGAAAACAAGCTCAAGATAAGATAAGAGTCTTGGGGGAGGACTTGGTGTGATCTTGGCCACACAGATAGCACAAAGGTGCTATAGAGATTTGCATTGGTATGGATCTTGGTTTATTGATAGAAACTTAAGATCAATTTTATTATATGTGTATTTCTGCTCTTGATTAGGGTATTGTGTTTGTCCAGCTCATTTAAGAATGCAATGAATAATTAAGAAATATAGCTTAATAGAGAGTCACCTATAATAGTCAAGCCTGTAATCATGTTAGTTAGGTTTTCTAGATGTACAGAGTATATATTTCAGGTACATAGGTATTCTTCAACCACTTCAAAGAGCTACAGAATATGACATTTAAAATGTTTTAAGAACTTAACACTTTTCATGACAGTGAGACACATCTGTTCCTGACATCACCAAGATACTTTAAGAGGATGTTGGGCATTGAAGAGACTCCTTATGGAGTTTGCTAACCATTTGGGCAAGAAACTGCTCTTGCCTGGACTGCTTGATGTTATGTTGTATAAACTGGATATGCAGGGCCCACAGAAAATTGACTGCTAAACTTGCCTAAAGGTGAGAGAGGTTCACTTCATGAAAGACTCTTCTAGACACATTCAGGACACAGAAGAAAGTAACCGACAAACTGCCAATATAGGCAGAACTGTCTTTGAAATTTCCTGCTTTGTGGAAAAGTCTACTGGATACTGTGGACCAGTAGGCTGAAGATGGATGCTCCAAAGGTACAGAAGAGCTTTGGGTAACCTGTCCAGGCAGCAAGATGTCTCTGTCATTTTTAGAGTTTTGGAAGTTGCTTACAATGAACTTTCTGTTTACTTAGGTAATATTATATCCTTCTGGAGTTTTTGATGGAGTTGAAGAATTTATCATTATAGTTATAGTTTTCCTTAGTTGTGACAAAAATAAAGTATATATAAATGTTGTAACTTTATTCTAGCTTGATAACTGTTATGTTATATGTAATTTTACTATGTTAAAGATAAAACCTTCCATTTTAATTTAAACAGAAAAGGGGAGGTAATGTGTGATTCCGCTCTGTATGCTGTGAATACCATTGGTTAATAAAGAAACAAGCTTGGCCTGATAGTAAAGAACAGAGCTAGGCAGGGAAAACTAAACTGAATGCTGGGAGAAGAAAGGCAAAGTCAGGAGAGAAGCCATGGAGCCGATGTCAGAGACAGTGAGTCTCGGGGTAAATATAAAATAATGAAAATGGATTAAGTTAATATGTAGAAGTTAGCCAATAAGAAGTTAGGGTTAATAGGCCAAGCAGTAATTTAATTAATATCGTTTCCTTGTGGTTATTTCGGGTCAGAGATGCTAGGTAGTTGGGAAATGAACAAGCAGCCCTCGTTACAACACAAAGGTCATCAGGCTATTAACCACTTCTGTTCCTAACCTTCTGGGAAGAAAACAGGTTATATATCTACCTTTGAAGAGAGCCCTGGGTGTTTTAACATTTCTGATTCCCCTAGTGCTTCTCTGTGAGCTCTAGGAATCTGTGCCTCCCACAAAAATCTAGTAAAAATTTTAAGTGTTTTAAAACTATCCCTGGGATCCTTCTCAGGGCTTCAGACCTTCTGCACGTGCAGTGCCTCTACTCACTGAGCCACCTCCTCAGTCCTAATTTTCTGTTAGAAACATCTCTCTCCAAATAATATTCTTAATTTTCTTCTATGAAAAACAGGTTTCAGTATGAAAATTTTAAAAAACCTCATTCATGACTCCAGTGTGGGAGAGATCAAGAGCCTGGATGCAATGTTTTATGAGGTTGAATAATGAGGAACAGGCACATCTTCAAAGACAAGGACTCTCGTTCAAATTTCTGGGAAGAGGTTTGGGTTTGTTTGATTGTTTTTTTTTCCTCTTAATTCTGGTTAAACCTTGTCTTTCATATTATATAAAAACTTGATTAGAAATGTATTGTTCCAATATGTGAAAACTGAAACAATTAAATGGTAACATTACAAGTATTAGGAAAACATTACGGTCAATTGGGGGCTTAATGTACAGTTTTAAAAACAGAATGAAAATAACACAAGAAAGAAAAACCTAAAAACTGGGCTTAATTAAAATGATGATCATGACCACTATCAAAATTAAAAGGTCTTATATCAAATTAGATAGGGAAGAACTAGAAGAAGAGGGAGGGGAAATTGTCTTGATTATATTATATGAGAAAAGAATCTGTAGTTAATAAAAGGGTAAATTAAAAGGCAAGGTAACATATATGAAAAATACTTGCAATACATGCATTCCATGAAGAAAAATATACAGTTTCCAGAAGTTACCAAGTGAAAGACTGGAAGGCAAAATAAAAAAACAGCATGGGTAAATGGCCTATTCAGTCATACTCAACATAAATAGTCTTCAGGTAAACAATGTCACAGTGTAAGGCTGAAAACATCAAGGTCTGGTTAAAAAAAAAAATGTGAGGAGATTAGCATGCACCCACACATCCAGTGCAGGTTTAAATGTGCTCTGCCATGTTGTTTCTCAGCAACATCTACTTTCTATTATAGACTGCCTATGACCTAGTATTTGCATCCCATGAGCTAGTCAAAGACAATGAATATACCCATAGAATGATCATGACTGTGTCATCTCCAGTAGCCAAAAGAATAAAATCATGGGGACTAAAATTACTAAATATAAATAATTCATGGTATATTGATGTCACAGATTATACCATGGTAATGAAAAAAAAACCAACCATGAGTATTTAGAACCAGGAACAAATCTAAACATCAATTATCCAACTTGTGTGAGGCTCAAGAACAAGAAAGACTGGCTTAGAAAGATTACGTTTATCATACTTCTAGTAATTAGGGAAAGTCTGTGCTGGTAATAATCCTCTTGGGTAACAGAATGCTCTAGATGGTGGTTCATCTCCACATGAGCACGCATACACAAACACACACACACCACACATATGCATACACATATGCAAATTAATTCAATTAAACTATATAAGAAACATCTGCATATTTAACTGTTCAATGTAAAGCATATATGTAGTTTACAAAACTACATATAAAATGAAAAGACTATCTCAAATGTTCATTGTTTATTTATTTGTTCTTCTTACACTCAGTGTACAACACTGATAGATATGAATGAAGTTCTGGGAGGGGAATATTTCTCAAATACTTATTTTGTTTAACCAGAAAATAATAAAAGTGAGCTATTTTGAATCAATTAATATTGGAAATGAAAATAGGTCAGTGATCCAATTGTGAAACTGCTAGAATATTGGAGAATAGACCAAATAAGTCAGTCACTGTAACATCTTCTATGTGCTCATTATTCAGAAATTGTTACAGGAAAATTTCACCTTCCAAGATATACTCAGTTTTCCTCTTCTGTTTTCAGGGATAAAAACATGAATTAATTAAATTTAAAAATATTCTGTGAAGAAGGGCTGGAGAGATGGCTCTGAAGCCCAAGTGTGGTTCCTAGAATACACATTGGATGGCTCACAACTACTTCTAGCATCAGCTCTAGGAGATTTGAAAGTCTTATTTGACCTCTGACCTACAGAGGCATGTGTAGTTATGTGCACAAATGAACACATCCACTCATCCACATACTCAGCCACCCTTACCCACACAACCCCATAACATAGCCATACCATACAAAATATTAATAAGAGAAATTCTTTAACAATTTCTGTGAAGAAGGAAGTTATTTTAGAGTCTCATAACTTAAAGGAATATGTCCCATGAAACAGAATAAATGTAATGCCTCAAAATGGTGATTGTTAAATGAAATATTCCTGGAGAAAAGGAGTCAGTTCATGTTTTAAGTTCCTAATTTTATACAGGGTATAACTCTGTGTTTAAGCATTATTATATTTCTTTTACTTTCTTATTCTTGTTTTGGTTCTTGAGTGATATTCTTGTTATTGGCTACATTAATATGTTATAAATACAATCCTTTCAAACAAAATAGTCTCCAGAAATCAAAAACGTATTTTGACTCTAAGTTGTGCTATGGAAAACACAGTTATACTGTCTAAATGCCTGCTGCATGCAATCCCAGAGAACATGCATGCAATATTGTCAATATTGTAAGGCATCAACAAAGCCTAAAACACAAGTATCCAATACTAGCAATAATCTAAAGATAAAAATATCCATGCTATGTTCACTTTTTTGTACTTCTTAAAGAACCATAGGGAATTCTCTCACATCCAAACAGTCACAGTTACACACCCACCATGTATACATACTCACCCAACTAGAGTATTTAAAAACATATTCTTTTACTTCATCTAAAATAGTTTAATTATTTTATATTAAAAACTGGAGCAATATAATATTACTAAGAATTGGAAGGGTCATGAAAGATGGTTTTTATGGGAACACATAACAGACAGGTGGGCATACCAATGACAAAGTTGGTCTTGGAGGATGACTGTCCATACTGCTGCTCAATGTACTTTGGTTTATATGTCACCATACCAAATAGAGAATTGAATTGAACAGTGCTTGCACACAGATATAAGATGTATACTGGATTTCTAATAAGAGTTTTCAGGGATGGAAGAAAATCTGTAAGACAAAAACAATATGGTATTTATGAAACGAGGGTCTCAAGTGGTCGACATTGCAACCTTCAGGGCTGCAGTCTGCCCAGGGTTGCATCTAGGCACACACTCACACTCCTCTGGAATACTATATAGGAGCTATGAGTGAGACAGGGACAGATGTGTCGGTGACAAGGGGGCAGAGCATTTCTCCTCATCCTCCCTCTATGAGCCCCAGGTTGGAAACCAAGAACCACCAGTGTAAGTTTCTTTCTCCCAACATAGTTCACTGCTGTCTCCTTTAGTAAACATGCCTTGGCTTTGAAAGGATCTTTCTCCTGTGATTCATGCAATGAACTTCAACAAGTTCAAAAATGTCTATAAAAATAAACACAGGATGCCTCGAAAATAAAAAGATGGGTACAATTTCTCAGCCATCGACTTTCCTGAGAACAAGCTTGGCCTTTGCCTGCCTCCTTCTTACACCCTTGCTGAGACATACGTTTCTATATATTGTTGGGACTTATGTGCAAAAGACTCTTAGACATGGAGTTACAGCCTCTTCTTTCTGTCCACTCAGACTTACACTGAGAAGCTACTATGGAGAAGAACAATGGTATGTGAGAGAAGGTGGAGCATGTAAAAGGAAAATATGCAGGACTCTTGTTCATCTACCTGCATAACTTTTTCAGTAAGAAAGACTTCCCCTCTCCATTTCTGCTGCCTGTAATGGCTTCTTATCTTTTCAGACAGGGGAGCCAAGTGTTGTTATGGGTTCCCTTCCTCAAGTCCCACTAGGAAGAGGGACATGAGCCCATGATCAAGGAGAATCTGACTTACCTCTTGCCATTTCCATGATTTTCATTTCTTCTCCAGAGGCCATTTGGTAGTTAATAGAGTCATCTATAATGAACTTGGACTTCTCAGATGAGGATCCAGAATCCTCTCTACTTTGGGTTCTCGGTAGAGTCTTGGGTAAGCACCAGAAAGGGACAGCTGCAAGGAGACTTAGGAGCCCTGCTATTAGGTAACCAAGCCACCAGGCCCCAACCCACTGGGGATCCTTTGGAGTGATGGTTATGTGGTCTGAAAGACAGAGGTTTGTTAAGTAGCAACGTTTTCAAGGTTAGGGTATTAAAATTGAAATGCATTACTGCAGAAAATAAGTTCAAACAACAACTCTAACAAATCATTAACTACCCAACAAGATCAGGGGGGTGACCTCAGAGCATGAGTATCAAAGTTCAGATACCCTTGAACACACACACTCACACACACACACGCATACACACACAAATATGTGTGTTTGTATGTATGTATGTATAGGCGAATGGGTGGATGGATGAATGCCAGGTAGTTCTAGATGCTAGGCTTTATTCCAGCCTTCAAGGTAGAAACAGGAGAGTCACAGAGCAAGCTGGATAGCTACACTAGCTGTATCAGTGATCTCCGGGTTTGACTGAAAGACCCTGCCACAAAGAAAAAGGTAGGAGACAAATTTATGATGATTTCCTAGTATCAACTAATGCCTCCACATGTATGCACATCTATGTACAATGCTCCCACACATGTATACCCAGACACAAGGAAACATGCACACACACACACACACACACACACACACACACACACACACACACACAATGTCCAGGAAAGGCATTTCTGAGGTGTTCCTGGAGGACTTTAGTTTCTCTGTTTGAACTGTAGGTTAAGAAGTCAGAGGCTCGTGGCTTTGCACTGTGCTCTGGGGCTGTGCCTTGAACACAAGCGAGAAAGCAGGACATGAAACACCCTATTGCCAGCTGTTCCTTCAGAAGCACTTGCATCTATTTACTTATTGAATTCTAAGACTGCCCACAAAGAATAAGGGCTGCCAGTCTCCAGGACAATTGCCTAGTTGGGGAAACAGGGCAGGGGAGATAGTTTAAGACTAGGAAAGGGCTCTTTTCACTAAAGACTTTTGCTTCTATATGTTTGCTTTATCGGTTGATGTCACTATAACAAATGTTGACACATCTGGGACCAGTAAGAGCCAGCAGAAGTCACAGTTTTGAGCCTGAACTGTGGTAGCTGCATTTGAACTGGCAGTTACAGAGGAGGATCTGTCTTCAACACAGACCACAGGTCACCCTGTTCTAACCATTACCTGTCTATCCTTCTGTACCCATTAATACCTGCATCCCACAACACCTGGGTACTTGAGTTTCATCCCAGGATCCACCCGGTGAAAGGTGAGAACTGATTTGCACAAGTTGTCAACTGATCTTCACAAGTGCATCATGGCATGCACATACAAACAAAAGTGTAATTAGATAAGTAGGTAGAAAGATAGATGGTAGATAGATAGATAGACAGATGATATATAGATAGATGACAGATAGATAGATAGATGACAGATAGACAGATGATAGATAGATAGATAGATAGATAGATAGATAGATAGATAGATGATAGATAGATAGATAGATAGATAGATAGATAGATAGATAGATAGATAGATAGATGATAGAAAAAATAAATAGACCGACTTACCTAGATTCACAAAGCCAATATCAACATATAGTTTGGCACATAATGAACCCAAGAGGAAGCCAAAAATGGGCCCTATAATTGCCATTGTCTGCACACACCCTGCACAAAAAAGCAAACCAAATTAAAATAAAACATGTTAATGTGGGATAAGAGAAAATATAAGAATAACTGCCACTATGATTTGTCTTAATAAATTAATAAAATGCTAAGCAGGAAATACAAATGAGATGACATTGGTAGCTGCAGAATAAAACTTGAGCACTTCACCTGTGGTGGCACTGGCTAATTTTTCAACACACCAGCTCAGGAAATAAGTCTTTCTCTATTTTAGGAGAAAATTATTACTTCTTACACATGAATCCACTCATGGAAATAACACCAGGACTACAACAAATTTAAATTCCAAACCTGAAGCAAACTTTAGCCCTGACAGTTGTGTTGTCCACAGTTTAGGAATCCTAGCCCTGGAGCGATGGAGGAAGGAGCTAGGGACTACGTGAGACAAAAACAAACAAGGAAAACAACAATACTAATTTGGTAATCTTTATCAAAAAAATTATGGTCAGTAAAGCATAAATTCTGTTTTGACATTAAAATGGATTTTTTTTCATCTCGGTGATAAAGAGTGCACACTCATTTATGTGGAGCTTGTGAGGAAGCATTGTGGGGAGAGTGTTGTCTCAGAAAGTTGCTAAAAAAAAAAGTGGGGGGAGCCAATTTGGGGGCAAGTTTTTCTAGAAAGCTCACCAGAGGGCAGGGGCAGCCTGATGGATGACAGTAACAGGTTACCCAGAGCAGAGGGCCACCAGTAAATAGAAAGGTCATCCTGCTCAGCCAAATGTCTCCTGCATGCCATTCATTTCCCTGCAGAACTCAAACACTCATATTTTTGGGGATTTCAAGAACATGAAGAGACATTCCCTGGCCTCTTTCAGAACAGAAGAGAGAGTAAGACTGTGTTAGCCTCCGAGAACCTTCAGAGGAAGGTAAATCCTAGCCAGTGTCTGGATCCTTGCTCACTGTATCCCATATAGTAAGTACCTCTTCAGCTCCTGCGTTATGCTTTGATTTTCTAATAGAGTGAGAGTCTGTTTTTAAGTCTGTATTGGCATCTGCAGGATATCAGAGATTTCTGTGGTGTGTGCCCAGAAATACAGTGATTCTTGGCAAAGTCTCTCCTCCAATCTTGTCCTTTGCCCCTAAAGGCTATCTATGGATTCAAATTATCAGCATTCCAAGAAACCAAAACCGATGTATGAAAGAAACACAGTTGACACAATCGTCACTCCTGCAGTTCTAATTTCTAGCTGAATTCCAGGGTGTGAGAGACACCCATTAAACAGCACATAGACACATCTGACCTTCAGAGTTCACTTCTACTACACAGTTCTGTGTGGAAGATTTTCCAGGGCATCCCCCCTCTTTTGTAGACACAGATGACTTCTGCAGTCGTCTGGGACATAATATACAGATGTGGCAGCAGCCTTGAGCCTTGCTTAGTCTCTTTATATTTCTTTTTAATCATTTATCCCCACTTTCAAGGTTCCAGACTTTTTTCCTATCTTATATAGGGGAAAAAAGATCCTTTAATTAATTGGGAATTTTATAATGCAAGGCACTTTCTAGAACAGAAGAAACAATATACACACATACGTACACACACACACAGACACACAGACACACACACACACACACACACAATTTTAAAAACAATCTCTGAACTCTGAAGCCCCCAAGAGGCCTTCACAAGGTCCCATGCCATTACAGTCGAGGTCACAGCTATTTTCTTCTAGTCTAGTGTTCTCTTCCTTAGGCAAAAGACACCGACTAATAAAGTGTCTCCACTCTTCAAATCCTCTGTGTATTTCAGACAAGTGTTAACTGAATGAAGGCAGGGAGACTGAGTGCTAAGACCTTCCACACTAAATTTGAAATAGACGGGAAGGGGGCAGACAGGCACCCCACTTCTCACACCGGATGAAGGGGACATTACCAATGTAGAAAGCAGCATTGTCTTCACTGGCAAAGTCATCCAGATAGGCGATGCCAAGGGGTTGGATGGGAGTTTCCCCTAATCCTCGCAGAAGATTTCCCAGGAAGACATAAACCCACATGGAGGAGCTGATATCCCCTTTACATTCTAGAAAGAGAAGCAAAAAGAAGACTAGAGCGAGCTCACTGTTGATGCGAAATGTTTATTCCACATTTCTAGGCTCGGCTTTAAAATTGTGTTACAAGGTAGAAACAAAACCTGCCACAGTGTTAAACTGGTAAGAGTTTCGAACAGGCTGAATTATTTTTGCAGACTTCTATCTCTTCCACAGTTAAACCTCACGTGGCACTGGGGGCCTCACTAAGAGATTCTCACTTCTTCGGATTCCTTGAACTTAGTTGCTCTCTTTTTTTTATTTTGAACCTATACAGACGTATTTGGCTTTCTATACTCCAACCCCGTTCTGCAGTTATCTGACGCAAAACAGTCCCTGAACAAGTGCTTATCTACACTCACTTTAGTAAAAATAGTGTCTTTTTAGATCACAAGTATTTTTCATTGTTGTTCAAGTTCTACCTGAAACTCAAGTATTGCCATGGCTGACAGCTGCAGCAAATTTTAGGAACCTGCCTACCTGTGTCCCCGAGTGTTGGGTTTATAGGCATGTGCAAATATGCTTAGATTTTTAATTGGGTGCTGAGGATTTGAACTTAGGTCCTCATGCTTGAAAATCAACCACCCTTTCCCACTGAGCCATCTTCCCAGCACAATTGTAGGAATTTTTTAATACTTTAATATTTTCAGTACTAATGCTTTTCAGAAAAACACTGAATAATAATAATAATAATAATAATAAACAAAATAGTAATAATAAACTAAAGTATATATAAAAGCTAAAACTTTTTACTTACCCAAGTCAATTTTTAAAAATCATCTTACCGTCATTTATTTTGTTTGGTGATTTCCCCGTGGCTAGGCTTGGTGGCAGACTGCTGGACTCCAGGTGGCATGGAGAGATGTTGGGAGTGAGGTTGGCAGCGGGAGAATACTTCCCATATTTCTCATAGCTATATCTGCATATAGAGAACATGTTTACCCTGACAGGCTAACATCATGCTAAAACACAGACTTGGTTTGCCACTTATGAGAAGGCAGGTTGGGTTTGCATTCTTTCCATTCGGATTCATCAAGCCAAACCCGCACTGAGCAGGGGCTTAGTGCATTACCCATCTGAAGATGCTGTCTGCCTTTGCATCATTCTTAGGCCATCCGTGGTCCACTGACAGGAAAGAAAGGCAAGACTCATTTTAAGACTTATTTTAATAGAAGACGGTGACTGCCCATCACCTGCTCTCTTAGAGCGAGAGGCTGTCTCCAAGACAAGGAAACATCAATATTGTAACAACTTGAGGCATTAACACATCAGAATCAGACTTGGCAGAACGCTCACAGGACTCCCACATCAATCAGGTCAGCTCTGGAGAATGTGCAAAACGCATCCTGCCTCTAGAGCCCTTTACCCAGAAGAAATTCTGCTTTTTCCCTCCAGGCAATGACTCTGACTACAGATTAACCCAGCCCCACTTCTCCACCCTCCACTCGCCACACCCACCACTTTCCGAGTATCTTAAGTTGGTACATACTCTTGCTAAATTGCGCTGAGCTAGCTCTGAACTCACTGAGGCCTACACAGACTGCCATGAACTTATGTGATCCTCCTGCTCCAGTCTCAGGAATAGCGGGTGTTACAGGCCTGTGCCATCAGGTCCAAATAATGGTAGAAACCTATCGCTTTTCTTTTTTCCATGTTGGAGGTCAAACCCATTTCCCCTGCGTACAGGACAGCACATTACTGGTAAGCCCCAGCCCCAGCCATAGCTGCCCTTAAGTTTAGGGTTTTAGTTCTGAACAACTTTCAAATTCTGCCTAAAGCAGTCTTTACTGAGCATAGGAATTTTGTATCTACTTCCTGAGATCTCATCCCAGGATGTTCATCAGTGTCAGATTTTGAAGCAGATATCATAGTTACAAACTATCATTATAAACTCCACATCTGGGTCTAGGCAGTCAGTAAAGGACCAGCTGTGTAAGCATGAGATTCTGAATTCAGATCCCCAGCACCCAGTTAAGTGCCAGGTACAGCAGTGGGCATATGTAACCCTATCACTGGGGAGACAGAACACATCAGCAGAGCTCACTGGTCAGTCAATCTGCAAGAGTCCCCTTGTCTTTCCACAGTTCTTTCCTTAAGTGTCTTCACTAGGTTGTTGTTCTGTATCATTCGTGTGTGTGTGTGTGTGTGTGTGTGTGTCTGAGAATGTGTGGGTGTATGTATGCTGGTGTGCACACCCGTGCTCACAGGGAAGCCAGAAGAAGATGTGATGTGACTCTGAGCTGGAATTACAGGTGTTTATGAAACATGCACCTTGTATAGCATGTGTTTTTAAAGGTTTGGCCATCTTTCCCAGTCCCATTCTCTACAGATAATATCCCTATATGACATACCACAGCACTCTGCATGTATGTATTTTTTTTCTTATTCCTAAGATCCATGAGCTCAGGGAGTTCTTTTCATTCCTTTATCCACAGTGCCTAAAACAATGATCAGCATAGATGTATACTATAGCAATTCTCACATATGTAGGTTAGTGGAGCTAAGCGAAAGAATGCTAAACCCAGCCAGCCAGAGTGCCTCATCATAATTACCATCTATGATTAATAACGTTTGTGTAACACCAAGGTTATTTATTTGAAGAACGCAGAACAAAAAGTTTGTTTATACAAAACAATGCATATTTACCCAAAAGCCCATAATCAATGAAGAGTTTTGTGAAAAGCTGTAAAGAGTGTCTGGTGATGGGGTTGGAGACACGGGTCATGGTGGGGAGCACTAGCTGCTCTCGCAGAGGACCTGGGTGCAATTCCCAATACCCACATGGCAGTCCACAACCAACTGTAAGTCCAGTTCAAAGAGGATCCAACGTCCTCTCCTCGCCTCCACGGCATGACATGCACATTGTGTACAGAGACACGGGCAGGCAAAACACCTATATTTTTTAAAGAAATGCCTTTAAGCCCAGAACTCTGGAGGCTAAGGCAGGAAGGTTGTGAATCGAAAGACATCTTGGACAGTCTAGTAAAGTAAATATCTGATAGCCAGAGCCATGTAGCAAGACATTTACCGTATGAAAACAAGACAAATTAAATTAAAAACAAAAAACAAAAAACAGATGAGGAGATCTGCCATCGCAGGAAGGGTTAGAAGATAGAGGCTTTGGACTTACTTCTCCATGAAGAACTGTGGCAGTGCCGTGAGCAGTGTTCCGACTCCCATGACCAGGCAGCCTGCTCCGATTATTTTTGGTCTGTGGAGTTTGGAGCCAAAGTAACTAACAAATGTGATGACCAGGAGATTCCCTTTGGGGAAAAGAAGATGCATTCACAGTCTAGGAAACAGCAGAAGTGAACACACACGGTACACCGGCGCACGGCAAATTCAGTGCAGCTTTGCTCTAAGGAGAGACCACAGACCCAGACTTCCCTCCATCATGTGGCTTCCTCCCTGTGAGCTAAAATGGCTGCTGAAATTGTCTCCAGGTTCATGAGTTGAGTCACCCCATTGTGTCAAACTATTCCACTTACCATCTCCCTGCTGCTTTGTTTTACCCAACCTGGCCATTTGTTCTTCTAAAAGCATTTTTATCAGTAAATTAAATTAGAGACAGAAGGCTGGAAGGACGGCTTCTTGGTGGAGAGAGTATACTGCTCTTGGAAGGCCAAGTTTGATATTCAGCAACATACTGGGTGGCTCATGCTGCCTGTAACTCTAGCTTCAGGGATTAGACGCCCTCATCAGAACTCCAAGGGCACTGGCACTCAAATGCACACACCTACACACACACACACACACACACACACACACACACACACACAATTAAAAATCAAAAGTATATAGAAATTATAAAAGGCTTCCTAGCTGATATTTTTTATTTTTTATTGGAGATTTTGCAGTAAATTTTATTAATTTTCTTCATTCATTTATGCTTTGGATTAAATCATCTATTAGTTTTCCAATTGTTTTTAAACATACATCTTACATTATCTCTACAGCTGATAAAGAAAAGTTATACAAAGGCAAGACTATGCCTCACTTAAATGAAATAAAATGTTAAACTCACTTTTATAAAATGATAATTTATTTCACAAGACAGGCATTTTAGAAATAAAAAATAATGTTGATTTTAAAGTAATAATTACATCATTTTAAAATAGTTAAAACATGAGTTACTTCTGTGTGTATGCATTTTTATGGACACATTCGTGTGTGTGTGTGTGTGTGTGTGTGTGTGTGTGCACACGCGCACACTGAAATGCATATGGAGTTGGAGATCAACTTTGGGTGTCAGTCCTCAGATGCTATCTGCCTTGGTTCATAAGACTATGTTTCCTCTCATAGGCCCAGGGCTTTCTGATTTAGGCTAGGTTGGTGGTCCAGCAAGCTATAAGGTGTCTTCACTGATTCATTCTGCAGTAAAGAAAAAGGGTGAAATACCATGCCTGAATTTTTGTTGTTGTTGCTGTTTAACATGGATTCAGATATCAAACTCAGGTCTTCATGTTTACTTGACTCTTTACTGAACGAGTGAGCCATCTCCTGAGCTCAATGATTCAACAAATTTTACAAGAAGATTTCTCAGGCTCTGTTATACACAAGAATTCCTAGGAGGCAGGGCAAAGGATGCAACAAAGCTGTTAAAAATGGAAACTTCTTGGCACTTCTAGTTTTCTGCTGCTCTGGAACACGGTCAAGTCAAGGAACCTGCATTTTGCAAGGTAAGCGCAACTGCAGTGGTGTGGATCATACCAACAAAACACTACTCGCAACATGGGTTAGGAGCTTACTTTTTAAGGACCTTTCACGTTTTAGCTATAATCATTTGGGAAGTGTCATCTGCAGAAACCCCCAACTAGATAAAGAAACAAACCCTTCCCCAATGTGGGGGCCCATAGGTGGCCAGGCTTTATGCTGTCCTTGGTGTTTCCTTGTTACAGCAAGAGCGTGTTTCCCATCTGCAAGCAATTATCTGGTTTACTACTGTTTGGACATACTGCCAGAGTTAGTCAATTGGAAAATGAGTGGTGAATTTTATATCCCGAAGGATAATAATAAGGACTTGGGAAAAGTAGGTTGAAAATGAGTTCTATGTGCTTGACTCTTGGAAGAATTTGGCTCTTCAAAATACGTTCATAGCAGCACGATTTGTAATAGCCAGTACCTGGAAACAACCTAGGTGCCCCTCAATAGAAGAATGGTTAAAGAAGGTGTGGAACATATACACATTAGAGTTTTACTCAGCAGTGAAAAACAATGACATCTTGAATTTTGCATGCAAATGGATGGAAATAGAAAACGCTTTACTGAGTGAGGTATCCCAGACCCAAAAAGAGAAATATGGTATGTACTCACTCATAAGTGGATTCTAGCCATAATTTAAGGACTTTGAGCCTACAATTCGTGATTCTAGAGAAGCTAAATAAGAAGGTGAACCTAAAGAAAATCATATAGTTATCCTCCTGGATATTAGAAGTAGACAAGATTTTCAGGCAAAACTTGGGTGCATGGGGGTGGAGGGTGGGGGTGGATGTAAGAGGAGATGGGTAGAGAGAGGGGAGAAGGGGAGGATTGGGGAAATCTTGGGGGAGTGGGATGGGTGGGATGGAGGAAGGGTGGATATGGGAGCAGCGAAGTAAATATCTTAATTAAGGGAGCCATTTTAGGGTTTGCTAGGGACTTCTCTCTAGAGGGGGTCCCAGGTCCAAGGAGAGGTCCCCAGATTGTTCACTGAGCAGCAAAGGAGAGGGTACCTGAACTGGCCTTGTCTTATAGCCACACTGATGAACATTTTGCATATCACCATAGAACCTTCATCTGGCGATGGATGGAGATAGAGACAGAGAACCACATTGGAGCACTGGACTTAGCTCCCTAAGTCCAAATTAGGAGCAGAAGGAGGGAGAATGTGAGCAAGGAAGTCAGGATCACGAGGGGTGCGTCCACCCACTGAGATGGTGGGACTGATCTAATGGGAGCTCACCAAGGCCAGCTGGACTGGGAGTGATGGAGCATGTGATCAAACTGGACACTCTGAACGTGGCTGGCAATGAAGGCTGACTGAGAAGCCAAGGACAATGGCACTGTATATTTATTCTACTGCATGGACTGACTTTGTGGGAGCCTGGTTTGTTTGGATGCTCACCTTTATAGACCTGGATGGAGGGGGGAGGACCTTGAACTTCCCATGGGGCAGGGAACCCTGACTGCTCTTAGGACTAGAGAAGGAGGGGGAGGTGGGGAGGGAGAGGTGAGGAGGGGGAGGGGGGAGTGGAAGGAAAAAGGGAGGCGGGAAGGAGGTGGAAATTTTTAATAAATAAATAAATAAAACATTAAAAAATTGCATGTTATAAAATTAAACATGAGAAAACCCATTTGGTGTTTAAGTAGTGTATGGTACTATACTGGTTATGCCTTTTTGTTTGTGAAGATTATTGCATTTTATAGCAACTGTTTTATAGCCCCATGAACCATCCACCAAACTTTTACGATACGGGACTGGGGTCCAAAGGGTGTTTCTTTGTTATGTTAATGAATAATGCCTTGCCACCTTTTCCACCTCTATGAGTTTACGTTTTCTTATTTGCTATAAGAGCAATCTTTATGAGTTATCAAGAGAGAGACATGGGAAATATATGGTGATTTAACACCAAAAATTAAAATGAATTGGGGCATCTGGGAAGAGAGGTAGAGGTAAAGTGCCGGCTGTGTTCAGATCCTCAACACCAGCATAAAAGTTGGCATGAGTCTGACGCCACTAATCTCAGCACTGGGCTCAGGGGAGGGGGCATGGAGACTGGCAGATTCCAAAGGCCTTCTGGCCAGTCAGCCTAACTACAGTAGGGACGCCAGGTTCAGTGAGAGACCCTATCTCAAAGACAAAGTGAACAGTGATAAAGGAAGACACTGGAAGTCCATCTCTGACTTCCACATATGTATGCATGGGCAGAACATCTGTGTGCACATATGTGTGTACATGTTTGCACAGAAAGCACACACATATATGCATTTACACACACACATACACAGAATGGGATATAAAGTTTTCCAATACCTCAGATGACTAATTGACATACAGATAAGAGGTCCAGCGGGTTAATAAATGTTTTAACAACTGAACATATTCCTCTACTTTTTTCTTTTTATGCATGCACATTCAAAATTTCAAGTCTTAGGGAAAAAAGCAAACAACTTGGTGTAGGAGGTCCTTCTGTTTTTGTGTTGCTTTGCTTTCGTTGGTTAATAAAGAAACTACTTTGGGCCGGGGAAACTAAATGGCATGCTGGGAGAAAGGAGGCATAGTCAGGGAGAGATGCTATGGATCCACCACCAGAGTCAGACATGCTGAATCTTTGCCAGTAAGCCACTGCCATGTGACAATATATGGATTAATAGAAATGGTTAAATCAAGATGTGAGAGTTGGCCAATAAGAGGCTAGAACTAATGGATCAAGCAGTGATATAATTAATACAATTTCTGTGTGGTTATTTTGGGGCTAAGCTAGCCAGGCAGCCGGAACGAACAAGCGGGCCTTCTCCTTGCAACAACAGCTGAAATTATCTTATGTACCAGAAACAAACACTGAACAAGGACCGTATACGACTTGGCAGTTGGAGCCCAAATGCAGTTGTAAATTTTAAGGTTAATGTCCTATTGGCAAATGGAACAGTCAGTGGAGCCTAGTACAGTTAATTACAGGGGTAAGAATAGAAGCTAAGAAGAAATCTGTTAATTAAATCGCTATATAACATGTAGAAGAACCATTTTTTTGTGGACTAGAAGACTGTTGTGAAGCCCTGAGCTCAGTCACCAAGGCATAAGAAACACTGAGCCTAGCACACTGGCATGCACTTCAATCTCAGAACTCAGGAGGCAAAAGCAGACAGACCTTTGTGAGTATGAGGTCAGACTGGTCTACACAGCAAGTTCCATGCCAGCCAGGACCACGGAATACCTTGTCTCAGAAAATAAAAGAGTGAAAGACAAAAAGAAGAGACATGTGTTGAGCAAATAAACTTTTGAAATATGCTTACTAAAAATCATACAAATTTATAACGATTTAATTAAAATAAAAACCATGCAAGAGGTGCATTGTTGAATAGTCATATTTTAAAAGCAGTGTACAAGAAAAGGGTCTTCATTATCACCACTTCAATTCAACACAGTCGCAAGCACAATTGAGTAAGAAAATACAAAAATAATTGACATATTTAGGATTTAAAAAAATATAAAGATGTCTTCTATTTCAGTCATACGATTTTTCTACTTGGAAAATGCTAGAGTTTCCATAGACAATCAACAGAAATTAAAAGAATTTCAACCAAGTTGTTACATGTGTAGATTATGATTTATAACTTTTATAGTATGTATTGGGGTGTGAGTGTGCTTCTATGTATATGTGTTCAGTGCGAACATACATGTGTGGGAATAAAGTGCACATGTGTTGCATGTGTGTAGAGACTGGCTGTTGGCACTGGGCATCATTTTGGACCAGTTTTTGTCTTACATATTGAGGCAACCCATCAGAGAGTTTGCACCATGTCTAAGTATCTCTAGCACTAAGGTGTTTCTGCATAGAAACCAAGAGTATGGGAAATTAAACTTTCCACTATCTCATTTTTACTGGCACATCTCCCTCCATTCTGTAAGTTTGCCTCTCTCAGGAGATACCGACTTCCTAGGTATAGTCCCATAATGTAGACAATCACCTGCCAAAAGGAGGTGACTCAGTGACATCAGGGACTGGTATGAGCAGGTGCTTTAGAATCTTGATGCACGTGAGGTCATTGACTAACAGCATTCGTGGCCTCTGACAACAAGAAATGCAGACTTCCTGTGAGATGTCTCAGCAGGCAAAGCCACTCTGCCCTGAGTTCAATCTACAGAGGGAACACGGTGGAAGGAGAGGAACGATTCTCAAGGTATCCTCTGACCTCCCATGTGCACCATAGAAACACATGCCAACACGCAGACTAAATTAATAAATAAATTAATGTAATCTAAACAAAACAAAAACAAAAACAAATAGAACCTTGGATCCCCTCCCTGTAGAATCGATGCCTTCACTTTAATACTCCCCGGACCCCAGTACATCCATTAAGGTGTGATTGGCACTGATTCAGGAACTTGGTGAACAAATTACCAGGACTGCTCCACCTACAAGGCTGATGGCCTTCATAGGACTCTAGTGGTTGGAATTTTATGGGTTCAGAGCCCAATTATCTCTGGTCTTCTTAATTCCCTCAGAACATGAGACACCCACCTCTCTGTATGACCTGACATCTTGCTGACCATTAGTTAAACCCTTCTGGCTGTATGAACACATCCCTAGTTTCTACCTATCCAAAAGCTCATCATCAGGTGGCCTCTAAGCCAACTTTCTGTAACCTCCTACTTGATGTTTCCACCAACCTGCTGGAAAGCATCCTGATCAATGTCTTTCTTTGTTCTTAAATAAAACCTTCTTCATGTAACATTTACCACATTAGGACACAGTATTTGGGGTAGCCTAAGTTGGTGTCCATGGGCTATGACCATGCATTCTTTGTCTCCAAAATAAACCATCTCCTATCCCTTTTAAAGTGAGAGTTGTGTTTTTTTTGCAGAAGCCAGAAAAGTTTATATGTTCATTGGTATTACTCTTTTTTTCTGACATCCAGTGTCACAAATGAAAGCAAAACAGCAGAAATTTAAAAAAGTAAAAAAAAAAGTTGACGATTTAGACATTCCTGTCACTCCAGGTAAAGCTGACACTTTAACAGTTAGGAGACTTCCCTGTCATTTTATTTGTTCCAAAAGGCATCAGCAAGCACTGAGAGGATTACTTTGTTTTTCTTTGAAAAGGCACTAAATGCCTCACAGTTAGTCCAGGAACTGACTAACTGGAACCACACTCTTTAAAACACTCTCAACTCAATGATGGAAATCACTGATTTTAAGAGGGAGTCTAAGCAACTGTGAAACCAAGGATACCTGAGTGTTTTACAATCTGCTCTCCTCTTGTGTTCCTGCTAATAGAATCCCCTTTCTCTCCTTCACTGCTACTGTGTAGAAAAATACAGTGTCTACTACTTAAATATTTGGGCTACATTTTTGCAGAGGCACTTTGCGTGTTCCCCCATTCCTACTCCTCCAAGAGGTGTTTCTCACACACCACAACCCCAAACACCAATCAGGACCCCCTCTTCCTCCCAAGGAAGTCTGCCCTCCTATGTTTAACTAACTCATCTAAGATGCCCAGTCATGAACAGTGGGGGCAGGGAAATTGTTATCAGTTGCCTGTTCTGTGAAAGAATTGCTTTTCTTTGAGTAGCTAAGGTCCTGGCAGATTTGTCCAAACAGAATTTTACAGGTTGGATCTCAGCAGACAATGAATGATGATACTGAGCAGGATTCAGAGAAAGACCTTGGAATTAAAGGGAAGGTTGGGCTTCTGTAATACCTACCGATTTCAAAACTACCATCAATTACTCCCACCAGAGAGGAAGGGATATCGAACCTTCTCTCTATCTGAGTGATGGTGCTCTTCAAATAGCCTTCTGTCAATGCTTTGGCAAAGTAAACAAAAGACAAGGCACCCAGGAACACCTGGAAGACATGAAAGGGCACACGAAGTCTGACTAGCTTGGCATGGCTCAGAAGTTACTAAGGAAACAAAGTTCAGAGGAACAGCACTATGGAAAGGCAAGTGTGCTACCATTGACAGTTTGATTCAAGTACTGTTGCAGCTCTAATTAGTCTCAAGACTATGCAGAATTCCTCCCCCTCCCCCCAAGAACAAGCCCTCCAAATTACTTGGCAGTTGAAATACATGCTGATTTTCATGTAAATTGTGTGCAGGATTCCACCTCTCCGCTACCCCTTCCCAAAAGACATTAAAGGGAGTCTAGCTTTGAGAATATCAGAGAGTGGCAAGGAAAGTGCCATTCATAGGTAAGTAAATAAAAGAAGTGAAAATCAAAACCCATACACACGCCATCTCCTCACAAGTCCAACCTTGTCTATTAAATATTTTTGAAATCACGACCCAGCACTAGCAGGGAACATCCTGCTCTGAAATGTTCAGTCTACATTTTTGTTTGTTTGGGTTTCTTGAGCCCACGTCCTTTTGTTATGTATTTGTTAACTTTACTCTTAAATTTCCAGTGGTTCTTCAGTAGCTGGCTATATTTTAATAGACTTACATTTTAATTGTATATGTTAAGCAGTATGCATGTGAATTCGGGTTCATAATGATTAAAAAACAGTATTATTTTGTTCCATTAATACTATTTGCTGGAAAGAAGGAAGGTTTACATCATGCAGACACCTGTCCCTTTCTGTGTAACAAGAAAAGCCAAAGTTTTCTTTCCCAGAAAGAAAATAGTTTGGGTGTGCTTAATCTGATATATGGCACAAGGCAGCACTTTAACAAATGTCCCGTTTGTCTAGGAAGAACCTTCAAAAGAGCCGGAGAAATCCATCTAGCCCGCACGGCAGGCAAAAAGGATTCCACTGCTTGGCAAGCGGTCTCGGTAATTTGCAGTTAAAAGCTTATATTAAAAAAGACAGCAATTTCCTTCTAGCTGAATTTTTATATGGAAGTCAGCACATAAACTAGACCCAAGCCCTCTACCTTGAGTTTGCCACAGCATGGTCGCGCTTCCTCTGGGGGTGGACACCCGGCTTTAAGGGATTGCCTTCTGACAGGTCGCGAGGGGTTTTTGTGGAACAAATGGGCGTTTTTCTTGGATGAGGTGTCCATTACGAAAACGTTCCTTATCCCAACCTGTCAAAGCTGATTTTCAAAGGAAACAACAATTTAATTCCGAGCCACAGAATTTAAAGACGTTTCCATTTCTCAGTAGGCTACAGTTCTTTAGGTATAAGTTAGAGTGTCACTATCGCCTCTTACCACAGTCAGTTGGCAACATTTTTCAATTAAAATCAGACAGGATATTTGATTAACGAATCCTGCCATTGAGAGCCAGCAGCCAGCATTCCTTTTCAATCTCTTCACTTTGAGCCTCATTATAGCAAAGAATAAATTTCCATGTTGCCTTTGGAATAAATAACGAGGTAGAATTTTTCTGACTTTGTGGTCTCGCCAGATTAAACCGGGCGCGAGCAGGAAGGGGAAGAGAAACCCAACCTCTTGAATATTGATTCATTAGAATTAAGGCTTCCAAGACTCAATGAATAGCAGAAGCTGACACCATCCCAGATCCCCGAAGCACCTTAGCATTCCCCTGGCACCCGAGTAAGGATTAAAATGAAGCAAAAAGAGGTCCAATTTGTGCACCATTTGCCTAATGAAGAAGGAATGTGAACGATAAACATCTAGCGCCTAGATTGAATTCAGATGAAAATACAGGCTTAGTTTGCCTTAGATGAAGGCGTAATTCTCACCTCCCCTCTTTCTTTGTCCTGAAGAA
Organism: Myodes glareolus; assembly: GCF_982192425.1. Lineage (NCBI taxonomy): Eukaryota > Metazoa > Chordata > Mammalia > Rodentia > Cricetidae > Myodes > Myodes glareolus. The sequence goes on from NC_142028.1 coordinate 11,037,763, forward strand.
ACTCATAACAGTTTTGCAGTCTGACCCTGTTTCTCCCCGTTCACATTAATATTTACACATCCTGTGCTACACATTTTTAGCCTTCTACATGAGTCAGAGTTTGTCTAATAATCTAATGCATGCTACAGCATTCAAAAATTAAAACAGCATGGCTGTCCCTATTGGTTACAAGATGCACACTTGTACACAGAAGTCTTCGAACCTTTTTACACTGACTGCAGAAATAATATTTGGAGTAAAACTTCATGCATGTGGCAGAATATAGAATTTTCTGCTTATGTCTATATGATCTTGACCTTGTTAGCCAGTTCTTCTTGGTTTATTAAAGTTTTCATCATTTGGCTTCACAGATTGAATTTTGTATTTGAAAAAAACATAATAAAGGAATGGTGGCATGACTGACTTATTTTGAAACACAAAAGTGACAGCAGATGGCCCAAACAATTTAGAAATGGAGTAGATGTCTTTACTCTTCATTTTATGGGAAATGGATGGGGTTTTAAAAATGCTTTATCAGGGGATCGCCTCGAAGGAAAGCAAGCAGAGAATGAAACGGATTCACTGGTGCTACTTATTTGATACAACTGAAATGACCTTCATTATGAAGTCTCGTGAGGTCAGCATAGAAAGAGAAATTTCAGAACAAACCTATAGATTATAAACTCCCCCAAATGTTAGCAAAACCAAATCAATTGCTCAATACTCTAATTAGAATTATGCTAACAATGTAGCAACCGATTAATAATAGTGATTGATAACATTCCTGAAAAAGAAACAACAATAAAACAACAGTAACAAAAACAAAATCAGAAACAATCTAAGAAAACTCTTAACAGTCTGTGATGCCAACTTTGTAAAAGGACTAAATTACTAAAGCTAGTTATCCAAAATAATGCTTTGCAAGAACCATCAAACATTGTCCAAGAAACACAGGCTACTGCAATGTTGAGTAAGTCTCTTTCAACAAGTCTACCCAGCTCCTGATGGACGTCTAGAGTCATTGCTTAGGATGAAAAACATTCAAATAGCCAAATGACTTAAATGGCAAAAAAAAAAAAAAGGCGATGTCTCACAATGAAGTCTCAGAGTCACCAGAAGGCAAGGCAAAGAAGTAAATATTGACATTGAACAGAGTAGAACTTATTATTAAGACAGTGAGACAAACAGTGATAAGAAATGGACTCACATGAAGAGAAACGAAGCTCCATGACTTCAGTGAAAATGCATTGCTTCTAGTGAGTGACATTGCAGAGAAGGTTTTAATGTTAATTAAAAGTCTACACACATTTTCCAGTTTTTCTATAATAAGTATGCATTTTACATAAAAAAATATTATGACATTAGAAAACTTAAAACATCACTATATAAAAGCATATAAGCCAGGAACACTTTAAAACACAGAAGGAATAATAGTAAATTTACACATCAAAATGTGATTTTTTCCAAAAAAAAAAAATATATAAAATTGGCCTTTTAAGGGCCTCTGGAAATACTACTTCCCATTAGGCACAATTTTAAAGTTGTTAACTAGAATACGCAATATATCACTCAGACTAAATCTTTCTTTGAAAGAGCAAGTGATTTAACTATAAGCTGTTCGCACAAAACAGTAAAACACACTGGAAATGATATTTTAAAAATTTGAGATGTTTTAGCAGGCTCTCTCCTTGTATTTGGAAGTATTGACACGATCATTCTTACTGTGATCTGGTGGTGAGGACAAAGAACATATATCCTGATCTAGATCAGTATTGTGACTGGACCAAGTAACACCCTTAAAACACTGACACCACATAGTTTTGCTGGAGCAAAACCGCATTTTGATGACTAATATGCAAATCAGCATGACTGCAATATGTTCTAAGCAGGTTTCAGCTTGTGGGTTTTGTGTGCATCTTAGTGCTTTGAAAGGATTCGGAGGAAAGCCCTATGGCATAAAGGCAAAAGGTCTATGGCCAAAGCCCCCTTCTTTTCATACGCATTTGTACAGCAGGACTGGAGCACAGTTTAGAGGGATACATACCTGATAAGTCACTGGCCCACCTGAGAAGATTTTTCCAAAAAATAAAAGGACAGATGGCAAAGTTTCATTCAGTATTCTAGGTTAGGGGATAACCATATTCCAGATTCTAAAGCAAACAAGCCAAGCTGATAGTTTCCAAAAAGCTGAATTCTCTGTTTACATTGGTTGGTTTGAGAATCTAGTCTTTAAAGGAGTACAGATGGCCAAGGAAGGTAAAGTGAGTCACACAGATACACTTGGGTGGGCCCTATGCTCTGGACCAGGGACAGTGCAGCCAGCCTTCATGGGCTGTCACCAAGAAGGTCACAGAGGTAGTCATACCCAGACCTCCCTTCTCAAACAGCTCTGCACCAGCCAGGTACTCTGACTCTGAGATTCTTCTCTTCCAGAGGTCTTTAGAATGAACCTGTGGTCTTTGCTGAGGAGAAATGTGCCTTATATAGAATACCAATCTCGCACCCCCAGGAACAAATGACTTTACTATCAAATTCACATTGCAGAAGCACCCTTATTCAGGGTGATATGTGCATATATTATAATCCTTAAAATAACTCCAAAACTTCAAAATCATCATATTTACTTATAAAATGATTTTACTTAGAACAGTTAAGTTTTCTGTCAGAGGCCGCCCAACCAATAAGCATCAAAGTCCAAATTCAAGTGAGATCTGAGTTTATCTGGCTTCTCTGACAGTCTCCTTTCCTATTTACCCAGCTAACAAGGGGACCCATTGCCTTTTACTAAAGTGTCATGGATAAACCAAAGTCTTGAAGAAATCAATGTCAAATTGTCAACTTCTCTCCTAGGAGAGCAAGGTGTAATGCTCACACAATTAAAAGCAAAAATAAATGAATAGATAAATAGAAATAAAAAGAATTCATTCTTACCTGGAGGTGGAGATCAAAGTTGACCAGTTCTTCTCATAAAGTTCAGCAAAAGGCTGGATCCCAGGGCACAGCCTAAAAAGGAAACTGAGGCAACACCCGACAGCAGTGCTGAGTAGTTCTGGCAAGTCAAGAGAGCTGGTGGGCAAAGAGAGAACAGATTAGAGAAAAGAAAAGACCAAGGGTCTGGTCTCACCCCGGGGCAATCTTTCTCTTTCTCCTTTCCAGTTGGCCTCTTTTTTTTTTTTTTTCTGGCAGTCTGGAGGGAATTGGGCACCCTGGCAAGGGCACTGCCCTGCGTTTCAGCTCCCAGGGTACGGAAAGAGCTGGAGACTTTGAGCCATTTCTTTGCAATTTGCAGCAAGTTTAAGGCCACACGTGATAAAGCTTTGTTTACAGGGGAAAGAGGAAAAAAGAAAAGACCACTTGTGGTTTTTCTACTTGCTGATCCCAGAAAACATAACCCCCCAGGGGGTAAGAGGGGTAAGGAAACAGAAGCCAGGGCAGGGGAAGGAAGTTTGTAACAAAGATCACCACCCCCACTTCCAAGCAGTTTTCCAGCCAGCGATTCCTTAGGGATATCAATGGGCCAGCCTAGTTGTTCTGCATTTGTTTGTTTGCTATTATTTAAAAATATGTATTCTTGGTCTCATTCCTGGCATGATTTTTCTCCCATTGGGATTCTAGAATCTGCAGGAATACTTTCAGGTCAGGATCAAAGCTCTGCAGGCTTCTTCCAGGTAGAGTTCACTCTCAAAAAAAAAGTATTAACCTTTTACCCACCCCATAATTTGAAATTTGACAAAATAACAGCTTAACTTTTGCAATTCAACTGTATATGTTACCTAAACCTAAGTACAGAGAACGCCTTGCTCCAAGAAATGGTGCGACTCAAATAAATTCTTTTCCCAAGAGAATGATTTTTAGAGAATTTTTGGACAGTATTAGGTTACAATTTGTTTCCACCTGTAAGGGAATTTGCCACCAGAATTCTCCAAGGTTCAACTTGTTCTTCCAGGGCTGTGAGTCAGAGCAGATCACTTAATCTCAGCATGTTCTGCTATGAAGCTAAATTTTTCTTCATCTTCGAAATGAGATTTCTAGGGAGAGCCCAAGGATTAAATTTGTCCTGCCCCACCACATATTCAAGCCCCAAATGAACAATGTCTTTATCACAGATGCAATTCCAGGTGGTCAAGATGATTAGACACCTTTTTAAAAATTAAATCTTTGCTTTCATGTGTCCTTGTGCGTGCTTCTGTGAGTTTATGTGTACCATATGCATGTAGTACCTGCCTTGTTTAGAAAAGGGCATTGGATGTCCTGAGAGACTGGAGCTATAAATGGTTGTGAGCTGCTGTGTGGAAACTGGGAACCAAATCCCACTCTTCCAAAAGAGCAGCAAGCACTCTTAACCATTGAGCTATCCCTCCAGCCCCCATCAGTAAACAGTGTAAAGAAAACATTTTACTACAAAGTAATAAAACAAGAGGCAAAGAAACTTGGACTTACCTTAGAATTTACAAAGGAACAATGGGCTGTGCTGTGGGCATGCCTTTAATTCCAGTACTCTAGAGGAAAGGCGGATATATCCCAAGGAGTTCAAAGCCAGCCAGGAATGTATAATAAGACACTGTCTCAACAACAAAAAAAAAAAAAACTAAACTATAAAATGGAAGCAATAGTTCTTGGACTTTTTAAGACTAAGTACTTTATTTTAGCAATCAAATTGGACTGTGCCATCAGAAGTAGGGATCAAATACCTTTGTAAGTAGAGAACAAATATCTCTCAATATGTTCACAAGTGGCCATTGGCTATAAAAGGGAGAAATGGTGTCTAACAATCAAAAGGACATGGGATTTATTTATCTTTACCAAAAAAGTAATTCTTCCCTTTGAGTGTAATCTGGGCCATCTCAGTGTTCTTCAAATCGCTCACTAACATGAGTACTTTTCATAGTTTACAGTCCATAGTCAACACGACCACGGAGGATGTAGCAAACCTTGACCCATTCCTTGGGGCTTCTAGAACGAAGCCTCATCTGAGTTACATCCTATGTCACACTCTCATTTTTGCCTGCAATTTCTAGGGTCCCACTGCTTAAGCTGTTTATTGTGACCCCAAGCAGGGCTGCCTACTTCCATAAGAGGGGTCACAAAGAAAGAAATGTGCCGACAAAGCAAAGTTTCTGAGCATTTAAAGGTCAGAGCAAATTCAAAATCAAATGGGTACCAAATCCGAGGTGTGAGGTGTGTTGAATACTGAGACTCCACTGCAGTCTTGGGTCTGCGCAGAGCATGTCCGCTTGCCCTCCAGCTTGCCCATGTGGTCCACAGGGCCCACAAACACAGTCGGAAACACAGGCATTCCAGGCAATGTCATGTTTTCTGTTCCTATAGAAGCAAAGTGATTTAATTACAAGAAACAAAGTCTTTCCATGCTTTCCTTCTTTATTCTTCATTCTGCATCAAATTATCATATATTTATATTATGCTAAATGTATGATTTAAAAATTTACATTTGAATTGCTCACTTGAATTTTATTTTTATAATTTCTTAAATTAATATTGGTTTGCAATTAGAACAGAATTTCCAATAACTTCTGAAATGATTCTAGCATACTTTTTCCATTTTGTACCTTATATTTTTATAAAAACCCATTTTCAGCATTGGTGCTGATACAATCAAAGTGTCAATCAACTCTAAAAACTATTGAATACGCTTTCTACCCTGTAGCATCAAATACTTAAGCAAGATATAATTTTTCATGTAAAACAAACAAATATCTCATTAGTATGCAAATTTGCTTTACTCTTTTACATTTGACAAACTTGTATATATACCAAAGAATTGGTCTGAAATACATTTCTTTATGAATTATCACCAGTAAATGTTGAATTTGTCTGATACACATACTTGGGTGTATTTGTTACACGTATGTGAGTATCTGGGTTGTGGAAAGGTTTCCCAGGATAACAAGTGTGAGTAGAACAGAAATTTTCTCAGCAGGTCAGAGGTCAGTGAGGAGGCATAGCATTTCTGACACAGCCATTCAGCTCTACCGCTGTGCTGAGAAACCTCTCATGGAGTGACTGTATATCTGATTCCTAGGGTTGCAGTGAGGGCTTGACCTTACAGGGGACTTGACCCAAATCGAACAACAGAACCATAAGCTGACTCTCACTCTTGTGTTCTATTCTTGCTTGTTCTCTGCCTCACTCCCCCACTCACTTGCTCTTGTTTGTGTGTGTGTGTGTGTGTGTGTGTGTGTGTGTGTGTGTGTGTGTGTTTGTGTGTTTAAGTGACTACTGCCATGGTGAACCACCATGACCAAAGCAACTTGAGAAGGAACGGGTTTATCTGACTTACATTTCCATATCACACTTCATCATTAAAGAAGTCAGAACAGAGCAGGAGGCAGGAGCTGATGCTGAGACCATGGAGGGGTGTGGCTTACTGGCTTGCTCCCCCTGGTTTTCTCAGCCTGCTTTCTTATAGAACCCAGGACCACCATCCCAAGGATGGCACCACCCACAATGGGCTGGGCCCTCCACTATCAATCACTAGTTAAGAAAATGCCCTACAGCTGGATTTTATGAAGACATTTTTTCAACTGAGATTTCCTCTTCTAGGAAGGCTCTAGCCTATGTCAACTTGACATAAAATTATCCAGCACAATGTGTCAAGAAGTGGGGAAGGCTAGACTTAGGAATATCTAACTGTCTTTGAAAGCACAGAAACCTTTCTTGGCTCTTGCATTTGTCTTGGGAGGTTACAGTCTGTAGTAGGAGGAGTGGGCCATGTCCCGCCACCCTGCTAGCTTAATCTCCAAAATAATGACACAGAAATTATATTAATTAAAACACTGCCTGGCCCAATAGCTCTAGCCTCTTATTGGCTAACTCTCACATCTTGATCTAACCCATTTCTAATAATCTGTGTAGCACCACGAGGTCATGGCTTACCAGGAAAGATTCTAACCTATGTCTGTCTTGGGCCAGAGCTTCATGGCATCTGCTTGTCTGTCCTACTTCCAGCATTCTGTTCTGTCTACTCCGCCCACTTAAGGGCTGCCCTATCAAAAGGCCAAGGCAGTCTCTTTATTCAACCAATGAGAGCAACACACAAACAAAAGAACCTCCTACACCATTTCCCATTTTTCTGTTTAAACAAAAAAAAAGGTTTTCACTTTAACTGCAGGAATGTTAATCTGGGTATTCCATTGCTATAGCAGGTCACAGCCCCATAAATTTATTGCAATATCAGCTACATATGGCCTTAGCTTTCCTCCCTGACCTTCTGGCCCAATACAGTCAACCTATCTCATACTTTGCTTACACATAGAGCTAATGGGCCAGGAAGTGTGTTTATTCAACCAATGAAAGCAACACACAAACAGAAGAACCACCTACAACAACAATCTTAGAAACTTGAAGGCTATCAAAGTCACTGAAAGCCAGTAGTTTTGAGTATCTGCTTTGTGGATCTGAAAAATGAAATTCACAGATCACAGAAGTTGAGTTTCAGAGAAACATTTCATTATAGGGAGCTTAGGAGAGAGAAAGAATAAAGAGCTCTTTAATATCTAGAAGGGAGCCTGGAACAGGGTACCTTGCCTTGGAATTAATAAAGCTTTAGTGGATGGAGGAGGGAAAGATGGACATAGGCTGATCCCACTCAGTCCCGTTTCCATTTTAGATATTCTGGTAATGCCAGTTTCAGTCCAATTTTCAGGATAGATTCCAGGAACCATACTTTAGGAGAAAATAGATAAGAAAACATCTCACCCCTTTCTGCCATCTCCAGTTTCTGGTCAAAGCAGAAGTAAACTTTTTTTTTTACTTAGGTGCTTCTAACATTTGATCTCTGGCAGGAACAAGGTTGCATACATACCTACGGGAATTTTCTACTTTTAGACAAGAAAGAAACTGGCTGCACTCTGTGGTTCTTTTGCTCAATGGTGCCTGGCCATGGTCGACCATCTGTCATTATTATCACACACTCTGTCTCCTGTCTTTGGTTCTTGAAACACTATTGAAACCTCTAAGATTTTCAACTTGGGTTGTACCTGCAAAATTGCTCTTTCCAAGGTAGTGAAGAGTCCAAGAATTAAAAAAAATGTAGATTCCAGAAATAAGAATGTAGAAATAAAAAAATACAAAGTTATAAGTCTAGGAGAATGAGAACAGACCATCAGTAGCTTTCTCAGCAGATCAAGGCTCAATCATTCACAGTGAGCTATTTTCTCAGATGCTTAAGAGGCCTCCACAGCTTAAATCATTTCATTTTTACAATAGGCTGTTCTATCTACAAGGCCAGAGCTCCTCTCTACAAACTGAGAGAAGTGTCCTGGCCATCCTTGATAAACGACAGATATGAACTGTGTTAACCTTTAGGAGACAGAGAGATATATGAATTCTGGGTTAGGCACTGTGTTGATGGAATTTTCTGTCCTGCCTGGTTTCCACATTTATTAAGTCCCAAAGAACTCACACAGAGGTCTATATTAGTTATACACTGGTTGGCCCATTGGCTCGGACTTTTTATTAACTCTTATAACTTCTATTAGCCCATTATTCTAGTATATGTTAGCCACATGGCTCAGTACATTTTTCAGCAGGGCAGTCACATCTTCCTTCTGTATCTGGGCAGGAATGGGGAGAAATGGGCTTCCTCCTTCCCAGAATCCTCCTGTTTTCATTGATCCACCTCTACTTCCTGTCTGGTTGTCTTGCCTTTACTTCCTGCCTGGCTACTGGCCAATCAGCATTTATTTAAAACATAATGGACAGAAAATAGACAATTGTCCTGCACCAGCACTGTCTCCATTATGGGAAACTGGTGCCATCAAAGGGGAGGCATGGGGCTCCAGTATACACTGCCTTGAGGTACCAGGAGAGACAGTGTACAAGGTAAAAACATGGGTTTGACTAATGAGCTCTGATAATGCAGGTTATAAAGTATGGCAGTCTCTATCTGAGTTTTACCTTGAGATAGTGTGAAGAACTTTCTGCTATCTTCTCAATTCCCAGCCTAAGAACCAATTAATTCTAATTTACTAACCTTCTGGTATTTCTAGCAGTCCCTTTTCTGACTAATTGCTAAATATCTGTTTTCTTGCAATTAGTGACTTTCACTGTAATCTCTTTCAAAGCATATTTCTTGATAGCTGCCTAGTAACCCATTGATGTTAACACTCACTCCCCTCCTTAGGGTCTACTTTGACTGAACCATGGGTCAGAGCAAGATCTTAAAAATTCCTTTGTTCAAACCTAATGCTTGATGCCCTAACTATAAAAGATGGGTTCAGAAACTGGCCTTTTGCCACAGCCTAACAAACACTATCTCTGGCTGTGGACTCAACTAGCTGATAAGCTTCTGTGCCCCACAGTGGTTTTGTTGTTGTTGTTGTTGTTGTTTGTTCGTTTGTTTCTGTGGTTTTTTATTTTTTATTTTTAATTTTACTTCTAGTTTTCTTGGGATCTGGTTTCTGGAATAAAGTTTGCTTCTGGTTTATTAGACTTGGTAGCCTTCCCATCTTTACTCAATCCCCCTGGACCCAACAGGTAAGGTGCAATCAGTGGTACAGGGGATTAGAATCAAAGCACAGGGTTGGGGGGGCAATTGCAGTTCACCCATAACACTCATTTTCTCACTCCCATTTTTACCTCAGTGGCTTCCTGTGATCATAACTCTGCCTTCCGTGTGCTCTAATATCCGGTCCCTCTTTCCATTTGTTGTTCTTTCTTGGCAAATCTCTCTGACTTGAATCCAACTTTCAGTTTATTTCACTTTTATACCCACACTCTTGAAAATGGGGAACCGTTCATTAACATGACCACGGGGTTGGTTTTGTATTCATAATCACTAATCTAATGGGAAAGAAGATTAATTGTAAGGTGGAATACATTTTAATGATCCAATCATTTTCCCTCTTTCTTAAATAACTTCCCTAATCTTTTTCTCCAAGCCCTAAACTTTACCTAGTGGCCTAATTGAGGGAATTCACTGATAGAATAGGGATAAAGAGGTAGGATAAACATCACAGTCTGCCACTGATATGTCTATTCTCTACCTTTAAGTCTTGTTATAGTGTCTGCCTATAACAAGAGACAGTGACTGTGCAGGTCTTTGCTTAGGTGAAGTAGTCTGGTGAGCTGATTCATTTTTTTGGTTTCCCTGGCATGTAATCCCTGCAATATAGATGAGGGCAGGACAGTAGATTCAATGTTTATTGCTGGGGCTTTAGAATGAGCCACTGTAAATACAATTTCCAAGTATGTCATCTCCACTATAAAAATGAAGGCCATGCAAATAAGGGAAATATTGATTGATCAGCATGCATTCATGGCAGAGAGTCTGATTACAGACTAACAACTCTGCAGTATATATTAGGGCAGTCTATATCTCCCAGTTTTGTTGGAAGCAAAATTTTTGGTTTGAAGGATTTCTGAACCAAGTTTGGAGAAATTCCCTGAGAGGAAGTTGTTTCTTTTCTGTTTTCCTAATGCTAGCCTTCTCTCCAAGGGTCCATGTGACTGACTATAGGTCTAGAAATATCATGTGAACCTGGGATGTTTTATTCTTGAAAGTTAGTTGGCGCCAAAACAAATCAGAAGCCAACTTGACAAGCTTCTACCAATCAAATATAGGAACTTTGAGTACGAATAATTGTAATTAGGTGAAACACTTAAATGTTAGAATTTATAAATTCATAATGATACCATAAAAACATTACATGGCCACCCTAGGATAGTGCTTAATATCAATTTAAATATTTCAAAGTGGAGGTACTTGCAGGAGAACAGAACTTGTATATCACTTTATATTCAACTCATTTTCCACTTTTTAAAACAAAGGTAAATGAGTCTCCTTGTAAATTTCAGAATAATGAAAAGAAAATATTTAAACATATAGGTTTCAAAACTAATTAATTAAGGAAAATAGCCATCACTTACCTGAATGTATAAGGAAATGATTTACAATGTAGTCAGGAATCACACTGGGTTGGCCAGGTAGCACTGGTACATTCTCTTTAAAGGCCTGTGACATCACTTACTCTAGGAAGCTGGCTGGATTGTCAGTAGCAAGCATGATTTCTCTTTATTGAGTGGTCCTTCAATCCACTTAGACAGCTGCTAGTCACAACCAACACAGGAGTACTGCTATTGCAACTTTATGGGTACCCTACCATGCTGGTCATTGTTATGATTCACAGGTGACTGTTAAGTTGGACAGCTTTCTCCCTTGGCAGCATGCAAGTATTTTTCCATTTATACCAAAGGGCAGCAGGTTTCATTTTGACCCAACATAAATTATTCAAGTGTGCAGCACATTTATCCATAGGAGCTCACCTTCAGTCTCTGAGAGGGAATCAAGGGCTGTATCTATACTCTTTTCAGAGACATTGGACCACCCTGTTCACCTACTAGAAAGGAGTTTTTCCATGCCTGGTACTGGGCTTTTTGTTAGATAGCCTATGAGTCTTGTGGAAAGCATTGTTAGCCCAAATTGTTTTTGGGTATGTATATATACACACACTCACATATATAATAAAATGTTTTTGTTCCTCTTCCTTCTTCTGTATTGAACTTTCTTCCTGCTCCCCAGATGGAATCCCCTCCCATTTTTCCGTTTCCCACTCTGCATCACCTGTATATACACACAGATAAGAATAGGTACCATTCCTCATCAAATAAACCATCTCTCTATAGCAAACGGAGACCACAGAAAACTACAACTGGACACAATACAGAGATCAATGGATCCCAATGATCCTATCCCCAATAGATACATCTACATTTTGGCTCCTGAACCTATGGCTCAGGAAACATTGTCCAATAGGGGTAAACAGACTGTAAGAGTCAGAATACCAGGAAGTCTTTTGTGAAACAGACTCTTCTAGAAAAAAATGGCTACATCGATAGGATGGTAACAATAGCAGTAACAAGAGATATGCTAACATGGAAGGTAAAAAAAATCTCACAGAGTTCCACCCCTAGACAAAGAACTACAAGAACCTAAAGTCTGCTGGGAGAAGGAGAAGTAACCTCTCACAGGAATAAGCCCTGTGGTGATATTTTATTTGTGATCTAACCAATAAAACTTGTCTGAAGATCAGAGTGCAGAGATAAGCCACTAGTTAGCCATAGAGGCCAGGTGTTGGGGGCTGTGGATCCCCAAACCTTGAATATCCTGTAAACAACTTGTTATGCTTGCAGCTGCTCTGAGCAAAACAACTTGTTTTCATGTGTTTGCAGCTGCTCTGAGCACAAGACCCTCAGGAGTTCCTGATGGCAGAGGAGTGGTATCTGGTGGATTTGGCAGGGGCACGGCTATCAGTCAAGGATTGCTGTGGGAGCACCTTCAGTTCCTTCAGCCAATAGCCGCTGAAATACCAGCCCACTGGGGCGTGGTATATTTCTCTTTAAAAAACAGCAGCAAGTCTCAGCTCGGCCTCTTGGTTACGGTGCTTGGTTCTGGCTCCTGCTCCAGCGACTAGGCTCCTTTTCTGACAGTTTGTGTGTATGTAAGTTTTACCCCCCAAAATAAATACCCCCTTTAAAAACTAACTGGTGTGGGATTGATTCACCATTATTTGGTGCCCAGCGTTTGGTTTAAGAACCACCCCACACTCCCCATCCCCCAGCTCAGCTGCAGGCCTCTGGCTTGGCTGCTTGCTGCCAGCTCAGCATGGCCAGCTCGGCTTGTCACAAGCCCTCCCGCAGCCAAAACCTCCTCGCCTCCCGGGATACACAGGTTCAGACAGTCTCTGCCGGCCTACTTTGATCTGTTCTGCACGGAATTTTAACTTTTCCCTTGCAATGTGAGTCACAGAGCTCATAGAGCAAGCACCCTTTGAAGTTCCAGCAACGCTGTTTGAAATCTCCCGCCATCTGCTATAACTGATTGGGAGTACTGCAAGCAGCTTGATCCTTAATCCCAGCACAGGGACACAGGGCCCAAAGCACTAGGCCTCTTTAGCAACAGCGCAGTGACTGTGTCACAACCCTCTGCATTGGGATGAACAGAGCAGCAGGGGAGGAGAGCCCTGCTGGTGTAGGCCTGGCTGCCTTGTTTATTGGCCACTAGAAGTTCTCTGACCTTTTGTGCTCTGTGCCTGACCTCTGGATTTTCTCTCTGTGTACATCTGACCTCTCAATTGACTCATTTTCCCCAGTTTTTAAACAAATAACAGAGCAGATTTTAAAGCAGGATTTGTCGTAAGGCCTACAGTGGTTCCAGTCACGACTCGGAGACATCTCCATCTGGTGGCTGACAGGTAAAATGGCAGGTTTCTTTTTTAATGGGACTCTAGCTGCAGCTTTTGCTGCCACTTTGGTAGAAATCACAAGTGGCCTATATGCCTATGGAGGTACTTCAATTTACTGGTTATTAGGTTTTAGTTTCCTTCTTAATGTTATATCATTGTGGAAATATGTGGCATTAATTGATAGGATTAATACTATGATAGGCAAAATTAACTCCTTATCTAAGGGTACTAGGAAATTACCTTAAAGGATCCAAGCTGTTGAATTTGACTTTGAAAAGTTATCACAGACTGTTGATAAGATAACAGACAGAATATGCCTCCAGGATGGCAATTTACATGATATCCAGGGGTAGTTCAAGGAGGAGATGTTATCTTTGAAAGAAACCATTAAGACCTTGGAATCACGAGTGCAGAATGGGGACCAAAAAATTGATACATTAGTGAAATCACTAGAAACACATGCAGGTCAGTAGATTCAGGATTTAAGAGAGACAATGATACAAAGATTTGAAATGATTGAAAAAGTTATTGGAACTGATGATCCAGGTGAGAAGACACAAGGGTAGGATACAATGCCACTACCACCTGTTAGAACTGGTACCCAGGGTTTTAGTGACATACCCTGTAATTTATTCTGACAAAGCATCAACTTCTAAAGGTTCAAAGGGAGCCAAAGAATCTAGATGGATGGCAGAAGGAATGAATGACCTAAAGGAAATTAAGCAAGCTGTTGTTAATTATGGCTTGCACTCTACATTTGTTAAGGAAATGATAAGGACTTGGGCTTCTATTGTCAAGGCTATCCCCCATGATTTCTCACAGTTAGCTTCAGCGGTCCTCAAAGATGGACCTTCCTTGATGTTTGGAGTTTATTTCAAGGAAGAATCCATACATATGGAACAGCAAGGAAGAGCAAAAGGTGTGGAGGTTTCACAGGATCAAATTCTTGGTGTAGGAGCTTACGCTGATTCACAGGTCCAAGCTCTTTATGATGATGAAGTATTGTCTCTGTGCCACAAGGCAGCTTTAAATGCCTGGGGTAGATTACCAGAGCCAGGAAGAAAGGTAGAGTAATGTAACATGAGGGGCCAGCTTGTTGGGGTTTCTGTTCCGCTTGGTACCCCAACAAGCTAGTAAGCCCCAAGGAAAATTACACACAGGACTCCATAAGTTTATAAACTGATTGGCCCATTAGATCAGGCTTCTTATTAGTCCTTGTAACTTATATTAATCCATTATCATTATCTATGTTAGCCACATGGCTCAGTACCTTTCTCAGTGTAACAGCTCACATGTTGCCTCTTCGGTGGTCTGTGCAGGAATGGAGAGAGGAGCTTCCTGCTACCTAGAATACTACCAGTCTCTTTGCTCCACCTCTACTTCCTGTCTGGCTTTCCTGCCTATAATGTCTGCCTGGTTGGCCAATCAGCATTTTATTAAAATATGATTGACAGATTACAGATAATTCTCCTGTACCATTTCCCTCTTTTTATTTTTTTAAAGAAAGGAAAATACCCATAGTCCATTTGTTGGGGATGTGGAAGTAGTATTTCAGGCTACTTCCTGCTGATTGGGGGCGCTGATAATCTTATGTGAAACCTAGAGAAAATTTAGAGTTATAATCAAGTCCTGACTGAAGTATCCTGTGAGTCTTGATCATCTCAGGCAGCAGTCTTGAATCTGTTCTGGATGAAGAACTCAGACATCTGGGCCATCTGTTCCTACTGGAGATTTTTCAGGTGGTCTTCCTTGTTCACACTGAATTTTTCTTAATTCAGAATGAATCCACAGCCTCTCATTTTCTGTGGAAACAAAAGCAAAATCTCTTCTCCAAAGTAACATACCTTTTGACTTCAGTTTTAAAGCCAAGGTATTTTCAAAATACCTATCTTGGATTAATTCAGCAGCATTTATAAACAAAAGTCTTTTAGCAGCTGTTGCTCCTTCCTCAGCATTCAAACAATTCAAAGAGAGCATAATAGCATACAGTATCAAGATTCTCTGTGTATTTTCCATCTTTATTCGGCTTTATTTTAACTTCTATTTCTTTTATTTTTACTTTTACTTTTTGAGACAGGTTCTCTGTATATCTTTGTCCTGGAATAACTCTGTAGACCAGCCTGTCCTTGAACTCACAGAGGTCCACTTGCCTCTGCTTCTCAAGTGCTGGGATCAAAGGTGTATGCTAACACACCTTGAACTTACAGAGATCTGTCTGTCTCTGCCTCCCAGGCATTGGGATTAAAGGTGTGTGCTACCACACATTGAAGTCACAGAAGTCAACTACCTCTGCCCCTTAAAGTCTCAGAGTTCAATTTACCTCTGCCTCCCAAGTGTTAGGATTAAAGGTGTGTACCACCATACCCAACTACTCTCTTTCTTTCTTTACTTTAAGAATTTTAACTTTTAGCCTGCATATATTTTTAACACACTGTAAACCATTTAGAGGTTTTCTTCCTCTTTGAATCTCTCTTTACTGTATATCTCTCTTTTTCTGACCACATGAGTTTTCAATGGGTAGGATTAACACCATAGCTTTGACAGTTAGATCCAGCCCATTCCTTAGCTTTCCAGCCTCATGGCTGAGATACCAGTCAGAGCTGTGTCCACTGCTACAACTCTATGGCGTTTCAAGGTCCTTGCCAGCAAGCAAGCTGCATCATTCTGCTCACAGACCACACTCAGTCGCACTGCCTGTCTGAAAGGGTCAGACTTTGCCCTGGCAGGACGGCCCAAAAAGTCGGCATTGTAAAACAGTGCAGCTTTTTTTCCTGCTACAGCTGGCAACCGAAAAGCATGCATTCAGCTTTTCATCAACACCGTTTAAGTGTTTTGTGGCAGGACCTCTTAAAAGAGCTGTAGGGTTTTGCAGCTAAAGCTGAGTCAGAAAGCCTCTCTTAGATGAGAGAGCCTGCTTGCCTCTAGCAAGCAGAGCAGAACCGAGAAATTGCTGCTACCAAGGAAACATGCTTTACTGTATTCTTTCCCAAACTTTATCAAGCTTTCTGTGGATTCAGTTATCCACATGGGCACCATCTGTAGCATGAGAGCTGGCTTGTTGGGGTACCTGTTCTGCATGGTACCCCACAACCGGCAAGTCCCAGAGAAAATCAATCACACAGAGATCTCTATAAGTTATAAAGCTGATTGGCCCATTAGGTCAGGCTATTTATTAGTTCTTATAACTTATGTTACCCCATTATCCTTATCTATGTTAGTCACATGGCTCAGTACCTTTCTCAGTGTAACAACTCACATGTTGCCTCTTCGGTGGTCTGCACAGGAATGGAGGGGGAAGCCTCCTGCTTCCTAGAACATTCCCAGTCTTTTTGCTCCACCTCTACTTCCTGTCTGGCTTTCCTGTCTATACTACCTGCCTGGCCAATCAGCGTTTTATTAAAATATGATTGACAGAATACAGATAATTCTCCCACACCAGAGTCATATACTAGGGTTAGGCAGGGACAGGGAGAACCCTATACTGACTTTTTGCAATGATTAATTAAGGTTCTGAACACAGGAATAACAGACCCAGAAGCTAGATGACTAATTCGTGAATCAATGGCTTTTGAAAATGCAAACTTAGACTGCAAAAAGATAATTGGGCCTTTCAGGTCTAGATCAGCACCTATGGATGAATGGATCCAGCATACCATGAATTTTCAGACCTTTAATTATGATGACGAATCTTGGGTAGGAGAAGCGATTTCCAAAGCAATGAGGGGACATCAACCTGTCAAATGTTTTAATTGTGGTAAATTTGGACATCTAAAAAGGGATTGCAGGCAAGGTATTTCTAGGAATAACACTTCATCTAGGAATGGCAGGAATAGGAAACCTCGGACTTCAGGATATGTAGGAGGTGTGGTAAAGGAAGACATTAGATGAATGAATGCAGATCAACAACAGACAGAAAAGGCAACCCGATACCATCAGGAAACTCCCTGAAAGGCCTTTCGCAAACCCCCAAGCCAAAAATGGCCCAGTCATTCCCAATAACTGTGGAGGACATGTCACACCAGGAAAATTGAAACCTCTAGACGCGTCTGTACAAAATCATGAGGTTCTAAATGATGGAAATTTAGAGGATAAGTCAGAAATTCAATTAGGAAATAAGAAACGTGTATTTTGGCATATTTCTATAAATGATCAGAGACCAAAGCTGAGAGTACGTTTAAATGGAACTGTGATTGTTGGCTTGATAGACACATGAGCATATGTGAGTATCATCACTCCAGAATCTTGGCATCCAAATTGGCCTCTTCAAGAGGCAGATGTTCAATTACTAGGAATTGGAAACATATCTCGAGTTAAACAAAGCATGAAATGGGTTCACTGTATTGGGCCGGAGGGTCAAAGAGGAAAGTTAAGACCATATGTAGCTGATATTGCAATAAATTTATGGGGCCGTGACCTGCTACTGTTGCCTGCACTTTTCTGTGAACACCCGAACCTCGAAACAGGTACACACTTTCCCGAACCAAGCCCACGAGAATGGATTAATATCCTAAGGGTTGAAACACACAGATACAGGAGACCAGCTCATTCACCAAAAGAGCAAATGGCAAATGGCAACTTTATTAAGCATAAGTTGGGTATATATACTTTGGGGCAGAAAGACACCAGCCCCCCATCAGGAACAGGGAAAGAGAAAAATCAGGCAGCCGCACCCAAGGTCGGAGAGCAGCTGATCAGAGAAAGAGGAAGCCAGATGGCCGTGCTCGGGGTCAGAGAGCAGCTGACCCGGGAACCTTGCCTGTGGTGAGAACCTTGCTTGCAGGTGGAATTACCATAACAGAAGAGGGAGAGTTCGCTCTAAGCTATACTCTCAGGCAGCAGAACAGAGGAACCAGGAAGCAGAACGGCCCTGCATAGCGCCTCGAGCAAAATGGGGAAAGACCTGTGTACCTACAAGTCTCCCTTTAAATATATATAAAATATGATGACTAGCAGCTGTCTTAGGCATGCCGGTAGTTGGGTCAGGTCTCTAATACCGTCTAAGGGAATGTGTTCAGGCCCAAACGCACCCCTGTCTTAGGTGAGACCGCCCCCCCCGTGCAATAAACCTGTCATTGCCTCACTGGTCATACATGGAGTCCAGCCAGATTTATGCCAAAAGATACTCCGAAGCGAATGCCTTATTAGGGCCAGGCCGGGGTGGACCTGAAAGCCCCTGGCCAACACATAAGCATTCCTGGAAGAGACTGTGCTTGCACAATATCTGAAAAGTCTGCTCAGAATAGAACCCTCGAGTAGGGCTACAGCACTGGTGAATGGATCCCCTGGAATGACTAGCCAGACTAAATGACAGCCAATTAACAAATTTGTATTCCAGGGCCCGAGAAAAGCAGCAAAATCTTTTCCTGTGACCAGCAGAGGTCAAAACCCACACCCAGTTTGTAAAGATAAACTACAGCATCCAATCGAGAATTTAAATTAATTTGAATGTCCATGGTATTTCTGTCTGACTGGCAGGGTTCTCGCCGCGAGTACTCAATGCTGCAATCAGGGTAGGGGAAGTAGCTGCTTCCCCTCAGGGGGTAAAGCAGCCTTGGCTAAACAGGCAGATCAAGGCAGAGCAAGGATAGGAAGCTGGGAAAGGGGCAAAAGCAGGCTCTGGATCATCTCTCAGGAATCTGCCATCTCCGCCACTGCCTCCGCTGCTGCGCCCATGGGATCTCTTGATCTTGTCTCGTCCTCAGATCTCAGAGGAATCCCCGGTCCTCACCACTCACTCAGGGACCCAGACGAAGTGCTCTGCATCCTGTGGAAACACACAAACCGCTCCTCTACCCCAAATTAAAACCCAGTCCGGACCATGTACATAGTACATGACCTGGACCATGCCAGACGCTAGCTGAGGCAAATCTTGCCTGTGTGCGTCATTGAAACTGACTCCCTTCGTCGGTCTCTGGGAGTGATGTGCTTAGCTGTTTAGGATCTAAATTGCAACTAGGCAGGCCTTGGACACATAGAGATCTGTAGGTCTCTGTCTCCAAGGAGCAAATTCTATTGGCCTGTGCCATAGCAACTGGCCTAAATATTGGGCTGAATTAGCCAACCTCAAAATATCATTTTTATTGGCCTGTACCATTATAGCGGCCTTTGAATTGGACTGAATGGCCAGCCCCAAAACATCTTTTAGAATTAGTTTTGCCTGGAACTTTTCCAGGGGCAGAAAATAATTACCTGATCCAGTACGTGAGCACTTACACAACTGGATAGAATTATTAAAATTGTTATCTTTATGGGGGCACATTGCCTCCCGTCAACATTTTGAGAAATAATTAATAGGATCAACATATCTGGCTACAGATGTGGAAATCTTTGTCAGTTATCAATCCATATAAAAAACATAAGGACTCCAGAAATAGTCCTCCAAAGAGCAATTAACGAAAATAAAATATATGCAACAGACCTAAATTGAAGACTCTCAATAGATCAATTTAAAAATGACTGAAAGACATTTTTAAAAAATCCTCAAATATGATATCTTTAACCCTTGGTGAAATGTAAATCAAAATAACTTTTGAGACTCTATCTTATTTTAAATGACATGACCAAGTTCAAACATTGCTCATAGTTTATACTTAAGAGAAACCTTTCCACCATTGGTGGAAATGTAAATTGGCACAGTCTGGATTTTTAGAAAATTAGGCAACATACCATCTCAAATTTAGCTATATATTTTTTGGGTCTATATATAAATGATGTTTAACCATGTCATAAGGACATGTGTTTAACCATATATATGACAGAATTATTTTATTAATATAGAATCTGAAAACAACCCAAATGTATTTTTTTAACACTCCTCATAAATGACATAGCCATAAATGTTATAAAACATTTTTGAATAACTCTAAATATATAAATTAAAAAATCTGTATAACAAGACTTTAAACCTTAAGAAATTTAAGCCACTAGACAATGGAGAGATCTCCATTCATCCGTGAAAACAGTATCAAATAAGCCAAATGGACAATATTATTGAAAATTAATCCATGAATTTAATGTAAATGTCCATCAAATTTATGATGAAAATTTAGACTTTGAATAAAATAATTATTCCCCTTATGGGAAAATGTAAACTTAAAATACTGTACAATTAAGGAACCCTTGAATCTGTAATGATCTCCAACTAAAAATTGTCTAGACTTATGTTTTAAATAAATTGTTTTAAATCTGGCATAGTTGAGCTATTGCTCTAAAAATATAATTTTGAGAAAATCGTTCTTCTGCTCCTAGCCTGGAGCCCTCTAAAAATGTGTAAACAACCTTTCTTTAAAAAGGAAAACATTAGATTTAAAACCAGACAGCTGTTTCTTTCAACAACCTCCTTAACTCTGATTAACCCAGGGTATTCCCCATTTTTTAATTATTTCTTATCTCTTAATTATCTCTTAATTATCTTAAGTATCTCTCATTTTTTAATTATATCTTAATCCCTAATGCATCCTGGTCCATACAACAGGATGACCCGGTCCACAATCCTCACCTTTTCGATCTTGCCCACGAGTCTCGTCGGAGGGTGTCCAGGTTAAATGAAATCCACAGAGCATGAGGTTGAGGTGAAACGGCAGCTCGCTTATTGTTCTGCTGGGGCTAGCTTTTTATCATGGCACCAAATGGGGAGCCCAGGAGAGACTCTCACCTGACCCCAGTAGGGGGTCAAGGACTGATCACGTGTATTCAACCTTCACCTGAGCCCAGCAGGGATCAAGGAATAATCATGTGCACTCAAACTTCCTCATCCAACTCCAGGAGCAGAGGGAAGTTATGATTTTTTGCAGATAAGCACCTCAAATGTATATCTTTGTCCTGGAATAACTCTGTAGACCAGGCTGTCCTTGAACTCATAGAGTCCCACTGTCTCTGCCTCCCCAATGCTGGGATTAAAGGCGTGTGCTACAACACCTAGAACTCACAAAGATCTGTCTCTGCCTCCCAGGCACTGGGATTAAAGGTGTGTACTGCCACACCCTGAAGTCACAGAGGTCAACTACCTCTGACCCTGAAGTGTTGGGATTAAAGGTGTGTACCACCACACCCAACTACTCTCTTTCTTTCTTTAAGAACTTTAACTTTTAGCCTGTATATATTTTTAACACATTGTAAACCAGTTGGAGGTTTTCTTCCTCTTAGAATCTTTCTTTACTGTATATCTCTCTTTTTTTTGACTACATAAGCCTTTAATTTACTAAGCAATATGGAGACCCGTGGCTTTGACGGCTAGATCCAACCCATTGTACCCAAGGCTACAGGGCCCAATGTAGCTGGTGACTACCAAAATAAATAGCTGAGGGCCCATATAAGTGCGGGCCTCGGGCTTAGAGAGGATTCAAGATATATTTGTAAGTTCTATTAATAGTTTTTGAGTAACAAAATAACAGCTTCACAGAGCTTGTCTTTCAGGGAGAGATGGAAAATCCTTGGGTACAATGGAATACCCAGATTAACATACCTGCAGTCTCAGGAAGTCATGATTATGGGAAGAATGTAATAAAGTACTCTGCACAAAGGTCACCAGCCATTCAGGCTATACAAGAACATAAAACAACTAACAAACATTTAGAGGTACCTACAACCCTACCTTTAAAATGGCTAACTGAAAAGCCAATATGGGTTAAACAGTGGCCTTTATCTGAATATAAATTGCAGACTTTAGAACAATTGGTACAGGAGAAATTAGGTGCTCGACATATTGAGGAGTCCACTAGCCCTTGGAATTCTCCTATGTTTGTTGTAAAAAAAGAAATCTGGCAAATGGAGAATGGTGACAAATCCAAGGGCTGTCAACAAGGTAATTCGACCTATGGGCCCTCTACAGTCTGGACTTCCTCTGCCTTCTCTGTTACCCAAAGGATGGCCTCCTATAGTTATTGACTTGAAGGATTGCTTCTTTACCATACCATTACAAGAAAAGGATAGAGAAAAATTTGCCTTCACATTGCCTACTTATAATAACTCCCAGCCTACTAGGAGATACCAGTGAACTATCCTCCCACAGGGAATGCTCAATAGCCCCAGCCTGTGTCAATACTTTGTAAGTCAGCCATTGGAAATAATACGTAAGCAATTCCCTAAATCTATAATATAACATTACATGGATGGCATTTTGCTATCTGACTCAAACATAGATACTTCAGAAAGAATGTTTGAGGAAGTAAAGATAATTTTGCCTAAATGGGGATTACAAGTTGCTCCTGAAAAGATTCAAAGAAGAGATTCTGCTAATTACCTAGGTTACAGAATAGGTTTACAGAAAATTAGGACAAAAAAGGCACAAATTAGGAGAGACTGGTTATGGACTCTTAATGATTTTCAGAGATTGTTAGGAGACATTTCCAGTCTACAACTAGCTGTTGGGATAACACTTGATCTAATAATTCATTTAAACAAAACCTTAGCTGGTGACAAAGATTTGAATAGTCCCAGAGAATTAACAGCTGAAGCAGAAAAGGAACTGATGATGGTTGAGGAAAAATTACAGGAGACACATGTAGATAGGGTGGATCCAAATCTTAGGTGCATTCTAGTCATATTGCCTTCCAGAATTTCTCCTATGGGAATTTTAATGCAGAGGGAAGATACTATTTTAAAATGGATCTTTTTATCACACAAACCAAGTAAAAAATTGAAAACTTATGTAGAAAAAGTCTCTGAATTAATTATAAAAGGTAAACTGAGACTTCGTCAACTAGCAGGTATAGACCCAGCAGAAATTATAGTGTCTTTCACTAATCATGAGATAAAAAAGTTATGGGAAGACAATGAACCATGGCAAAGGACTTGTGCTAATTTTGGGGGCAAAATTAATAGCAACTATTCAAAAAGCGGTTGACTTAATCTTATAAAGAGAACTTCTTGGATTCTTCCTCGAATTGTACGTGATGCTCCAATAACTGGAGCCCATACATTTTATAATGATGCTAATAAATCAGGGAAGGCTGGTTACAAATCAGATAAATTGAGTAAGGTGGAACAAAGCCCTTATACTTCTGTCCAGAAGGCAGAATTATATGCCATTCTTATGGTGCTAAGGGATTTTTAAAGAACCTCTTAATATTGTTACAAATTCACAATATGCAGGAAAAAGTTATCTTGCATATTGAAACTGCTGAATATATACCAGATGATACAGAGTTGACTTCATTGTTTATCCAGGTACAAGACATAATCAGAAATAGGCTTTGTCCAATGTACATAACACACATCCAGTCCCATACGGGTCTGCCAGGTCCTCTATCACAAGGTAATGCAGAAATTGACCAATTATTGATTGGAAACGTGTTGCAGGCCTCAGAATTTCATAAAAAACATCACGTCAATAACAAAGGTTTAAAGAAAGAGTTTTCCATTACATAGCAACAAGCTAAGGATGCCCTACTTGCTCTTTATATAACCAAACACCACTACCGTCAGGGACTAACCTGAAGGGTACTCAAAGGAATGAAATCTGGCAGATGGGTGTGTTCCACTTTGCAGAATTTGGAAAATTAAAATATGTACATTACACCATTGACACTTATTCAGGCTTTCAGTGGACAACTGCTTTAAGCTCAGAAAAAGCTGACTCAGTAATCACACATTTATTAGAAGTTATGGCCATTATGGGTATATCTGCACAAATAAAAACAGATAATGGTCCAGCTTATGTCTCTAGGAAAATGAAGCGGTTTTTTGCTTATTAAAATATTAAGCATGTTACAGGTATACCATAGGATCCTACAGGTCAAGCAGTCAGAGAAAGATCAAATCAAATTATAAAGGATATGTTAAATAAACAGAAAGGGGTGGAAAATGCCCCCAGAAATAGAATACATAATGCCTTAATAAACCTTGAATTAAACCTTAATATTAATGCCTTAATAAACTTTGAATTTTCTTAATGCTAATGAGAAGGGAACAACAGTGGCAGAAAGACATTGGATAATGGAAAAGTCTGCTGAACTAAATCAATCAGTTTATATCAAGGATGTGCTGATCTCTCAATGGAAGCCAGATGTGCTATGTTGGGGAAGGGGTTTTGCTCTTGTTTCCACAGGAGAAGAAAAAAATGTGGATACCATCAAAATTAATAAAGGTTAGATTTGAAGAGAAGAAACCTCTTGGAAAGGAGAAATGACAGCATCTACAATGATGATAACCATACAGGTGGTAAGAAAAACATAGAATGGGAGCAGGGTTCTGTTTTTATCTCCACAGGAAAACACTTGTCTTTGAAAAATTCAATGGACCCTGGATGTTTGAATACTGACAGATGGAAAAATAACTACCCAATATGGATTATCAAGAAAACTGAGTAGGTTCTGTGAGTATGAAGCTCTGGAATATACTAAATCATATTTCTGAATTTATAGAGCTGGTTTTGGAGTTGGACTCTTGGCTCGGTCCCTCTCTAATTCCAAGCCTGTTGTTAAGAGAAAGAACCCAGAGTTTCTGGAGTTTCTGTCTTATGTCAAGAGCCATGATATGAGACAGAAAGAAATATGAGTTTAGAAAGCATCTTTGCTTTTCTTCATATCTATCATACTTTTCATTGAATATGTCTATAATACCTTTCATTGAATATATGTTTGTATATGTCTATATAATTAATGTTTAAGTTTTACACAATGAACAATGAGTTTTTTCTGCACTGACATTTGAAGTTTCCAGGAAGAAAATGGGACCCCCATAACAACAACTCCACTTGGTTGATATGACGTCATGATACTGATAGTGCTCCTACAAGTCCTGTTTCGGGTATCAGCTGCACAGATGATTCCAACTTGGTTAGCTGAAATGGTGCACATCTTGTACAACATTCTGGCCAGACCTCCACAAAATACTCAGAGACTGTTTACAATTTTAAAAGACATTGATCTTGAAATTTAACCATCATTTTACTTTCACAGCATCCTCCAGAAAGAACCTCACCCCCATGACAACTGGAAGTAATTCTAGAGGACGATGTCTCCTCTCTCAGCAAAGTTTGTCCTCAGGTTTAGGAACAATATTTAGGGATTGATTATAATTAGTATATGGTTGAGAGTTGGGAAAGGAATTTTATAAGCTCAGGGATCTTTTTGAAAAGAAAAAGGGGAATATTGGATAGATAATAATGGTATTTGTAATAATGGTGTTTGTGAGTTATTGTTTATAGATAATTACATCGGCATAGATTTTTGTATATGAATACAAAGTTAAATTATATTGAATATTGTATGTATGCATGATTCTACCTGTTTAAAACATTTTTATGCATTGATATATATTGTACTGATATATGTGTACTATAACACAGTGTACATTTCTACCTCTGATTAAGATACATATATATTGTTTATGTATTGATATTTATTGTTTACATTTGGAGGTTATTGTCCTCATTTATTGCAGTTGTTTATTCTCTTAGTCCTTAAGTTAGATACATGTTAAGAATTGTAGATCAATAGTCATCTATGTCTGTTATTTTTATGGTTAGACTAATCAGGTTCTTTAGATACATAGAGATTATATTCTGTATAAATAGTCTTCAACCTCTTCGAAGAGCTGTAGAAAATGACATTTAATTTAATCTTAGAGTTCTGTGTAGTAAGACACAATCACTCCTGGCAACACTGACCTATTTCCGAGAGATAGTTGAGCACCAAGGACACTCCACTTGGAGCTTGTCTTCTTGACAAAACTGGCCTCTGGGTAAGTCGGTTTTGAAAAATTTCTTGCCTGTTAAAATCCGAAAATGGATAAAATCTGGAAATGGATAAACAGAACTGTTACATCTTGCCAAGACAGGGTAAGATGGTTTTGAAAAATCTCTTGCCTGTTAAAAATAATCTATCAGCTATTCTAGGCCTTAGTCAAAGTTGGTTGCTTCAACGCTGCAAACAGGTCTTTGGTGATTGCCCAGGTAGCCAGTTGTCTCTGTGATTTGTTGCATGTTTTGGAAGTTCTTTGATTGCACTTCCTAATTACTCAGGTAACATTATTTCCCTTCTCGGATCTTCTATGGGGTTGAAGACTAGATAAAGGTAGCTACTTTTCCTCTCATGACTTGGCCAAGTTATTTATTATACAAGACTTAAGCTAGTTAGAATAGGATATTTGTACTTATTGTATATAATTTTGTAGGTTTTTACTTACTGTATATAATTTCATAGTAGGCTTAGAACTCTCTTACTTAAACAAAAGGGGGAGGTGCTGCGGGAGTACCTTCTTCTCCTTCAGCCAATAGTCGCTGAAATACCAGCCCACTGGGGTGTGGTATATTTCTCTTTAAAAAACAGCGGCAAGTCTCGGCTCGGCCTCTTGGTTCCAGTGCTTGGTTCGGGCTCCTGCTCCAGAGACTTGGCTCCTTTCCTGATGGTTTGTGTGTATGTAAGTTTTACCCCCCAAAATAAATACTCCCTTTAAAACATAGAATGAGCACGTTCACTAGGGAATTTTCCAACTTATTGCTATCATATTTGTGCTATGCCCATGCTAGTCCAAAATCTTTGTCTAATTATATAGAAAAGAGAACGCTGTTAGGGGTCGTGGACCCACAGACCCTGAACTTCTTGTAAACAACTTGTAACGCTTTCAACTGCTCTGAGTAAAACAACTTGTTTTCCTGTGTTTGCAGCTGCTCTGAGCACAAGACCCTCAGGAGTTCTTGATGGCAGGGGAGTTGTTTCTGGTGGGTTTGGCTGGGTGTGGCTATCAGTTAAGGATCCTTAGATAAGCTGCCCTGGAACACAATAAAGGGGATATTCTTGGGAAATTTAAGGATGACCCATGTCTCTGTCTCTGTGTGTTTGTGTGTTTAAATCTCCAGACCCCTTCCTAGCTCATGAACCATACTGGAGTGTAGGCACTACAGCCAGGCAGTGGTGGAACACACCTTTAATCCCAGCACTCAAAAAGCAGAGATAGATATCAAAAAGATACAGAGCCAGACAGTGGTGACTTGTAACAGGTAGGCCACTTGCTTTTCCTGGCTGCCCATAACTGAAATAATCACATAGAAACCATATTCATTAAACACTGCTTGGCCCATTAGCTCTATCTTCTTATTGGCTAACTCTTATATTAATTTAACCCATTTCTATTAATCTGTATATAGCCATGTGACAGTGGCTTACTAGCAAAGATTCAGCATGTTTGTCTCTCTGGCTCCACCTTTCTTTCTCCCAGCATTCAGTTCTGTCTTCCCTACCTACATAGTTCTGCCCTATCAACATTCCAAGACAGTTTCTTTATTCATTAATGGTAATGACAGCACACAGAGGGGACTCCCACATTACCTCCCCTTTCTGTTTAAATAAAAAGGAAGGTTTTAACTTTAACAAAGTAAAATTACATATAACAAAACAGTTATTAAAAAAGAATTACAGTTACAGTATTTCTACTTACTTCATTGTACACTGTATATCTCATTTGTACATATTTTACAATTTGTAGAATTACATTTGAATAAATGATAGATAGTTGGTTAAAGGGTATGAAGATAGAGTTTGCATTAATTTCTATAAGCTACAAAATCAAAAGTGACACATAATGTCTATCTATATAACTTTTCATGCATTCAATACTGGAATCTAGAGAGATGACTCTTTAGTCGACAGAACTCCCTGCTCTCTCAGAGGACCCAAGTTCTGTTTCCAACATTTACAACAGTTGGTTCAAAACTGTCTGTTACTCCAAGAGATCCAATGCCTTCTTCTGATTTTTGTGGGAACCCACACAGATGTAGTATTTATGCACACAGATGGTATACATGAATACAAAATGCAAATAAACTTAAAAACAAGACTCTGTGCTCCATGTTTTTTTCTTCTGTCTGTACTTCCTTGGGTTGAGAACTCTTAGTTATAACATAACCAAAAAAACCTCATTTCTTCAGGGTCTGCTGCACCAGCACAGCTTGAATGCCAACACTGGGGGTGCCAGGATTGAGACATGGAGGTTTTTTTTCAGGCGGAAGAACAGCAACCTTTATTTTTCCCCAGCTAAAGCCCTTTTATGGTGCGGGAGAATTGTCTATATTCTGTCAATCATGTTTTAAATAAACGCTGATTGGCCAGGCAGGAGGTGTAGGTGAAAAAACTAGACAGAAAGTGAAAATGATGTAAGGAGAACAGGAGAATTCTGGGGAGGAGGAAGTTGATTCTTCCCACTCCTGCCCAGATCACCGAAGCAGCAGGATGTGAGCTGCCCCACTGAAAAAGGTACTGAGCCACATGGCTAACATAGATCAGAAAAATGGGTTAATCAAGATATGAGAGTTAGCCAATAAGAAGCCTGACCTAATGGGCCAATCAGCATTATAACTTACAGAGATCCGTGTGTGATTTTTCTCTGGGACTAAATAACTGGGGGATGGGGCAGAACATTAAACCCAAATAACAAACAGCCCCCCCATATTACAGAATGGCACTCAACGTGGGGCACGAACCCACGACCCTGGGATTAAGAGTCCCATGCTCTACCGACTGTCAATCATGTTTTAAATAAATGCTGATTGGCCAGGCAGGAGGTGTAGGTGGAAAACCCAGACAGGAAGTGGAAATGATGTAAGGAGAGCAGGAGAATTCTGGGGAGGAGGAAGTTGATTCCTCCCACTCCTGCCCAGACCACCGAAGCAGCAGGATGTAAGCTGCCACACTGAAAAAGGTACTGAGCCACATGGCTAAAATAGATCAGATAAATGGGTTAATGAAGATGTAAGAGTTAGTTAATAAGTAGCCTGACCTAATGAGCCAGTCAGCATTATAACATATAGAGATCTCTTGTGTGATTTTTCATTGAGGCTAAACAGGCTGGGGGAACCGGGTGGGACAGAAACCCACAAACAAACAGGCCCGGCCCTTTCATGTTACATAATGGTGCCCAACATGGATAACTGCATCCACAGAAAGCCTGAGAAAGCTTAGGAAAGACTAGAATAAAGCATCTTGGTTTTCAGCCTTAGCAGGAAAAAAGCTGCACTGTTTTAAAATGTCAGCTTTCTGGGCCGTCCTGCCAGGGAAAACTCTGACTCTTTCAAGCAGGCAGTCCGGAACTATGGAAACAATGTTGCAGCTTGCTTCGTGGCAAAGACTTTGAAAAGCCTTAAGAGCTTTTGACTGTTGTTTTCTCCATATTCCTTGGCAAATTAAAGACCCACATGGTCAGAAAGAGAGAGATAAACAGTAAAGAGAGATTCAAAGAGTAAGAAAACCTCTAAATGGTTTATAGTGTGTTAAAAATATATGCAGACTTAAAAGAAAAAAGGTTTAAAGCCTTAAAATAAAAAAGAAAGAAAGAGAATAGTTGGGTGTGGTGGTACACACCTTTAATCCCAGCACTGGGGAGGCAGAGACAGATGGATCTCTGGGAGTTCAAAGATAGCCTGTTCTACAGAGGGAGTTCCAGGACAAAGATATGCAGAGAACCTGTCTCAAAAAGCCAAAAGTTAAGAGTAAAAATAAAAGAAATAGAGGTTAAAATAAAGCCACACAAAGATGGAAAGTACGTGGAGAATCTTGATACTGTTTGCTATTATGCTCTCTTTAAATTGTTTAAAGGCTGAGGAAGGAGAAATAGCTGCTAAAAGATACTTGTTTATAAATGCTGCAAAATTAATCCAAAATAGGTATTTTGAAAATACCTTGGCTTCAGAATTGAAGTCAAAAGGTATGTTACTTTGGAGAAGAGATTTTGTTTTTGTTTCCACAGAAAATGTGAGGCTCTGGATTTATTCAGAGTTAAGAAAAATCATCTTTGACCAAGGGAGACCACCTGAGCAATCTCTGGTAGGAACAGATGGCCCAGATGTCTGAGCTCCTCATCCAGAACAGGTTCAAGACTGCTACTGAGATGATCAAGACTCCCAGGATACTTCAGTCAGGACTTGATCATAACTCTAAATTTTCTTTAGGTCCCCATAAAATTATCAGCGACCCCAACCAGCAGGAAGTAGCCTGGAATACTACACCTACAT
Organism: Myodes glareolus; assembly: GCF_982192425.1. Classification (NCBI taxonomy): domain Eukaryota; kingdom Metazoa; phylum Chordata; class Mammalia; order Rodentia; family Cricetidae; genus Myodes; species Myodes glareolus. The sequence continues at coordinate 11,067,892 of NC_142028.1, forward strand.
TCCCAAAAAATGGACTATGGATATTTTCTTAAAAAAAAAAAGAGGGGGAAGTGGTGCAGGAGAATTGTCTATGTTCTGTCAATCATGCTTTAAATAAATGCTGATTGGCCAGGCAGGAGGTGTAGGCGAAAAAACTAGATAGAAAGTGAAAATGATGCAAGGAGAGCAGAAAAATTCTGGGGAGGAGGAAGTTGATTCTTCCCACTCCTGCCCAGATCACCGAAGCAGCAGGATGTGATCTACCCCATTGAAAAAGGTACTGAGCCACATGGTTAACATAGATCAGAAAAAATGGGTTAATCAAGATATGAGAGTTAGCCAATAAGAAGCTTGACCTAATGGGCCAATCAGCATTATAACTTACAGAGATCCGTGTGTGATTTTTCTCTGGGACTAAATAACTGGGGGACGGGGTGAAACAGAAAACCAAAATAACAAACAACCCCCCCCATGTTACAATTTTATACATTTATGCAGAAGGCAAGAGACATGCTGATCAGCTAGAGATCAAGATCAGGGCATCGTGTACTGGGAATACTTCTGTGGAAATCCACCGGCCAGAAAGAACACAAACATCTTTGATAATTTCAAGGAAGTTTAGCTGTCAGTCAGGGGGAGTGAGGACAGCCAGATCACAATTCCTCCTTTTTTATTTTATAAAATAAATGGTGCCTGTTTAAGGTTACTTTGGGTGGAATACCTTGCCTGTCGTAGGGAATAGCCATCTAATATTCCCTGTCTAACATGGCATCCTGCCCCCAAGGTATTGCCCATCCATGGCTACCACTTATCCAGAATCTGCAGTCAAACTTGTTTGTGGATTTTGGATGCACAGCCATTGCTAGGAGTGCCTGTTGGGTGACACCCATCTGATTTTGATACTCAATGGAATCGACAGAGGATCCAGACACATAGCCCTAAACCAAGTATCCCCAGGACTGACAGCACCAATGAGCCAGACCAGTGCTGCAACCATCCCTCCACTTTAACCATCCAAGCCCATTAATCATTGGCCTGGACAGGTTCAACCCACGTGGAATTAATGGTTTAATTAGTATGCACTAACTGGGTGGTAAAATTAACAAAAGCAGTATTCCAAACCCCTCTCATATGATGGTTGAGTTCCATAATGGTAGCAGAAGCAAGCAATACAGTGCCAGGAGTAATGCACATAACATGATTAACTATTGAAAAGTCCAAAGATCCAACAGCAGTATCTGCGGTGGCAGATAGCAATAACAGCAACCATGAATGCAGTGACTCCAAGGTCTCTTTTCTGCCAATACAAAACAACAGGGATGCACCCTTCATCCTTAACTGGCACAGGCATGTCTGCAGGACTCCTTACAAGAAGAAAGGTGTTTTCTATTGTCTAGCACTTGTTGCCATATTTGCTGATACTCCTGACACTGCTGTGGTATCCCCCAGGCCAGGCACTGACTGGGCCAGTACAAAGTGCCTTCTGAGCAGCCACCTATCAAAGCACTGCTCCAGCTGCCCTCTGGCCCCAGCTGTACTCACTCTGGGTCCAAACTGCTGCATGAAGTGGAGCAGAACTCAGGGAAGCACGCTCACTGCTCCGGAATCATTGAGGGGGCCCCACTTAAACAATCTTCAAGGAATTTGGGCATCATTAACCTGTTAGGTTACTTCCCGCTGAGTGGGGGTGCTGCATTCTTGGAAGTATTTTACCTCAACATTTCAGGGGGTCTTGGTTAATCAAACCACATAAATTTTCATTGAATCCACAGGTTCTCATCTTCTGCAGAGACAAAAGCAGAACCTCTTTTCCAAAGCGTCAAATCTTTAGGCCCATTTTTTAGAGTCAAAATACCTTTCTTAACAGTTCCCAGAATCAAATAACTTTCTTCAGAACACAAAAAACAAGACAATCAACACACTAACATATATCTGTGCATATTCTATCTTTTTGAGGCCTTTAATTCACCCTCCTTTCATTTCTTTATTACTTTCCTACTGGCTAATCTTCTGGAGGACATGCCTCAGTGCATCTCTGGGGATGAAAAAACACATATGTTGCGAAAAGGTTTACAGCTAGTAACTACCCGCCTACTGGGGCATGGCCTCATAGACTATTTACCCAGATATGGAAGTGTGTCCAGCCCTTTCTCTCATCCCCCTGGTTCCCACTTGGCTAGATCTGATTGTTTTGGATCTCATTTCCATTTGCTGTTCAAGCAGAGAATCCTGGTTTTGTAAGTTTTTCCCCTAAATAAGTAACAGTCTATCTCTCAATTCTGAGCCAGTGTGAGATTTCTTTTAAGTGCCTGATTTCTCTGCCCATCACACATACTTCTTTTAATCTGACTTGGCTTGTTCCTAGTCTGGAACATTTATACCCCCTCCCAGAATAAACTAGGGGTTAACTTGAGGTATTATTTGTATGAGATCTTCAGCTGTCTTTCTTGTTACTTCTGTGACTTGTTGCTTTACTTTTTGAGGCCTTTACTTCACCCTCCTGCCTCCTCTTTATACTGCTAGTCTTTTGGAGGGTGTCCCTCAGAGTATCTGTGGGGATGAAGAAAAACACATTACCTTCTCCAATATACTCCTCAATTGAGCTGACTGACAGGGAAACCCCATTCACAAATCCCCACTTTCCAGATTAAGGTGGGACCTCTTCTTGCTGTGCCAGCACAGCTTGGATGCCAAGGCTTGCGGGAATGCCGGGATTGAGACATGGAGGCTTCTTGTCAGGTAGAAGAACAGCAACCTTTATTTTTCACCAGCTAAAGTCTTTTATACCTTTATGCAGATGGCAAGAGGCATGCTGATCAGCCAGAGGTCAAGATCAGGGCATCGTGTACTGGGAACGCTCTGTGGAAATCCACCCGCCAGAAAGAACACAAACATCATTGTTGATTACAACAAGTTTAGCTGTCAGTCAGGGGGAGTGAGGGCAGCCAGATCACAACATGGGTCAAGTTCTTTAGGTCCCTTGTTTTTATTTGGTGGTTCTAATTTTTCTCATTACATTCACTATTCAGTGTGAAAACCTTCACAGGGAATTTCTGAGTTCTAAACATTATCTTTCTTGCTAAGAGTTTGTATATGAGCTATATTTCAACTTAAGAGACTGGATTCCATCCTGTCCTCTTTAGGTGGTGCTGTAACAGTAGAGACGAGACATGGCCTAATGGTTTCAGCTCCAGGGTGAGAAAGCCATTGTGTCTTTTGGCAAGACCATCCCATGATAAGAAATGTCTTCTCTAAACAAGCTTGAGGATCTATTTGTGTAGAGGAAAGACATCAAAACAAGGAGAAAGGCACACTGGAAAGATCAAATAGGTCAAAGGTCAAATAAGACAAGTTACAGTAATATAGAAGCAGGAAAATATACTTTGTATACTAATTTGCTACATCCATGGCTGTCACGCCAGTGTAGCAGAAATGCTGACTGGATGGACTGTTGCCGTAGGATTGGGATTTGCGTTTCCGGAGCTATGTCCCTGGCTGTCCCTTGGCAATCAGCTGTGATCATGATGCCACCTGAAGTTGCTACCTGCACTGACTCGACCTCTTGTCCTTGGCACCATAAGTCTGTCTTTTCCTTGTCTTTGTGTTTTTTGTGATCCGTGCATATTGCTAACAGATCAGACTATTCCAGGCAGTTGCGGATACAAACAAGACTGCTGAGGACATTTTGAGCTCTGCCCCACCATTCATTAAAGCTTTAAAAGAAGTAGCCAGTTCTGGGAATTGGCAGGGTTATCATTAGGATAATTCCTTGATGATGTGGAGCAAAAGGAGTTAATTTTACTAGGAAAAACCTTAGAAGCCTTCTATAGGAGAACAGTATTAGGCATTTGCCTGGGAAATACATGCAGTTTAACAGGAGGCCTATGCAGCCTTCCTTATGGCCAGAAAACCTAGGCTAATTACAACATCTGATCATGAGAGTCGGGAAGGGAAGGGAGTTGAGATTAATGGTATGAGATGAGTTTCAGACAAGTTTGAGATCATAAAATTTTCTAGCAGAAAGTTTTCTTAGGGAGATAGTAGCCTTCTTCTTTCCCACCCAGGAGCACAAGGTCATTAGCTCAAACCAGCGAGCCACCTGGTACAAGCTGATAAAGATGGCCTGGCTCAAGGGCAGTGGCCTCTCTGATGGCAAGAAGAAGGAGTTTAATTAATAAAATATGAAAGAGCAAAAGTCCTTGTACCCATGCCAAAGCATCTTCAAAGATTCTCTTTGTGAAACTGTTTTATGCTGTTCTTTTCTATTTTATAATTTGCTGAAGTATGTCTTTGCCAAGTTCCTTGTTTGTAAAGTATAAAAGCCTTACACCAACTGAAGTAAAGTTGCAGCAGCATAGTCAGCTACATTGAGTGTGTCTGAATGCCAATTCCTCGCTGATTCCTGGAATCTTCTGAGCCATCACCCTGTTCTCCCATGGTCTGAGTGGCTCACCTGAGCTGGTCCGTGGCACTAATTAAAATTTACAAAATATAAACAAGCAGAATCAAGTTTCAAAGATAGGAACTAAAATAAGTGAGAGAGTAGCTATAATAAGGAGGGATTCAAATCCTGTTTCTAGCCTATAAATCTAATACCTCTGTGTTCTAGTCTTGTGCATGTCTATTAAGGACTCACAATAAACTCACTGGTTCCCCAGAGTGAACTCTGGTAAAACTGTGTCTCCATTCATCATTAGGATCTTAAGAAAAAGGGTAGATGTTGCTTATGTATTTCCCTGGGAAATATTTTTTTTCAAAATCTGTCATAGAACAAATAGCAACATAGGCCATAGCCTGGTGATGGTTAAGAATATGTGTTTTTATCATGACAGACCATGCTCCAGCATTGCAATTCTAATAGCAGATGTTTGAAGTCAACTTTTCAATAGTTCAGTAACTTAACTGCAAGTGATTCTCTTTTTTTTGCTTTCTCTGCTGCCTTTTCTAGCTTTTGTTATTGAATTCCCAATTTCCTTGTGAGTATGACATGTTCTTTTTTATTTTTTCTTACTTTGATTGGTTGAACACAGAATGAGAGTTCCCCAAATACCTGTGCCCTAATTCATGAGAACTGTAAATATATTCTATCATTCCTGAGGTGACTCTTAATATGTCTTTAAGATTAAAAGTCTTTTAAAAAAGAAATTAATGTTGACTCATGTAGTTCATATGAATCTTTAAAAACAGGGGTGGAACACAAAGTTTGGTTGGTAGAGTGTTTGTCTTGCATACATAATGTCTTGGGTGTGATCCCTAGCATCTCATAAAAAAGCTGTGGTGCTGAATGTCTCTAATCCAGAAGTTGAGAAATGGAACAGGTGGAAATTTCTGGGTCATCCTCAGCTATAGTATGAGTTTCAGGCCAGTCTGAAACACATGAAACCTTGTTTCAATTACTACAGCTGCTATGTATTGATGCCTTCAATCTACATGGAGTTAGTTTAATGTAAGATAATAGATATGAGTATAGTTTCATTCTATGATATTGTATACATGTAGTTTTCTCAGCACCATTTCTTGAAGATACTTTCACCTAGTTTGTGTATTTGGTAACTTTGTCAAATATCAGATAGCTACAATTTGTATATTTATGCTTGAATTTTCTGTTTTCTTCTATTGGTTTACATGTCTATGTACCAATACTATACTGTTTTAATTGCTATGGCTCTGTAGTAGATTTTGAAATCTGAAATGGTAATATCTCCAACATTGTTCTCTTTAATTTGGATTGCTTCAATATTTTCTCCATTTCAAATGATATTGTCTGCGGGTTTCTCATATATAGCTTTTGTTATGTGAAGGTATGCTCCCTCCAGTCCTACCTCTCTAGGACTTTTATCAGGAGGTCATATTGGATCTTGTCAAATGCTTTATCTGTTTCTATTGAAAAGATGGTGTGATTTTCGTTTTAAGACCATTTACTGTGGGATAATGCTCTTGTACACTGTAAAGATTTGTCACTCATATTAATTTAATAAAACTTGGTTAGTAGACTTGCAGGAAGTATAGGCAGAGTAACCAGACTAAGAAAATTCTAGGAAGAGGAAAGGCAGAGAATCAGTTGTAAGCCAGACACAGGGGAAGCAAAATGATAATGACTTATTGAGAAAAAGTACCAAGTCACGTGACTAAACATAGACAAGAATTATGGGTTAATTTAAGTCATAAGAGTTAGTTACTAACAAGACTCAGCTGAGAGGCCAACACTTTGTAATCACTATAAGCCTCTGTGTGTTTCTGACTGAATGTCTGCGGAATCACACAGAAAAGAAACTTCCATCTACATCCATTGATGTGATTTATTACATTTATTGAATTGCATGTATTGAACCATCCCTGCATTTCCAGGCAAAACTAACTTGGTAATGATTTGATATATGACTGTGTGTTGATTATAAGCATTTTATTGATTTCTTTTAATCTATGTTCATCAAGGATATTATCCTGTAATTTCCTCTTTTTGTTGTGTCATTGCCTGCTTTGCGTACTAAAATAATATTGGTTTCATAGAAGTTTGGACATATTCCTCTGTTTCTATTCTTTTCATTAATTTAAGAATAGTGGCTGTATATCATTGAGAGTCTGGTAGTATTTAGCTGTGAATCCACCTGTGACAGATATTTTCTCTTTTTCCCCCTCTGCCACTTCAGCACAGCCTGGATGCCAATACAGATGGGGGGTGACAGGATTGAGACATGGAGGCTTCTTTTCAGGTGGAAGAAGAGCAACCTTTATTTTTCCCCAGCTAAAGCCTTTTATACCTCTACTGCTTCTGTGGAAAACCACCAGTCAGAAAGAACACAAACATTCTTGTCAATTACAGACCACAAGGAAGTTCTGCTGTCAGTCAGGTACAGTGAGAGCAGCTAGATCACAACAATTCTCCCCATTTTATTTTATAAAATAAATAGTGCCTTTCTTGTTACTTTGGGTGGAATACCTTGCCTGTCATTGGGAATAGCCATCTAATATTCCCAGTCTTAGGTGGCATCCTGACCCCCAAATATTGCCTGTCCATGGCTACCCAGACACATAGCCCTAAACCAAGTATCCCCAGGACTAGCAGCACCAACGAGCCAGACCAGCACTGCAACCATCTAGCATATACTAACTGGGTGGTAAAATCAACAAAAGCAGTATTCCAAACTTCTCTAAGATTATTTGGAATGTCCAAAGCATTGCTGACTCTTTCAGTGAGCTGGTTGACAGTCTCAGCCATCTGAACAGTCTGGGAAAGAGCAACTCCGACAGCAGTATCTATGGTAGCAAAGCTCTACTCCAGCTGCCTTCTGGCCCCAGCTGCACTTGCTCTGGGTTCAACTGCTGCATGGAGCAGAGCAGAACTCAGGAAAACAGGCTCACTGCTCCTGCTCTGGAATCATTGAAGGGGCACCACTTTAGCAATCTTTTAGGGAATTTGGGCATCATTAGCCTGTCTGACTACATCCTGCTGAGCGGGGGTGCTGCATTCTTGGGGGTATTTTACACCAACATTTTAGGGGGTCTTGGTGAATCAAACCACTTAAATTTGCAATGAATCCACAGGTTCCCATCCTCTGTAAAGACAAAAGCATAACCTCTTTCCAAAGCATCAAATCCTTAGGCTCATATTTAAAGTCAAAATACCTTTCTTAGCAGTTCCCAGAATCAAATATCTTTCTCCCGTCCAGAACACAAAAGACAACACAATCAACATACTAACATACATCTGTACGTATTCTATCTTTTTGAGGACTTCAATTCACCCTCCTGCCTTTTTATACTTGCTCATATTTTGGAGTGTGTCCCTCAGAGTATTTCTGGAGATGAAAAGAAAAACACATTACCTTCCCTAACATGCTCCTCGATTTAGCAGGTGGACAGAGTGACCCCATTCACAAATCCCCATTTTCCAGATCTCGGTGAAACTTCCACTTGCCATGCCAGCTCAGCCTGAATGCCAAGACTGGTGGGGGGGGTGGGATTGAGACACAGAGGCTTCTTTTCAGATGGAAGAAGAGCAACCTTTATTTTGCCCCAGCCAAAGCCTTTTATACCTCTACTGCTTCTGTGTAAAACCACCAGTCAGAAAGAACACAGACATCCTTGTCAGTTACAGACCACAAGGATGTTCTGCTGTCAGTCATGGGGAGTAAGGGCAGCTATATCACAACACCCCTCTACCCTTATTTAACTGGAAGGTCTTTCAAACCATTGTTATGGTTCAATTTAGGTTGCTGATCTCTTATTAAGTTTTGTCGTTTGTATGGATTTAGAAACCCATCTATTTCTTTTATATTTTCCTTAATGGGATTTTTAAAGTATTCACTTATATTCAGAATTTCTTTTGTTTCTGCTGTAGTCTCTGTTCATTTCTGATTTTGTTATTTTGGGTCTTCTT